>NC_141070.1:23396216-23996216 GCF_041138505.1 Cibotium barometz
AGAGAGAGAGAGAGAGAGAGAGAGAGAGAGAGAGAGAGAGAGAGAGAGAGAGAGATGGTTGTCCACATATCCAAGGGAGGTAACATGCTCCATGGTTTGCATATGCCAATGAGCCAATGCCATGCATATGTTGAAGGAAGGGGAACATGTGCCATGCAGTGCCATTGGTATTTTCAATGGAGGGATAAAAAATGGATGTTTGATAGGATTATGCATATGTTTGCATTTAACCAACAAATGACCTTCCATAAGTAGTGTAGGCTTGCAAAAGCCTAAGTAATTCTTATAACTCACTTGGCAAGGAATTGGATGTCTTTTCTCCCACAAATGGTTGTTTTTGGATTGGATATTTCTTGAACCCTTCCCCAATCTCTACCACCAATCAAAACTAAAATATCTTACTAATATCTCATACTTCAAGATTTTTATGGAAGGCAATATAGTGGGATTTTTGAGAATAGTTTCACCAGAGTGATGCACATCATTGTGGCATTTGTCATTCTCTCATCCATGTGTAGTGTAAATGTGGCATTTGTCATTCTCTCATCCATGTGTAGTGTAAATTGCTCGAGGAGAATGCCATAACAAAAGGGTCTAGTTTCCTAGCAAAAGGTAGGGAGAGATAGTTCATGAACAAGCTAGAGCCTCTCGAAAAATACACAGGTTTCATGTAATTCTACCTTTTAAAATTTCAAATTGCTTTTTAATTTTATAATTGAAGATTAAGAATCTGAAGAAGCAGAGTTATAAATTTCCACATCTGCATGCTCATTTAGATATTTCATCTTGGCTTAAAAAAAGGAGGTTTTTCACCATTAATGGAAATAGTTTTTTTTTTGGAGCCTTTCAGTATGACAACACAAAACAATTTTCTCAACAAATCATAATACTTGGACCTTTAAAAATTTTTTTTTTGGGGAGGGGTAAGCTAAAAATATAACTGAAATGCGTTGAATTTTGCAGATTGTTCGATACAAATTTAGAGAGGAAAAATGTTGGAGGTCTGCACTATGTGAGACCAACCTTGACATTCCCAAAAATCTGCAACAACGAGGTGTAAGCATGCTACTAGGTGGGGCCTACAGAGATGATCGGCGGAAAATCCCTCGGCGTGGGGCCCCCGCCAACGCTGATAATACGGCCAGCTGGTTGGCTCTCCTATGTTTTTGTGTGAATCGCCCCCCGCATTTTTCGCCCTGCTAGCCATGGCTGTTGCCACTGTTCGAGCCAATATCTGTAGCAACGATGATCGCGCCATCTCCTGCAGCACTCACTGTAGTAGCTTCTGGCTGAGGCGAAACCCTAGAAGATGGAGATCAGGTTCTGTCTTTTCCTATGTGTATGATCATGGCATGAGAGAGAGGGGGCCGGAGAATGTAGTAAAAATGCGTGATTTCCCTGTGTGTGTGTGTGTGTGAGAGAGAGAGAGAGAGAGAGAGAGAGAGAGAGAGAGAGAGAGAGAGAGCAATGTGAATGTGAATGTGTGCGCGTGCGTGCGTATGTGTGTGTGTGTGAGAGAGAGAGAGAGAGCAATGTATGTGTGTGTGGGGGGAGAGAGAGAGCGCAATATGTGTGTGTGTGGAGAGAGAGAGAGAGAGAGAGCAATGTGAATGTGCGCGCGCATGTGTGTGTGTGTGTGTGTGTGTGTGAGACAGAGAGAGAGAGAGAGAGAGAGAGAGCAATGTATGTGTGTGTGGGGGAAGGGGGGAGAGGCAATTTGTGTGTGTGTGAGAGAGAAAAATAAGGTTACATTAACGTCTTCGACAGACCAAAGAATCTGTGAAGTGTTACAGTGAATCCATGAAGCTCTACTGTAAAGAAAAACATACCAGCTACCTACTCATTCTGAGAGTCTATGTTATAAAGTTTCAAAGCGTGCCTGAAATAGCCAAGGCTCGTGCTGTGGTAGGGAAAATTTTCCTGCGGATACATGTCCTCTGTATGAAGAGGAGAGACAGTCATTGTGCGGGCTCAACTTCTGTGAGCTCATACAAGCTCCCTATACTCCCTGTCTGTGGTGGAGCTTCCCTCTAAAGTATCTCACAGATCTGAAGCTGCTGTGCACGCTAGAGAGAGAGAGAGAGAGAGAGAGAGAGAGAGAGAGGGGCAATGTGTGTAAGAGAGAGTGAGGAAGGGAGAGATGGAGAGTTATTAATGTTTTTGGGCTTGGCCTTTCGCTTATCTGCTTGATTCTTATTGTTGTTTTTTTGACACAAGGTATTATGTTCTTGTGGTGGTCTGTGCAGTATGTGTGCACTGCCAAGCTCAGCCATCCTTTGATAGGAGCTTGATACTCGACAAATGGTCTACACTGTACAATTTCATTGATTTAGAAAAACAGAACGAGTTTCTGAGGAAGAACGGCTTTTTAACAAGGAATGGCAAAGCCAGATTTCCTGAGTTGCTTGAAAAGCCGTCTTTGCTCCAGGCTGAAGAGGACTGCTATGACGGTGTCATTGTTGATCCTAGTAGCTTGCCCACAGACGCGGATGACTTCACTGGTAGCCTTAGAGCGTCTCTTCTACACTGGAAAATGCAGGTGGCTGCATTTCTTGAATGCATTTGAACAGTTATTTTTTGGCTGAAGCAAGTTGCCATATGTCATCTTATGATCTGCAAATCTGTTTGCCAGGGAAAGAGAGGAGTCTGGTTACAACTATTGTCACAACTTGCAGAATTCGTGCCTCTTGCCATAAAGGTAGTGGTTTCAAAATTGTGTTTTATGTTAAAAGAGTTTTCTTTCTCTAATGGGGGCAATCAGCACAAGTAGAAGAGATTGGATGAGATGGACTAGACCTATTACCAAAGTTTTGGCACAAATAATCAGAAAATGCTACAGCCATGGCAAGTGTTGGCTATTCTGCATGTGTATGTGTGGGTGGGCTGCATCATGAAAGCTGTTTTCTTTTCAATGGTTGTCTGCAGGAAGGCTTCCAGTACCATCATGCAGAACCGAGCTATGTAATGATGACATACTGGATACCTGCCACTCCTTCTACTCTTCCACCAAACGCATCTCATCAAGTTGGCATTGGTGCATTTGTAATGAATGATTATAGAGAGGTAGGTCGTTTTGGATGTAATAATAAGGTCCTTTTGGATGTAATGATTATAGAGAGGTAGATCCTTTTGGTAATCGAAGTGTTTGTGCAGGTTTTGGCTGTACAAGAAAAGGATGGTCCTTTGCGTGGTTCGGGTATTTGGAAGATGCCCACTGGTCTTATTAACCAGGTAAATGACTCACTTGGTGCCTCTAAAGCATGTCTTCGTGTTCAAAGCCACTGATTTGGGAATGTGAAAGCATTCCGGTAATACCTAATGCACAGCCATGTTTGGGTAAGTCGTGTCAAGGAGTATTAGAGCATAAATTGGGAAACGGAAAACAGAATAAGGCTTTAAGTAGGGGGCCTAGAATGAGGTGTGGAAACTCAAGATGTGTTAGATGTGTTTGTGCCTAGTGTTTTTTTTGGGAGGACCCCTCATGGAATCTGTAGCCAAAGGTTCCGACTCTCCCATGGTCACCATGAAACTCGTTTCGGTGGCTTTGAAATTCGTTTCACGTTTCAGTGTTGAAACGTTTCATGTGCACATTGAAACCATATTGTTCCATGTGGGGAAAAAGGGTTTAATTTTGTGTGCTTTTTATCTTTTATAATTCTTTCTCTTTCATTCTTTCATCCTATTTGTTCTTTTCTGTCATAATTGTGATTTAATCTCTTTTAATTACCCTTAATTATACTTAATTACTCTTAATCATTGAAGAGACACCAATGAAGGGTCATCATGTCACATGGGTCATCACCACAGGACACATCTCTTCAAAGGGACACATCTATTGATGAAAGGACACATATTCACGTTCAAAGGACATAACTATTCATCGAAGAGTCACATCCTTTCATGAGGGTTGTGCCTCTTCATTTGTACCTCTTCAGACCCTATTTAACAAGGCCTTGTGTCTCAATGCAAACAACACAGCTTTTCGCTCTTTGCCTCATGTTTACTCAAGTATATAAGCATTAAGATATTATAATCATGTTTAATTAAGCTAAAAGCTCAACATTGGTATCAGAGCAAACAAACTCCAACATGTAGGATGTCCATAGCCAAACCCTAACCCTAGTTAGTTTTGTCCTTTTTCCCCAATTTTTTCAAATTTATGATTTTTCCCCACTAAACCTGATGGAATGCTGCTATTGACCTCGTGAGAACCCTTCGTGGCACCCTCTTCACCCCTTCGAAAGCCTCTCTGAGTACTAGTGGGCGAATCGTCATTTTTCAAGCGCCGTCACCCATTGAAGTGAAGAGCCACGACTTTGGCCACATTTATAAAAAAAAATAAATTTCAGCCAACAAAGGCTCTCTGCAACAACTAGCGCATTAAAAAATAATAATTTTAAAGGCCTTCAAAGCCACGTGGGTCAGGTTATACTCATAAGTCAGGCTAGGATGCATAAGAATATGGCGGTGAAGTCAGTTCCATATCAGCCGACTAGCCATGTGCAAAACAAAAAAAAAAAGATTGGCCAGCCCCATCAGCCTTGCATGAAACTAGCGAACACGCAAAAAAGAAGAAGAAGAAAAAAAGATGATCGTAACAGCCTACCAGCATTGCCGATGTATGCAATATATTTTTTTTCTATAAAAAAAAAACGAGAGATCCACGTGTGTTGAAGAGACTTGTGCAGCATCTTGTCTACAAATCCTTGTGACTGTTCAAATCTTTCTGGGAATCAGATATATTTATCAGGTGTTCATTTCTCCACACAGCACTATAACATCAAAGTATACAATACAATGTGGCCATTCGATGTTCAAGAAATCACTCAACATCATCCGGATACCACACACTTCAGTGTGCAAATCGGGATTTATGGTTTACACAGATGTGAAAATCCCCTCTGCTCCCTCTTCATTGGCAACAACCAGTTCCAGTGTGCTTGGTTCTAGCTGATCTTCCTACCTATACATGATGGTCTCTAGCAACCTCCCTAGCTTGTCACCTACCCTTTCCAATTCACAATATGTATATGCTTCTCCTACTTGTTGATGGTTTTCACTAGGGCCCAAAGGCGTCAACAACCACAACCCCCAGAGCTTCAACTTGCAGCGTCTTCATCTTAGCCTACTACTATGGAAGACGAAACCCACCAGCTTGGCAATCCAGCTCCAGTGGACTGGCAGCAGGCTTTGTAGCAGCAGTTTCAACAACAACTTCAAGAGTCCATGGCCACATTGGCTTCTTAGATCAAGCAATTGCAGACTGATCACCATTCTCATACCAGTTTTGTACCAGCACTTGACATTACAGCATCAATACCAGACAATGAAGACAACATTCCCCCTGAGTTGGAAGGTGATGATCTTAAGACTCTTTATCGTCTATTGCAAGCTAGTAAAACAAAGAAATTGGAAGTTAAACCCCTTGAGTCCTATGGAGGACAATGCAATAAGCGTACAGTTGAACAATGGCTTTACAAACTTCGCCTGTATTTTGACTCGATGGTCCTTACCGATGCCAAGAAGATTACATTTGCCGTGTCCTTACTTAAGGATGTTGCTTTACTTTGGTGGCAACAACGACAACATGTTGGAAGAACGGTAACAATGTGGGAGAAATTTGAGCGTGTGATTCGTAAAGCAGTTTATACCTACCAATGCGGACTATCAAGCATGAACTCATTTACGCCACTTAGACTAAATTGGTTCTTTGGCTACACACCGTCTCTCTTCCTTCCTCAAGGCTCATACATACACGCTCTAGTCTCTCTCTCTCTCTCAACTTTCACTATATATATTATATCTATCTATCACTATATATATATATATATATAAAATAGACGCCTCTAACACGCCTCTAACGTCTCTAAAAAATACGAGTCTTTCGAGGTACGTACCATACCCGCCTCGTACCAAACGCCTCTGACGCCTCTAACAACCTTGATATCATCCATGAGTGAGAATCTTATCATCCATGAGTAACAACCTTGATATCATCCATGAGTGAGAATCTTAGCCAAAGTTCTCGGAAATATTTCTTGCCCAAAGAAAACATCTCCAAAAAAAGATCACTAGTTCTTCCATAGAGATAGCTTTTGTACAATACCAAAGAGAAGGACATAAAAGTTACACTGCAGTGCAATCTTAAATTGAAAAAGCGGCCATACCCTCATAGAAAACACTATGGGAAATGTTGTTTCCCATTCGGAAATGTGTTTTGGGCTGTGCACACGAGGGAAACAAATTTTCCCTGCTTGGAGGGTACAACTGAAACTCAAGTACAAAAGATGGGTTATGGGATTCAACCTCTTTATGAAGTCCAGTTTGAGCACTGCAAGCATGCCTTCTTTCATGCCTTGAGAAATCTTCTTAGTTTTGTGTGTGCCTGGTTTGGACTGTCTTTTCTTGACATATTGAGATGCAATAGGCTCCCATTGCTTCGCTCCATTAAAACATGCATAGTGCGAAATTATTGAAACGAGGCCTTCTGCAAATGTCTGTTTTCCTCAGCTTCTTCTCTTTGAATAGAAGGCTTGCTTCTGAAGAAGTTATTCACGAGCCTATTCAAACTTGAATCGCCTCTGTATTATGTGTAATTGGTCCTCATGGGCTCTGTGACGATTGCAGCTTGCTCTTCCCAAATTGACACTCCTCAGCAGCTTGTTCTTCCTGCAGTTGATGAAAGCTTGATGATCTTTCTCCTGAATGTCACTCAGCCTCTTCACGCCTGAGCCAAAATCGTCTTTCTTCTTCATGGGTCCAGCTCTCATATGCTAGGCATCCTCGCATGGCCTTCATCTATTGAGAAAACATTATTTGCATCATCTACATCATGTGACCATCAGCCATGGCACAGTTCTGGAATTTAGATTGTCAGAGCGGAAACTAGTAATCTTCTGAATGTTGATAAAATTTTGCCCTTCTTCCAGGCCGAAGATCTGTGTGCAGGTGCTGTGAGAGAAGTCAAGGAGGAAACTGGGGTAATACAGCAGTGGGGTTTTTGAGTTTGGATTTAATTGAGGGTCTTCTTGTGTTTTGAGAACCAAAAATCTGATTCTTGAAGGCTTGTCTGTGCAATAGCAGGTTGATACTGAATTTATGCAAGTGGTTGGTTTCAGGTATTTCTCATAGCCCTGTCTTCTCATTTAATTGTGTTGCTTGCGATCTTGACTCGCTTGGATCTTCTTAAAAGTAGTCTTGTACAAACTGAGGGCAATTGGATCAAAATTAATGTTTTTGAACAGAAAAAATCAAAATTTACTCATGGGCAACAAGGGCCATGCTCAAGTTCCTAATAGCATTTGCAATGAAAGGTAAGAGCAGTAAAGGCGTGGCCATGTAGAGACAGAGGGGAAAATTTGTATCCAAGGCTTTACTCAAAATATGAAATTGGATGTGGTGGCCCTGCCCAGGTGGACCTTTGCTGCAGATTCTATGGTCATGGAACATAAGTGTCTACTTTGCCTTCATGCAAGCATGCTTCACATCCTTTCCAAGGCAAAGCTGTGTTTACGAGTAAACCAAGCGATCTCTCTGCAATTGTCTCTTTGTTTGTGCCAGGAGGCAGTTGTGTCTGGTAAGGATAAAGGCTACTGCACAAAGCTGTGTTTACGAGTAAACCTTGATCTCTCTGCAGTTGTCTCTTTGTTTGTGCCAGGAGGCAGTTGTGTCTGGTAAGGATAAAGGTAGCAGTAGCCTATCAAGTGGGTTTGAAGACTCTTTTAGATACAATCATAGACTGTCTAGGAGTGCTCATGAGGAATGGTAATGGTGGCCACTTGAATTGTAAGTTCTTGGAGCTGGTATTAAAAATGTGCATTCGAAATATATAGAGTACCCCTTTCTAAAGAGACAAAACAGGCCAATGAGGTGATAGCTCAAGTGGTGAAGGTGTTTGCCTAGAACCAAGAGGTCCTTGGTTCAAAACCCTCCTTGGTGCTTCCTCGGCGGCATCGCCTATGAGTGGATAAATAAAGGGCCTATGGGCGGCTGTCTACGGACGGTGAAATTTGGTAACTATGGGAGGATCTTGGGCCAAAGGCCAGTTGAAAAAAAAAGAAAGAAAAGAAAAGAGACAAAACAGATTATGAGTGAGAGATACAACAAGGCGCCACTGGTGCCGTGAACTACAAAGGGGGGGGACGACAACAAGGTGAATATGGAAGAAGATAAAGGAGAGGCGAATAAAGAGAGGAGGAGAAAAGGAGGAAGGAGGAGGAGACCCAAGCTGCAGATAGGGGAAGCGCAAGGCAGCAAAAGGAAGCATGATGGTAGCAAGTTGTACAGGAGGAAGCCGCTTGGATGAGGGGTGGATGGAGATGCTTGAGTGAGGTACAGAGAATTTGGGCAGTGGAGGATGTGAGGGAATGCTAAGAAATGGAGCAGCCAATGACGCTTGCTGCAGTCTTGGCATTCATCTTGCATTATGGAGAACATAGGAGTAGTTGAACAGCAGCCAACAGTGTTGAGTGTACAAAGAAGCACAGGTAAAATTTGGATGCATCACCTGCACGGTGGCTATGATGCCGCGGTTTATGCCACTTGCGGAGCAGCATAAGGAATTTATCCTGTATAGGGGTGCTCGTTTATGGTCATTCTTTCGCTCCTCTGTTGTAAATAACTAGGAAATAGATCTATTTTCAAGTTCAAGGTGTGCTCTACTCTGAGGAAGGGGGACCCATAGGTTGAAGCCTTCTGTATTTACATGTGCTGAATGTGCCAATTATCTTGTGCAAGACAGTGAGAGAACAGCATGAAGGTTAGTTTTGGCATCTGTAGAAGACTGTTTGATTTTCTTACTAAACAAGGTAGCATAGGAGCTTGGTGATGGAGATTTGGAGGGCTTAGCTCACATGTTGCTATGATGCCTGTTTTGATGTCGTGTATACTTGAGCACGAGTAACAGTTACGCTCTTGAGATTCAAAAATTAAACTTAAGGTTCTTTTTCCTGTATGTGTAAAGCTGCATAACACGATCGGCAAAACAGATTCTCAAAAACGTGCACCAACTTTCACTGTCACTCACACGCACACTCACATGTGGTTTTTTTTTCCTCTTTGCACAGACAAATCACACAGAGACGTGACTCAGACATAGACTAGCACACATTCAGACAGTGACACAGACATGACACTCACAAGTGACAGACACTAGCAGAACACATGATATGAAAGGCAAGGGTCCATTCCTTTTTTCCTCGAGAGTGCCCCAACTCTCCCGCACTTATGGGAGCTCAAAGTCTGCCTTGCTTTGTTAGTTGTGTTTCATGATGGTGGGTAATTAAGGGTTCACAAAGCTCCCTATTTCAAATTATGGATGGTTAATATTGCTTTTACTTTCATTCAGTTTATTCTTACTCAGTATCTGGGGATTTCTATTCTTCAAAGGGATGTTTGAATGTAGCTTAAAATCTTGCTTACTGATGGTGTTGTGTGCAGGCATGGGCATTATGTTTCTTTTGGCAAATCAGACCTTTACTTTTTGTGTGCTCTTCGGCCCTTGTCTTTGGATGTAGTTGAACAAGATGGGGAGATTGAGGCAGCAAAGGTAGGCTTTGGTCAGTAAATAGAAAGCATATATTGTACCAAGTGTTAAGGGTCTTTACAGGGAGATCTTCCTTGCTGGTTCCTCATGGACAGGGATCTCGCCCCACCCCCTCATGGCAGGGGTCGGACAGGGGTGTCCCCTGTCCCAACACCACCTGTCCAATCGGGGTAGGGGAGGTTTTTGTAATGACCTTGAGTTGTTTTGAATTGCAATGAATGTTATTTTGATATGGATGTCTTTTGTTTTTAGTGGATGCCATTGGAGGAGTTTCGAAGTCAAGCTTTTTTCACAGAAAACAAGGCACGCAGGAAAATGTTGGATCTTTGCGTGGCCAGCTTTGATGGACAATACATGGGGTTTAAAGCAGAAGAGTTGCAAAGCAGCTCACTAGTTCAACCAACTCAATACTTCTTTCATGAATAGAATTCTTGCAAATGAGTCTCACCAACTTGTACATATCTATATTATTTATTATCATTTCACACCACCAAATGTATTTGGTGGTGATATAAAGAATTTGTGAAGATGCTTAGAAGTAAACCTCTGTATATTATGTAGAGTGATAGCTTTTTGCCCATTCAACCCCTTGCCTAGGTTAGTGAAAAGCTTTTGTTATATAGTGTCATTTGGCGAGTGTGAGACCAAGACAGGAATGGATGGGTGCTACCATCTTAATTAACCCTACAGCATTTTGTGGGAATATTGATTAGCTGTGTCCACACATCTTAAAAGCATGAGTGAGCTGGTTGACATTTAAAGACAAGGCAGTATGCACTCAATCTCTTTACCTTTTTGTTGAGGACTTGTTCCTGTCTATTTTCATTCAGGCACCTTTTCATGCCATGAAATGTTTGTTGTAAATCAAGATGCGGCGAGGTTCAAATTCGCGGCGCGAGGCTCAAATTTGCTATGAGTACGTACCTGGGTAGAATGAGTCATCAGCTGACCACTCGGGCAAGAGCCCTTCCATGGACATGCCATCTAGTGTTGCTGAGTCTAGTCTAGGAAGGTTGTGTAACTTATGCACAAGGGTTGCTCCCAAAGACAATGGAGTCAGTAAGCAGAGGTGAGTAGTCTACTGAGTTGAAGTTTCAAGCTTGCACACTGTAGAATCATTGGAATGTCTGACAAGAAAAGCCAGAAAGAAGAGCTTTACAAAGGTAAAAAACAAGCTATACAGTAAAGGATGTAGCTCCCCTTAGTTGAACACTCTCTCCACCAAAAAGCCCCATTCAGTGCATCCACTACTCGTCCCCTTTGTTTATTGTTTACCATATACTCGTTTTCAGGTGTTTCATAAAAATATAAATGCTAAATATAATTTTTAAATATAAATATATTTTTTAAACGGGACGTATATAACTGTTATAGCTTCAATCGTGCAAACAGCATTCAACGTTTCTGTGAAGAAAATAAGAAAAAATTCTTGCAAACATTAGGTGAAACCTCCTTCGCTAAGGTTTAAACCCTTAATGCAACTGAACTTATTGTAGCCGTGCTCAATTAATGAATGGAAAAAAAAAAGCAAATATGGCACTAAATTGTTTTTTTTGGTATTTTATTGAAGAGTGTTTTTATAAGGTTACATTTTAATAAGTAATAATTAATACTTGAATAAGTCAATAAAATGAAACTCTCTTTGCTCTTTCTATTTGCATGCGTTCACCTATATCCTTTCTATTTAAGGTCTCATAATTTATTTAGTATGTAATGATTAATACTTGAAAAAGTCAATGAAATGAGTGTATTTATTCATATTCTTTCTTATTTTTTTAAAGACCAAATATATATATAAATCAAGAATTGAGTTCATTACATCTCGGAGGATGCCACCTACTTATTTCTAGGATCCACACCTCTAATCTCTATTGTTTAGAAGATTACATAACAAATTTCATCTCTCATCTTTATTTACAAAAAAGGATTGCTTCTAAGACACTTTATAATTCAACAAAACACAAGCTTCCATTAAAGCCTTTGTGGTACATTCTTTGGGAGTCTGCTTTTCTAACACTTTTTTTTGTTGGAATTAGGGTAAGGGTTGCAGCAATGCACACACACAAGATAGAGAAGCTTGAGAGCACATAAACTCACTAGATTAGAATGAACAAATGTGTGCTAGATATAAAAGATAAGCACACACCTTAAAATGAGTCGATAAGAGAGTGTATACACGCACGGGGAAAAAACTTCCTAGTGAGAGAAAAAGTGTCTCGACGGTCTTAAGTGTGTTCATACACATTACTACCATATAATGCTACAAATATCTCTTGGAGTGATGATGTGAATATGTAAAGGGTATGGTCGATCAATCCTGAAAAGGCAGTAAGCCCAAAGCTTTACGAAAAGTTTTGAACTTTTCATGAGAAATAGCCTTCGTGAATAAATCTTCCATATTGTCATGTGTAGACACATAGACCAAGCTAATCTCTTCTGCAGAGAGTCTTTCCTTGACATAGTGGTAATGCACCTCAATGTGCTTAGTGTGAGCATGAAACACTGGGTTCCTCGCAACTGCCAATGTGCTCTGGCTGTCAGTGAAAATCGTAGTGCTAGACGACTACACACTCAACTGTAGCTGTAAAAGCTGCCTTGTACTCAGCTTCACAGCTGGAAGTGGTCACTATAGGCTGCTTCTTGTTGCTGAGCCATGATATACATGAATCACTAAGGCGAAAGCAAAACCCACTAGTAGACACTCGTGTGTCATAACATCCAGCCCAATCTGAATCACTAAAAGCATGTAGCTATGACTCACCTCCCTTTGGATAAAATAATCTGAAATATTGAGTGCCCTGTAAATAGCGAAAAACTCGCTTAATAGCTTGCCAATGCTTCGTGCCTGGGCTATGCATAAATCTGCTCAATTATGAGATCGCATACTGTATATCTGGCCTTATGTTGCATACATAAAGAAGGGACCCAACAGCCTACTGATACAAACTAGCATCAAAAGAGTCTCCTGCATCTTGAAGACTAAGTCGAGTACCTGTCTCCATAGGTGTAGCCACAGGTTTACAATCTTCAAGGTTAAACCTCCTCAATAGCTTTTGTATATATTTAGACTGCAGCATAACAATGCCATCATTGCGTTGCATAAACTGAATCTCCAAAGAGTAATGCAAGGGTTCCAAATTTGACATCTCAAACGATGACTGTAAATCAGCCTCTTAAAGGTTGAAATCTGATCTATATCGGGTCCTGTGAGCAGCATGTCATCAACGTATAGAACGATGACCAAAAATATGTCCGTACTCTTATTCACATAGAGGATACTCTCTGTTAGACTGTTGCAAAAATCATTTGCAACCAAGTATGCATGAATCTTCTCATACCATGCTCTAGGAGTCTGCTTAAGGCCATAAAGAGCCTTTTTTCAACCTGCATACTTTAGACTCTTCTCCTTTCACAGCCAAACCAGGAGAATGCGATACATACACCTCCTCATGTAAATCATCATTCAAGAATGCCATCTTAATGTCCAACTGATGTACATTTCACCTATGATGTGTTGCCAAAGCAATGAGACACCTAATGGTAGTCATACGAGATGTGGGTGAAAAGGTCTCATCATAATCAATGGCCTTTTGTTGGGCATACCTCTTTGCAATAGGTCTGGCCTTGTAGCGATCAATGCTACCATGTGCTTTGTGTTTTAACTTGTAAACCTACTTATTACCAATGGCCTTCTTGTCACTCATGAGGTGGATCTGTCAAATACCATGTGTCATTCTTGAGTATAGAGTTATACTCATCCTACATAGCATGCATCCAATCATCATCATGTGCTTCCTCAAAGGAAACAGGTTCCTCCTCATCATTACATAAAGTAAAAATGAGAACATGATCCACATGAGAATAATCTACATGATGAGGACCTGCACGAGTTTTGCTAGGTAAAGGAGTTGCCAACTTGCTATCCCTCAATGTCTGCACAAGCCATTTTGGCATACGCCTTGATTCTTCTATGGCTGCTTTCTCCTCATCCACTACATCCTCAATAATTGCCTCATCAAAAGGCTGATTTTGCCCCTGCAACAAAGGCTGAATTTTGGCACTTGGTTGAGCATTTAATTTCTCTACATATGTTTAGCCTCCATTAAACAAAGGTAGGAGCGAATCAAACATGTCCTGCGAGCATACATTCTGCTGTTTTTTGCATGAAAGCATGGATTGAACTAAGTTTTCGACAAAAACATCTCTACTTACCAAAATCCGCTTTGAGGCTAGATGGTAGAGTCTATATCCCTTGCTTTTTGAACTGTATCCCACAAACATGCATCTAATTGTCTTATCATCAAGCTTACTGCGTTGTTGCTCAGGCACAAGAGCATAAGCAAGACAACCAAAAACATGCAAATGAGCCACATAAGGCTTCTTGCCATGCCAAGCTTCATAAGGAGTTTTATACTGCAAGGCCTTGGTAGGGCATTTGGTCAATACATAGTTTGCGCACATAGTTGCCTCTAACCAAAAACTATGAGGTAAATCTTGGGCTTTCACCATATATCGTGCCATCTCCATGAGAGACCTGTTATTCCTCTTAGCGATACCATTTTGCTGAGGTGTGTATGGCACTGTACATTGATGCCTTATGTCTTTTTCAGCCATATATACATGAAATTCCTTGGATATATACTCCCCCCCTCGATCAAAACAAAGGGTGCCAACTTTACATTCACATGCATTTTCAGCCATGGATACAAAGTGCCTAAAGCACATAAAAACCTTTTACTTCTGCTTTAATAGATACACCCAGCTATATCTGGAGCAATCATCAATAAAAGTAACGAAGTAGAGATATCCCCCAATAGATGGTGTCCTCACATAGGATCACATACATCACTATGTATAAGCTGTAATTTCTTAACAGCTCTCAAAGATCCATCATTTGAAAATGATGCTCGATGCATTTTACCAAGAATACACCTCTCACATACATGTCTAGTAGGCGGTCTCAAGAGTTGGCAACTCAGACATCATATCATGCCTTTGAAGGCGTAACAAACTGCCCTAATTCAGATGGCCAAATCGTGTATGCCATAATTCTGTATCACTCATAGCACGAGTCGTTGAGACTAAGCAAGCATCATGCTGCAACTTCTCAAATACATCCATCTTGTATAGGCCATGAAACAAGGTACCTGAGGCAATGAAAGAATAACCATCATTTCTATCCTGAGCTGTACATTTGTCATCCACAAATTTCACCACCATTATGCCTAACAAGGCTGAGGGTGAAACTGACAGCAGCAAGTTCTTCTTAATGCATGGCACATATAAAACTTTAGAAAGAGTAAATGCGCCCCCATTTGTAGCAGTGAGCACAACTCTATCAACTCCTTTGATAGGATATATGGAACCATTTGCACATGTGACGATTCCTGCACACCTAGGACAGATTCCAGAGATGAGAACAAATCTTTTTATGAAGTAATGTGCTTACTAGCACCACTGTTAAAGTACCAAGCATCCGATTCTGTTTTACTGACATGCATACATCATGAACATAAGGGTCATAACTGCAATGTACAGTCCATGCCCAATCATCTTGAGCAAAACTTTCAGATTCCTTCTTCTCTGCACTTGGTGCAGATGCATTAGCACAACCATGCCCGAATCTTTCTTTTTCTCCTTCTCTAGCCTTTTCTTACACTCATTTATGTAGTGCCCTGGTTTCCTGCAATAGTGACACTTGCTCTTCTTTTTAGGATTATCACCTTCTTTCTCTGCATCCTTACCTGAGGATTTTGATTTTGGCTTATAGCCACCATGCGAAGAAGCTTTACCTTTGCCTTTCCTGGCAATAAAAGCTTGGTCACCAACTCGCATAACAAATGTGTTTTGCCTAGACTGCTTTTCTTGCAAGAGTACTGGAACCAGCTCATCAAATGCAAGGGCATTTTGATTTCCCTTCATCATGAGTCTAAGGGTAGGGAAAAAACTCTGATAAGAATCTGACAATGCATTGAGAACTGTGAACACTAATGTACTATCAGGATATATCTCATCCACACTAGCGAGCTGATCTTGGTCAAGAAGCTGTCCATTGAGTCTTCCTCATTCATGTGCTCAGACTCCAACTGTTTGCGCATATATGCAACACGTGTTTCATTGCGCACTTGGTATAATGCAGTAAGTGCATCCCATGCCTGTTTTGAAGTCTTACATAACCAAATATGAGGAAAATGCTTCGCTTCATAAAAAGTGCAAGTAATGCATGTGCATGTGCATCTCTTCGGTCCCATCTCATTTGAGCAGCAGTGGGAGGTACTAGTGGTGTATGTGGAGGAGTTACATCTATATCAGATTTTACTTCAGATGTACCTATAGCACCTGGTTGCACTGGTAGTTGTGAAACAAGACGAGTTTCACTACCACACACTGACCACATTCCAAAGGCCTTTAGCAACTAGTACATGCCTCATCATATAGGACCACAATGGGTAGTTAGTCTCATCAAGTTTGTCCTCAGCAGACAACATGTTGAATACATCACTACTGCTAGCCATGACTGTCTACCAAATGCAAAATCTTTCAACACACTGCAAGTACTCACCAGTATTCATTGAATGCAACCCCGAATGGTTGCTAATTGATTGAATCACCTGCAAAGTGTATGAAAAATAACACAGAGTAGAGAATAGAGTGTTATTGGTGGTGAAAGTATGATGCTCGATGTTGTTAAAGACACTGTAGATGTTGCTGCACACCAAATCTTTGCGACTGCACAGCCCAAACACCCAAAATCGAGCAGAACCAATCCAAAATGATGCCTCTCCAAAACGTCTACAGAAACCTTGTAGTGTCCAAAACACGTCCGAATCGCGCCATGGACCTTGAATATTTGTATACTTTGTATACAACACACTACAATATATACCTTCTTCTCCTAAGAGGGTATCTCAATCGGAGACAGAAATACAGGGTCATGTGAGAGAAAGGAGACAGACTACTAGATCAAGTGTCAAGGAAGCTAGCTCTCATACCAATTATTGGAATTAGGGTTAGGGTTGCAAAAATGCACACACACAAGATAGAGAAGCTTGAGAGCACACAAATTCACTAGATTAGAATGAACAAATGTGTGCCAGATACAAAAGATAAGTACACACCCCAAAATGAGTAGATAAGAGGGTGTACATACGCACGGGGGAAAAAACCTCCTAGTGAGGGAAAAAGTGTCCCGAGAGTCCTAAGTGTGTTCACACGCATCACTACCATATAATGCTACACTCCTTTGCTCTTAACTAGATCTTTATAGTGGGTCTTGTCCTCCCTACTGGGTTTTGTATAAAAGCCACAACATTGTATTTTATCTGCTTCTCTTCCAAGTACCGTATTCTAGTCTTGGGACCAAACCTCAGTTGTTTGGGCTTCACATTCAATGACACCTGCAATCATAATACCTCCAAGTTAGGTTTCCCTAGTATGCCAGAGGGGTTCCCAGCCAAAGTAGCAGTCACTTGATGCCATTCTAAATTCTCTGTAACAACAATTCCAGACCATCAATTTCTATGTTGTTTACAGAGATTACATATCTACACATATATACACATTTATGCATTAGCCCTATCACATCTAGTTCAACATCCAATATTTTCTGAAACACCACACAATTCCTAGAAGTCCAGATTTCCCATTAGCAACAGGCCGTGATAATGTTGAATAGAACTTTTGTTCCTCATCAACAACAGACCATTTACCTAGTAACCAATCCCCCCACTGTGTCTGAAGTCCCAACCCATGTTGTACCCATTTCATTAATTTCCCCCATTCATCCATATCCTTTCTATTTAAGGTCTCACAATTCTCTGTAAAATGCCTCAAAGGGCTCATTCTATAAGTAGAGGGAGGGAGAGAGAGGAGGAGGTGAGAGAGGGGGTGGGGACCAAGGTTTTATTAATTAAATGCCACGTCAGTGATATTTAATTAATACACTCAAAAAAAGCATTTTGGGTGCTCAATTAATTAATTATGACAGTTTCTCTCAATCATTATTGAGTTTGAGTATGAGTATTTGATTCCAAGGAGAATTGCAACCTTAAGGTAGGGATATCAAACCTTTTATGTATATCTTTCATGACATATGACATATATGACAAAAAATTTGAGCCTTGGACCCATCTAATTCTTGTCATTCTAGAGACGACCACCTCATAGAAGTTTTTCTATATTTTGTGAATATATTGTAGGTTTTATTAGTAAAACCTCTTGGATTTCATCACTTTTCAAACCTTGGACCTCAAAACTTCAAGATATTTTTGAGACTATACATAGGTTTTTTAGATGCTCTTGGGAGAATGTTCAACCCAGTTAAAAAACCAAGCTTGCCTATTTTAAACGTCAAGCAATTTTTGATGGACTACACATAGGTTTTTTTTGGAGCACTTGGGAAGATGTTTGATCCAATTAAAAAACCAACCCTGCCCAAATATAGGAAACATAGAAGGATTGACACTTATAATTCTAAGAAGAAGAAGAAGGGCCAACATGAGAATGAAGGACGAGAGCAAAAAAGAAGGTACTTGAAGGCCAAGGCACCTTCACAACTTGCTAATGCCAAGTGGCATCCGTAATTAACTATTTATAGACTAGAAGTGCTATTTTGAAGTGTTCCTTTTTGTGTAAATTGAATTGCATTCAAAATGTCTCAATTGTTAATTGCATTTACATTTTAGTTCTATACTCGAGTCTTTTACTTGTACTTTGTACTCAAGAATGCCTACTTTATAGTCTAGCCGGCACGAGTAAACAACTAGAGTAGAGAATAGAAAGATGCTCTATGTAGTAATCTTAAGTAGAAACCTACTTCTAACTTAAGTGGCAATTTTGAGTTACGAGGTGATCACTCTCTTACTCGCAATGAATGAGTGGAGGAAGGTGGATGGAACACTGAAAAGGTAAGAGTGAAGTTTAAGAGCAAGCTAATAGCTCGTATCCTTACATCAACTATATTTATAGTCCAAGTGCTAATCTCCCCCACACCAAAGTGGACCGTCCGCATTTGGTAATCTTTCTTGGGATTTCCAATCTAGATTTGTCAATTTGGGAACAATTTCATCGATTGTTGGTCTTGGTCCTTTAGTGAAGAATTTTTCTCACCGATTTAGGATCACTTGAGCCTTGCACGTGAGAGGAGAATATGAAGAATGCAAGAGTCTTGCAAGAATATGAAGAATGTAAGAGTCTTGCTGGATTGCACCTCTAGCCACCTCTTGGTAGAGTGACCCTCTCTTGTGGAGGAGAGCTATGGTCCTCAACCTTGCCTTCCTCGTTGTTGTCACCACCCACAAGTTAAAAATGGGTGGGGAGTAAATAGGGAGAGATCTATGGAATGCTCAACCTCTACCTTAATTCCTTGGTGATTGAGAGCATGGGGGAGAAGGGGAGAGGGAGAGGAGAGCTAGCATCATCACACTATCACTCACACACACAATCCTCAAGCAAGCAATGCATCAAAGAGAAGAGAGCACATAAGAAAGAATCAATCATAAGAGCAAGAAAGAATCAAACTCTTGTGAAAATGAGATTATTTCTCATTAGTCAAAATGTCTTATATACAAGGCTCATATTTAGAATGCCCAGCTACCTAAGTAATGCCATGGGACCCAAAAGCTAGTTTAGGCTAATTTCCTAGTCTAATTATACACTAAACATTACACAAGTTGTAAACTTGATTTTGATTATCTTCTAGCATTATACAAGTCATAAGCTCAAAGATCTTCCATAATCATTTACATGAAGCGCTTTGTGCGGTATAAAAGCATGGATCAAAAAGTGTTACTGTGTGTTCGGAGTAATGTTAGCCAATGTGGTCAATATAGCCCCTCCCTAATCATGATTCCATCGTATAAATTAGCAGTGAAGCACAATGGGAGTTAGTGTTAGAAGCCGTTGTAGTTCCAATAGAAGTCAAAGAAGGACTTCAGGTATTGGGTGGTGCAGTGGAAGGTTTTGTCGGATGTTGAGAAGGCTGTCTCGAATATATCTTCAAAGATGAGAAGCCCCTGCCAACCTTGCATCTATTGTACTCACATGTCAAAGTGTTGGGCCTTTGTTGATGTCGAAGACAAGGCCCTAGTGGGGACCTTCATTAGCACTATCCCAATCTAGGAATTCCACCAGAAGGGTGATGATGAGGTTGAAGAAGAGAATGATGATTACGATGTGGGGTCGGGTACTTGGTTGTAATCTTGGATGATTTTTCATATGGTGTGAAGCATCCATGCCTTGAGAAGGGTGGGTGGATGAGGTGGAGATATCCATGGGAAGTTGAATTGTAACTTTGGGTTCTTCTCCGTCCCAGGCCCATCGTCATTTGATGGGGAAAGGTAAATGGGGTTGACTCGGAGGTACCATGGAGAATAACAATATTCCTTCCCACAATTTGGGATTCAAAAGGTATGGCCACCACCACCAAACATGTTGCTCCCCCATGAGGTCATGCGTGATTGGATTAACTTTGGATAGTGGCCTTCCATATCTACCCGTGGTCCTTTTTGTGATGTGCCTTTGACTATCGGTTAAATTTTTCCTTATAACCCTTAATTAGGCAGAGGTCCAAGTGATTTGTGATCCTGTTAAGATTTGGGTTGGGGTTCTACTTGTGCTCCAGGATCCAAATTGCTTGGTCGATGTCGAGGGTGTCCAATAGGTTTTTGTGGTGTTCACAGCTTCATAAGAGCCTGAGAGCTTGGTGCCAAGAAAGTAGAATGTGTGATAGACACCTTTAGGAACCTCCTCAAAAATCTTAAATGGTCGAGTTGGGGGTCCTCCTAATGGGGTTTTCTCCTTGAGTCCCTAGATCTACTGCCATTTGCTTCGGTTTTCCACGTTCCTTATGAGTGTGTTCATCAAATTGGCTTCTAAGAATTCTCCATAAGAATCCATGTGGCCGTTGTCTCCTTATACAACCTTAGCTTTTTAGTTTGTGGAGGTAAGGGTTATGAGGGATCTTCCCACTTCAGCATAGTAGATGAATTTTTTGAGTATCATTATAGCATCAAATTTTCTTGTAGGGTTGGTGGTGTAGATACTGTGTAGCTCATGGTGGAAGTGGTTAGCCCAAAAAATTTGCACCCCTTGCTTTAGTAGATGAGCAATGAGAGAGAGGTTCCACTTACTGAATTTGTTTGTCCACTAGGTATTCGTGAGAGCATAGTTAGCACCCTGGCAGGGGTAATCATGTCTAGGTGCAAGAGATGTCCTCCCAATTTACCCCATCCTTGTGCACCACTGAGCTTCTGATATGGCTCTGTTGCTCTTGGCACCGTAAGGCTTCTTGGACATTGTCCAAAGTGAGGGCTAGGGTAAGGTCGACACCTATGGCATCTCGAACGATGCTTGTGTAGAGATGGGTGTTGTATGAGGATATAAATTTGAAGCAAGTGTTGAGGTATGACCCCCATGTGGGAAAGGAAGCTAGCCTACTACTACTGAGGCCTAGTCTCTCCATGTGCCCCATAACCTTGGGCCTCTTTGCTACCTTGTCGCACCCGTGGGTGTAGTATGTGAGCTTGTGCTCCACCTTTTTCTCTAATTAAGGCAACTGTTCTTACTGTCATGATGGTTGTTGGTGAGAGAAATTGATAGGGGGCATTAATGGTAAAGGATGTTAATTGGGTTAGTCCTTGGAGAGGCTAGTTGTGTCGGCGGGGGGGGGACGCAATGTTGAGGGTTGATGTGGCTCGGGTGAGGCTTTTGAAGGAACTTGGTTACTTATCCCTATGGGAAAGTAAAGGATTAACCACTTTTTCAGTGGCAAGGTTGAAGTAAGGGTTCCCTTTGGTGGTTCGATTAGCTTTAGCACTTCTTTATTATATGCTGTGTTGGGTTTGTTGGACATGGGCGCTTCTTTTGTCATCAGAATGGTTACTTGTCTTGAGGCTAGTTTGCAAGGTAGCGGTTCTTGAGGCCCAGTTGATTTGGAATTGATTATGCCTCATTTCTTTATGCATGGTACTTTTCATGCATGACATAAAACTTTCATTCCAAGGGGTTATTCACAATGTGAAACATGGTAGTGAAAGCTCCTATATGCATGTGGTTTGTAACGAGTTATGATGGTTGTTGTAGTGCACACCAAGTCTCATGAGACATTAGGTTATGGCTGGCTTGCATGTCCATGGGTGCTATCTTTTATTCCAAACCGACTTTTGTGGTTATGCCTGGCGGGTTCACCTCCGAGTCTTCCTCTTCTAGGTTCTTGATGGGCCATGTCAATGAAGATGCAATGGTTAGGCAACTTGTCTTGCTGCCTAGCCTTAGCATCTTTTTGAGCCTTTTCAAAGGCTTTGTTTCTTTCTCTTCTTGTTTGTGGAGTGAGAGTTTTTAAGATTCTCCTGAACCTCACGGTTCGTCTCTCTCTGTGGCCATTAACTTGATTGAAATATTGAGTTTTTTTTTTGGTCCTTGGTGGCAAAAGTTCACATTAGAGTCTATGGTCTCGACGTATCAAAGCCAATGGACTCCTTGTTGGAATTCGCCTTCAAATTTTGGCATGTGTTGTTGTAGCGCTCAACATATAGACCGAAGAAATTTCCTTGCCGTTCATTGTGGCATATCTTAAGCCTGTTCTAGTTGGGAGGATGTTCATGGTTGTAAGGATGTGTATCCAATTCTTGCAGTCTTCCTACTTTGGGAGCAAAGAAAACTCTGATCTCTCACACTCTTCTGTTTTATGATATGTGAGACACATGTTTAGTTATGTAGTGTTATTTATGGTGGTGACCGAGTCTTCAAGAAATGGTCCACCACTCATGGGATGATTGTTCTTAGGTCTACCTTGAGAACTTAATTCCTTTTTCATATGTAGATATGGTCTGTGTCTAAGTCATAAACCATTTTGGCCTCTCTCATAAAGGGTCTACCTAGGATGTAGTTAAATGAGTTGGGCTACTAAGAAAAGTTTAATACCACAAAAGAGTGGCAAAAACTTAGGCCAAAGGTCTTGATTCTCAGATTATGCAAAAGCCTATGGGTTTTTTTGTGGCCCCATCTCAATAACCTTAATTATTAGGCTGGTAGTGTCAAGTGAAGGTTGCCCCCGCTTCTCCCAACACTACTTTTGGTAATAATGCTGACTCTAGTCCCTCCATCTAGGGGATGGTTGTGACTTGATTATCCTTCTATTTTATTGGAAGGACGGAATTTATGTCATCACTCTCAAAGTAGTGACCTTATTTATTTACTGGTACTTTTGGAAAACCTTGGTGGACTGCCTTGTTCCTAGAAGGTTTGTCATCACGAGACTTATTTGAGAGGAGAGTCTTGAGGTGGTTGTTCCATGCCTGCTCTTAGTCTTTTGTCCATCCAATCTTTTAGGTCCTTCCATAGACTTGGGCTTCTGAAAGGAGCCAACAAAAAATATGGACTTGGGAGGAGAGGAAGGCGGCGGTGAGTCTTGCTATGTCTCGCAAGGTGTGTCCATTATCACTTACATAGCTATACGGAATATGTTGATATATCGAGAGCTCAACTAGTGTGGCGGACATTGATGACCTGCTTGGGTGACAGCTTTTGCACTTATGCCACTGGCATTGTTGGTGAGATTATGGTCAATATGCCACCAGTGGATGATAGGTAGTGTGACAACCACTTTGGAGTACTAGAGTTATGGCATAGTTATAGCGCCAGCTCATATAGTCAGGTTCACACTATAGATCGACCATTTTTTGTATGTTGTTGTAGGAGAGTACTTTCCCTTTATGTATGTACTCTTATCTTTTAGTCATATGGTTGTAGAGAAGCAGATAGAAGAAAATTCAGCCATCCATCTCTCTTGTGTCTTGTTTTCTCTTGTGTGTGTGTGTGTGTGTGTGTGTTTGCTTTGCAAGGAACTCAAGCTCTCTCTCTCTCCCACATTCTCTTTATGGTATAAGAGCTCCGGTTTGTGTGAGAGCTAAGGAGGCAAGTGAGAGGCAAGAACAAGCAAGCGAGGAAGCGATACACGGGTAAGAGCATCATCCTCTCTTTCCCTTCTTGGTTTAGGTACAATACCCGTTGGTAGCTCCGGAAGCTACACCGATTGAGGAGCTGTCTTTGCATGCTTGGAGGTGTCTGTGTGGTACAAAGTAATTTGTACTAAACTTTTGTGGCCAGATTCGTGTCTCAGGCGCATTTTCGTCTCCGTTCTATCACTCCAAGAAGGTATTTTCGGTAGTTTTGAGAAGTTCTGGCTGAGAATTGTCTCTGGTCAAAATCTGGTTACTGCAGTGCATTTTGGGAGTGCACACAGTGTTTGCACATGTATTGTTGACATTAGGTGTATGTACATGTACTTTGGTCAGATCTGGAGACCTATAGGTTGTGCTGAAGTACCGTTGTAGTAGGTAGAAAAGATACGATTGTGTTACAGGTTACATACAGAAACTGTCTGTTGCAGTTTTTTGATTGTTGTGCAAGAAAACATGTTTGACGAAATCAATCCGACTGTCAGTGAGAAGCTAGACATGAAAAACTTCCACGCTTAGAAGTTCACAACAATGACCAATTTCTTTATGGGTAAAGGATTTTGGGACTCCGTCTTGAGTTGTCTGAAGAAGAGAATGCCACTCCAATAGATATAAAAGCATTCACATATTGGAATCAAGGTGCAAGGAGTCATGTATTGGCTTTTCAATTAGTGTCATAGACATGATGATAGGAAACATACAGGATGCCAACACTCTAGCAGTTGTGTGGCAAAATTTGGTGCAAATGTTTTAGACCAACACTGTGGGTGCTTGCTTCAAGCCCCATACAAGGCTTTGCACAACCTGCACACAAAATCTAGGTATGCATCACTCTCATAACCTGGTGGCTACATCATGTAAACTTCTTCTTGCAAATCACCATGTATGCTTGTCATTCTTGCAACCTGGCTGAATGTCTCTTCATAGTCAATGCCATAAGTCTGTGCCACATATCCTTTGGCCACCAATCTTACCTTATACCTACTCACACTGAACCATTAACGTTATGCTTGACTTTATACACCCACTTACATCCAATTGAAAGGCAAAAAATATGCAAACTTTCATGGGGATATGTAGAGTGAATAGGACATGTAAATATATGTAAAAAAATCAAAGATTTCCTTTCCTTAAAGTTTCCCAAGTACACTCAAACCTAAAGAATAAACAAAAAACACAAAAATATCTATTCTTTCCTTCTTTTTATCCCAACCACGGGGGGTTCACTCATAGTAAAGAGGACATGTCACCTGCGTGCAAGGACTTCTAAAAAAATCCCTATTATGAAGCTTGTAAGACTAATATATCCCCCTATTTAAGCTGATAAGATATATACATGTATGACTTTTTATGTATCCCCTTTCTTAAATGTAAGTCTTCATAGAACATATACTAACTTTCTTTTTAAAAGTTGAAATTATCCTAAGCAATTAAAAGTATCAAAATGGTCATATCACAAAGTGATTTATGTAGTGGCACTTGGATACCATCGAAGTATGTGTCGCAATGTTTTTGAGTGCCCGTGCCCCCTTACCACATGAGGAGAGAGAGTAGGGGAATCGAACCCCTTTACACTTAAAGTGACTACACCAAGCGGACACCAAGCTCTCTTTGGAAGAAGGGGAGTTGAATCTCTCTACCAAAACCATGGGAGAGTGCCAACTCCCCCCCTCCCACACTATGATTAATACAAATCCAGAAAAAAAATCAAACAAAAATTAAAGATTTAATTTTTTGCTCTAAGAAAAACTTGGGTTTAACCTCTTACCAAGCACCTTGAAACTCCTGATACTAACATCTAGTTAGTAGTCACAAATTACACTACACATGAATGAGTGAACTTAGCAAAGAGTAGCAACAACACAAGCATCACATGTATGTATTTAAAAGTACTTTCCTTCATAGATATCCTTGAATGAAATACATGTTGAAGATACCTCCAAAACTGTAATGTTGCAATGTACTTTGCTTCATTACCATAAGATTATCAATACATATACTTTTCTTCACCATCAAAGGATTGCCAATGCAGCCATATGCCTTTTCTATTGCATATTGGTGGTTGAGATGGACCCAAAACTACTGGCTATTGCCAAGTGTGGTTGCAAGCTGCTTCGTGCACATGAGTGATGGAGAGAGTTTATGACCTTAAAACTCAAATTACACCCAAAATGGTCATATTTGTTTATGACTCTAAAAATCAAATTACACAATAACTAGATGACCACAAAAGTTACTTGATATTTCTTGGTAGCATGTATGATGTATACATAGCAGCTTTCAACCTGCAAAGAAAAACAAGATTATTAATTTAATACTAATGCATAAGGACAACACATTAAAACTATTATAGATTTGTATTTTACTCTATGTGCTTCAAATTACCTTATGTATCTTTTACATAGTCGTTGAAGATCTTATAGTCATTGGGATCAAGTTGATATTTCTTTGATATTGGATCATAGCTTGAATTTGCCAGAGCAATTATAGATTCCAAGGACACTGATTGATTATCAACAAGATCATATGTGTAGCATCTACTTCCTTTGGTTTTTTGATACCATGCTAGATGAATCTCCACATTTGAAGGATGATCTAGAAGATCAAAAGGGCAAAATTTGAAACAAAGCTTTCCCTTCCTTATCCTTAGACATAAGCTCAAACCTATCATGTCGACCCATGGATTTTAGCTTTTCCTTAGCGTTCTTGATATCCCTCTCCCACCTTTTTATCTTAGATGATATGGTAAGAAGACTTTTGAGTCTATTTTTTGGAACATCTTGGACAACACTCACATCATCCCTTGTCAACTCCATCTCATTTGCTAGATACATGAAGATCACTAGCTCTAGCTTCCATGGATGGCTCCGGCTCATTGCTAGCCCCCTCTGAATTCACTCTTTGACGCTTGCACGGTGACTCACTCTCCTCTCTCAATTGAGTGGTGACCTCTTCTACAGCAACTGTCCATCTCTCCTCTTACTTTGATCCAATAGGAAGCATTCTAGAACCTCCCAAAAAGACAAAGTCATTTGAGATGAGACTATCAAGGACAATCTCCTCTCGTAAATCTTTATAGGTTCCTCCTTCTTTGAGAAATACAAATCCCAAAACATGGCTTTGATCTGTACCCTCATTTAGACGAATCAATATTTCCTTTCTTGCCATACTTATCCAAGATTAGCAAACTACAGAGCAAGAGATTCCCACTTTGAATGCTGCAAAATCAATGTAGACAAACCAAGAAAGCAGCTGTCCACTCAGGATACAACATTGGCACAGTGCTAGGGGGTTGTTCCTACCCATAATAAGCTCGAAACATAAGCACATAAGTTGAAAATGCCTACCCAACAGAAAAAGGGCTAATGACTCAAAATCACAAATTTCTAAAGTGGAGACAAGTGAATACCTATGGGGTAGATGTCTTAGTGGTTTTTGTTGGAGTTCCCATCTCCCATGTGCCCATGTCTGACATGAAACTCAGAAGCCACCAGTCCCAAAGCTCCCTGCCCAACCACTAGAGAAGAAACCTGTAGAAACAACCCACTTAGACAATGATTAGAACACATAACTGCTTGCTGGATTTTCTATCATGATTGGAACATAATTAGAACATAATCATAAATATTGGAACATAATGGTTTGCACTTATGATAATATGGTTTGCACTTATGCATTCTGGCCTGCCCTTATGGCATTGCAACCTGCCCTTCCCTTATGCATTGTTCCCTTCCCTTATGCATTCTAACATTCCCTTATGCATTATGACATGCCCTTATGCATTCTGACCTTCCCTTATGGCATTGCAACCTACCCTTCCCTTATGCATTGTGCCCTTCCCTTATGCATTCTGCTCTTCCCTTATGACCTGCCCTTCCATGACTCTCCTACAGGCAGCACAGAATAAATGCCGATCAGGCCTTTGAGGCACTTTGTCTGGACATTGCTGAGTTTCAGGACCAAGGTAGGGTCATAGTGATGGGGGATCTAAATGCAAGAGTTGGACAAATGCAATTCCAGCCTATCATGGCAGATGAGTTGGATAAAGAATCTGAATTCGAGGTACACACTGGATGTAAAAATTACAGCAGAACATTAAAAAACAATAATCAGATAAGTAGAAAGGCTATGTTTGTAGATCTGTTTGCACGTAGATTTATTTGAACAGATCTGCAGATCTGTCAAAATAGATCTACATATTTGTTTATGGATCTGTTCAAAACAGATTTGCAGATGCTCAAACAAATCTGATTTGTTTAAAATAGATATGATCTGTTTACAGATCTACTCAAAACAGATCTGCAGATATGTTTACAGATCTGCTCAAACAGATCTGATTTGTTTAAAATAGATATGATCTATTTTAAATAAATCAGATCTGTTTGAGCAGATCTGTAAACAGATCTGCAGATCTGTTTTGAACAGATCTGTCAAAACAGATCTGTAGATCTGTTCTCACAGATCTGTTCAAACAGATCTAATCTGTTGCAGATCTATTTACAGATCTGTTTAAAACAAATCAGATCTCTTTACAGATCTGTTTGAACAGATCTGTAAACAGATCTGCATGGTCCGAAAAGTCAATGATTTTCTTTCATGTCTCCCTTTTAAAGAAGTATTTGGGCCCGAGCATTCATATTCACTAATGGTCTTGACTTCTTGATCATTTCCCACATGATGATGTGGGAAATGATCAAGAAGTATTTGGGCCCGAGCATTCATATTCACTAATGGTCTTGACTTCTTGATCATTTCCCACATGATGATGTGGTTCTTGTGGAATAGAATCACTACATTGATAAATGAAATATTTGGAAAAAAAACACAATTTTCAAATTTAAATTCACCATGTAGAGAATGATATTATTCGCATATTTTTGCCGATTTGTTCTTCATAATCAAAGTAATTTTTGAGAGAGTAAAGGAGAAGTTCTGTTTACAGATCTGTTCAAACAGATCTGATTACAGATCTGTTTAAAACAAATCAGATCTGTTTGATCTGTAAACAGATCTGCAGATCTGTTTTGAACAGATCTGTCAAAACAGATCTGCAGATCTGTTCAAACAGATCTGATTACAGATCTGTTTGAACAGATCTGTTTAAAACACAAGGTTTGTGATAGTGCAGATTATAAGAAGAGGAAACTCTTCAAGTAAATGTCACCAATTTCTATAATGTGTATTTCTATGAGAGGAGATCATAAATAAGTCGATGAAGTAGGTACACACCATATCAAATTGCCGTAATAAAGACACAATAAATCACAACAGTATCGACATTAGATCATATCAAGCACGATCATATAACGGAATCACTTTTAGACTTATACCAAAGCAATGAAAGTCAGGAGCACTTAAGACCTCACTAGAGGATCGGCGTCTAATAACTTTTGGGATGTTTGTTAAGTTGAAAAATGTTAAGTATTTCATGGCCTTCTTTAGGCATCTCAAATGCAGTGAGCCCCCAAATATCATTTTCTAATTGTGTGTACTAAAGTAACTAGGATGATCCATTGAAATGTCAAATCAGATCTGTAATAACGGACTCCAGAGGATTGGGCATGGTGATACCCATACCCCCAGGGTGTGCCTCGATGAGGGAACCATGAAGCCCAAAACAAGAAGGAATACCATGAAGGAGCAAATTGACGTGGTTCTGAGAACAAGCAGAGTGCTACTGAAGTGCTGGAAATACCCATGATTCCTAGATCTATAAACAAAAGAACCCCTCTAGATCCCATATCAAAATTATATGAAATATCAGAAGCAAGGATGCTCCCTGTCACCAACATTATTTGGGATATGCATTGATCAGCTTGAAGAACTCATTCAAGAGCTTGCACGGATGGAAGGATTACATGGTCCTGCCTTGGGACAATGGACAATATTGTTGCTACTATGACATCCCCACTAACGTCATCAGCTACTATGACATCCCCACTATGACAATGGACTAGCTACTATGACATCCCCACTAATGTCATCAGCGCCTAGTAGTGGGTGTAGAACTATGTGTCAATATATGACATCACACACAAGCGTGCACAAGAGCATACATTCACACAAAGGTATGTGTACTGATATTCCCCATGCATTGCAAGTTCAATATGGTTTGTCATGTGAATCTCCTCAAACTACCTCTATTGGAAGACATTCTCCTCTGAGAAAGGGTCATCAAGTATTTGGGCACTTGCTGAAAGAGGGTGGCCAATCAAAGGAGCAAATGCAAGCCAAAATTCCCGATCTTGGTACTGGTATATGTGAGGAAGCAGAAAATCACTTTTCTATAGATGATGAAGTAACATCATCTTCAGATTCTAAGGTCGACGACACAACTACAATCATAAACTTGTAGCAAGAATCTCAGAGTTTGGGAACGCAATGCGACAACGCAAATCATAAACTGGACATCATAAACTGTTGCAATAGTATGCCTCTTCTCCTCTGCATCATCCACTTCAAATTTGGATTTCTAGTAATGATCACGTAGTAGTAGCAGCCCAATGTCAGTTGCCCATCTTGAGCACTCCTTCCTCCAGTAGAGTAGGATTAATTCCCTTAGCATTATACAACCAAAAGGTTGTTGCTGTTGAAATGTGCAATGTCCAATTGTTGGGCTATTGTGTTGGTACCCTAGAGGGGTATGTTTGTGGGAATTATGGTAGCCACACAAGAGGATGTGGACTACATGAATGGACTTTAGTCTTTCGTTCTCTTGGTTGGTGGCTACGACCGTTTTTGGTAGCATCTCTTGCACTCTTGGTTTTGCAGTAATATAATCAGCACTACTTTTTGCCAAAAAAAGCTATCGAGACATGGGGCTTAAGAAGAGGGTGACCAACAAGACTTGGGGTAGCGATTCAGCTCATGAACAAGCCTGATAGAGAGCATGTTGATCATCCAACTTGATGGGCAGCTCCCAAACAATGCAAAAGGAAAAGTGCATCGAGGCAAAAGAGAGGAGGAGGTGTTAGAAACAAGGTCAAGTAGCAATGGGTGAGCCCAACCAAAATAAGCAGCTCAAACACCCATGACTCAGCTTGCTACTACACAAGCACGAGTCACTTGCATTGCCCTAGGCTTAGTGGTGGTCTCATTCTGTTTCTTATCATGGTATCAGAGCTTGTGTTGCCCACTAAGCTTAGGTAGATTAGTGTTTGTGAGTTTGTTCATTATGTTTGTATAGTTGTGAAAAAAAGGCACACTCTATCATCATTCTGATAGGGAGAGTTTATTTGTGGTTATGATGGTTTATTTGAAGCTGACTATGGAAGAGGCAGAGTGCTACTGCCAAAGAAGAAGCTGTTTATGGGAGAGAGATCTAGAATATGTTGTAGGTTTGAAGATGTTACCGAGTTCTTACCAATAAGAGATTGAAGCTATTGCTATGAGCTGCAGGGTGAAGAGAAGTTGCTGTTGTTGTGGAAGACATGAAGCTGCTGCAAAGGAAGATAAGGAGTTGCTTCAAAGATGATAATTTTGCTTCTTGAGAAAGTCAAGATTGGTGCTGCTGCCCAGGGAGGAGGAATCTGCAGATTTCATATTGTTGTGTTGTTGAAGAGAAAAGGAAGCTACTACAAATGGGGTTTTCTCGGCATGGTTGCAAGTTTTATGGTTGTTTTTACAAATGCTACAATATTAGGTCTATTGCTTGTTTCATGAGTTTCTCGTTCCTAGTTGAGCATGCTTTGGTGTCTTCATAGAAGAAAGAAAGACAGTTTAGCATGCAAAGGGGTTGGAATTTTTGGAAGGATTGTAAAGAAAGCCTTGTGTGGAGGGAATGCCCTCTATCAACCAGTGTCGATGAAGACCATAATGGCCTTACGAGCCTTGTGTGGAGGGAATGCCCTCTATCAACCAGTGTCGATGAAGACCATAATGGCCTTACGAGCCTTGTGAACTCACTGAAATAATGTTGCCTCAAGTAGGAGGCTTTGATATTTTTGTAATGACCACAATGAAAGGTAGCAATACATTCTAATGTAGACAGAAAAGAGAAAAGCGCAGCAGAGCAGGATGAGCTCATGTACCTCACACAAGGAAGAGGTCTTCATAGATTTCAGCCTTCAACACCTACATCAGAATGAAAAGGAAGCCGGCCAGTACACAAGAATCATGGAGAAGCCTATGATGTGAAGAAGTCGGCAATGTTCAAGAAGTTGCTAAGGCTGTTACTAATGTACCTTGGCTGTAGAAGTTGCAGATAGGAAGACGGCATAGAAGACTTGCGAACAATGTGCATAGAGGAAATCATGCTCATGAGCAACTGGTGATAAACTCGTTGAGGACTGAGAAGAAACCACCTGAAGATCGTAAGCTGAAAGAGAGACACAAGTCTATGTCACAATGCTTGTCGAAGACGAGTTGCAATAAGTGTTGCTAGTCTTGAACAAGGTAGCAGGAAACTTCAGAAGTTCAGAAGAAGCAACGATTTGCGGAGCAAAAAGGAAGCACAGTGAGGCGTTTTGACGCCACCCGACGGCGGCAGGGGCAGATTTACGAGCAGCTTTGGTAGCGAGCTGCTTACGGGGAGCTTTATCACCAGTGGATTTTCAGGCAGTTTGTTTGGTGCGAGCCATGGATGCAGCAAGGAAGAATTGTTAGCTTTGGCAATGGCGAAAGCCCAAAGAAGCTTTTGGCTATGGCGATGATAGGGCATATGAAAAAAAGAAGGAAGAGCTTGAGGTTGGCCAAATTGTTGCTTGCACAACAATGGACAAATCGACAAAAACCTACTGCTAGAGTGAAGCTCGAATGCAGCAGCCAATCTTTCTGTGGAGAAGAAGAAGTTATCTTCATTGTGATGAAAACCTAAGGGTTTTAAAAAACCCTATTATTTGTGGATGGAAAATCCCTATGAATATATGGTGCATATGAAAACCCCTATCATACATGAAAAGATGGCACAATATTGGCTTGTGTGGTAAACTGTGGATGTATTTGATTGTGATCAACATTTGCGGGTGCCCTGCCCTTGCATTGACATAAAATGGATGTAATTTTCTCTCACCCATGTTTATGAGGGTCCTCTGCCCGAGCCCACGGTCGGGTGCTCAAAAAGATATTTAATTGTGGTGTGCAGGAGTAGTGTACACTGTCAAGGTCTCTTGTATGCCATGGAGAAACCAATCTATGGAGAGAGGTGATCAAATGCATCCCCCCCCTCCCCCCCACCCTTCTTTTTTCCCTCTATCCCCTCCTTAAATTTAAGTTCAATATAGGAAATTAAGAGGGGTCTACCTCTAATGTATACACTTAAGTGTCCCCCTCCCTTACACTCACGTGATACCATACAACATCGATAGTGAACCCCCCGGGATCCCAACACACCCAACCTTATCCACTTCTCAACCTACACAAAATTACTTGCATTAGGGAGCAGAGGCTCTAAAAAATATTGGAGAAAGAAAGATTCCCTCCCCAACAACGGCAGTGAAAATATTGTGGCCAGACCTATCTCTCTCAAGAACTCTATCCATGCACAAGAAAAGATAAAAAAAAAACCATTGTCGGGGGAACTCAACTTGCCTCCAACAAGCTCAGGTCTCTTGAAGCTATACAAGCTTCACATAGTGGTTCTACTAGCTCCTCTCCTTTGAGATCTATCTTCCTTAGTGACACCAAGGAAGTTGCTTCACCTCCTAGCAAAAGGACTCACTATCTACTCACTCTCATAAACAAAGTGTAGATAGGAACATGTACTAAGAATCAAACTAGTCTCTACTCTCAACTCATAGACAAGAGTAAAGATAAAGTAGATAGCTTAGAAATCTCAATTATCACAAAGGGATATTGTCCCCATTCATTGTGAGATAATACCTTATATACAACTGGCCCTTATTCACACTTGGGCTCCCAACACTCCTAAGTTAACTATTTGAGCTTGGGTGTGGCTAACTTTTCCCATAAAACAACTACAACTTTTATAGTTCTTTTTTATGAAACTCATTACTACTCTCATATATGGCAGAGGTCGTCTATTTAACCCAAAATAAGTTAATAAAAAGTTACCAAAATGAGGTTAACAAGTTACCAAAACTCTATCTCATCATGATAGTACTTACTATTAATGGAAAGATACACAACTTGAATATGGTGGTGAATAGAGTTAGCAAAGGGGTCTCAGTAAATTAGTTGGACTATTATTACAATGCCATCCAAATGGCATACCAAACCCATCACTCGAAAGCCCAAAACTTGCAAACAAGTGCTTACAAAGGTGATCTACCATGCCTTTAAGAAAGTGCTATCAGCACGAATTAGAGAACTTACAATAAAGAAAGCCCTACAGAATGAAAAAGAGGTCATTCGAGAAATAAAGAAAGTCCTACAAAACACAAAAGAGGCTAAGAAACAATAGCTTTTACACATCGATTACCACAACCCTCAGTAGCAAGGCAAATCTTTGTAGAAATATCTATGAGTTAAAGGAAAGATAAACATTAAAAAATGGGTAACAGCTTTGAAAGTCTGCTCCAAAAAGGAAAAGAAAAGGTAGCATATATATAAGTACCCATGATGAACAAAGAAGCGGGACCACAAAAATCTACTACAATGTCAATAGGCATCCTAATACTGGATGGAGGAAGAGCTACACTATTCAAAACAAGAGGAAGATCTACAATGTTCAAAATAATGTTAATAGGAACCCTAATACACTAAATAGAGGAAGAGCTACAGTATCCATGCTCTAAAACAGGTAACAAGGTAAAAGATGCATAAGTACCCATGATGAACAAAGAAATGGGACTATAAAAACTTGTTACAATGTCAATAGGCATCCTAATACTGGATGGAGAAACAGCTACAATGTTCAAAACAAGAGGAGAAACTACAGCATTCAAAACAATGTCAATAGGAATTCTAATACCTATATATGGTGCATCTTGTCGTACATATGAGGTGTGGCTAAGCCAATGTCATGATCAAGGACCATATTGCTTTGCGCTAAGACACAAATGTGGTGCCGAAGTGTTTTGCTTTGCCATCTTTAAGAATCTTTTAAAGGCATTATTTCCTTCAATTCTCCTTATTGGTGAAGCTCTCGTCGTAAGATTAGCTTCTCTTATTCCATTTTGCCCTTCATATCGAAGAGTGTTGTGCTTATTAAGTGATGCCAATACATGTGCTTGTTGAAGAACACATGGAATTTAAGTTCCTTACTTTGTACATGTGTAGTAGTCTTTATGGCATTCTCTCCTTTAGCAAATTTTTGAACCAACTTGCTCTTTCTACACAAATAGAGCAACCAAACATTACACTCTCGTACATGTAAATACAATGTTTTACATGCAACAGACTGAACTTACTCATTTGGAGGTAAGCTGGAGCGAGATATGAGTTACAACTTCTCTATTGTGAATTTTATCTTCTTCTCATGCTAATCCTAGTACAAGCTTTTGGAGATTGGGTTGATGAAGAAATTCTACAACATACAACATTACAAATGAGTTAAAAGTCAAGGGGAGAGGTGTCAATTCATTCATGTGTGTTTAGTTTGTGTGTGTGTGTGTGTGTGTGTGTGTGTGTGTGTGTGTGTGCGTGAGTGTGTTTTAGTGTATGTGTATGTGTCTATGTGTGTATAGGAGAGATGTGTTTATACGAGAGAAAGTAATCAAGTGAGTGTGTGATTGTGTTTTAGTGTCTGTAGGATCTTAGCTGGTGGTTGTGTTTTGGGATCTTGCAAGATGTTTTGGGAACTAAAGTATACAAGTAAAACAATGTATACTTTCTCTTTTAACCAAAATATGCAAATTCTACCAAAATGAGGTCATTATAATGTAGCCGAATGGGTAGTGAGATACCAATGGATGAAAACTCTACCAAAATGAGGTCATTATAATGTAGCCGAATGGGTAGTGAGATACCAATGGATGAAAACTCTACTCAAGGATATGCCATCTTTAGCAAATGTTCCATTTCATGGATATGAAAAATCAAAATTATAATATCTTTGTCACACCCCAAGTGTTTCCACTAGTCTATAAGCTTCAAGCCTTACAAGAGGCACTTTCATGATTCTTCTAAGGAAAATTGATCTTACAAGAAGAAAATGCAAGTGCAATGTTGAGCACCCTAACATATTTATCACATAGATGGCACCAATAAGTGGCTTGAGATTCTAAGCTAGGTATTAGAGATGTCCAAAATTATTATGGCGTGTCATTACAAAGATATCGAGGTGAAAACTAGCCATCACTTGCACTTAATTTGAGCAATAAATAGAGGCTTCAAGAGAACCTATGTGAGACCAAAGGGAAGAATAAGATCAACCAAAATCTAGCAATGGTTGAAAGGATCAAAGGAGAGAGAAGCTCGAATTCAAGCACCTAAAGACAAAGTCAAGGTGAATACTCAAAGGTAAGTGGTCAAGAAGTTGATCCTATCGCAACCACCATTGATAATCATAGTGTGAGACTTAAATTTATTACAAAGAAAGCAACCATGGTTCTCCTTGCTACTATCAACTTTTCCAATAAAGTTTCACATCCTTTGGGATCCTTAAAGTGAAGGCTTCCTTCTATAAGTTGGGGAAGTTGGAGAGATGAATGCGACAAAACTCAAGACTCTATATTGCCTTTGTCTTACCTTTAGCTTATCTTGGGAGTTTTATTTATCTATCTCGTTCATTGAGCTACACTTATTTTCCTTGCTTGAGCCTTTAATCTTTCTATCAAACTTTATGTAGGACTTTTCATGTGAAAAAAAGAAAGCCGATAAAAAGAAAGGTCTCGGGCTTACATATCCAATAGACCAAGATGTAGGAGGTGAAGTTGAAAGATTCATCTTTTTTGGTCCGGGAGAAAAATCATAAAAATCTTAACGAAAGGTGTGTTGCCAACCTTTGTTTTCAAAGAGGTTATTTTTTTTTGGTGAGCATTTGGTGGCAAGCTTTTTTTCATTTTGGCGAGCTTTTGGTGCCAAGGTTTTACTAACGTGGACCCAAGGTGATGAGGTGGTAAGAGTGTGTCCATGTTAGCATGGGATTATACATGTGCATACATACAACATCACCATGATGGTCATGCATGCCATGATATGCCATCGTGTATGCCCATGATATGCCATGCATATTATATGTGTGGGATGACATATTATTGTATGTGTGCGAGATGGACTATATGGCCATGAGATGGCTATTTGTGAGCTATATGGGTTGTATGTACGTGTGAGATAGATGGACTGTATGTGTGCAAGATGGGTTGTATGGCCATGAGGTGGGTTGTTTGTTGTGAGCTAAAAGGGCTACATGTGTGTGGGAGGGGCTATATGCGATATGGATTGTATGTGTATGGGATAGGTTGTATGTGTGCAAGATGAACTGTATAGGTTGCATGTGATCATAATATGATTTGTAGGTGTGCGCATGACAGGCTGCATGTGAGTGTGATGCTACATGTGTGCATGGGATGGGCTATAGATGTGTGAGATGGCCATAGGACATGTTTGGATTGGTTGTATGTGTGCGAGAGGGGATATATGTGTACTGGTTAGGCTACATGTGTATGCGAGATGTGATGTATGGATGTGGGATCGGTTGTTTGTAATCTAGATGGGCTATATATGCGTGGGATGGGCTGAATGGCCATGCCATGGGTTGTTTGTGAGCTAAAAGGGCTAAATGTGTGTGGGAGGGGCTATATCGGCATGAGATGGGTTTTATGTGTGTGGGATAGGTTGTATGTGTGTGAGATGGACTGTATATGCACATATAGATTGCATGTGTCCAATATAAGTTGTATGTGTGCATGACGGACTGTATGTGAGTGTGGTCCTGCGTGTGTGCATCGAATAGGCTATATATATGTGAGATGGCCGTAGGACATGTTTGGCTTGGTTGTATATGTGCAGGAGGGCTATATGGTACCAAATAGATTGTATATGATGGTATAAGTTGTATGTGTGCAAGACAAGCTGTATTGTAAGTGTGATGGACTACTTGTGGACTGTATACGTGACTGTATACGTGCCAGACAAAATGTACTATATACGTGCCATATGGGATGTATACCATTGGGATGGGTTGTTTTTTAGCTGGATGGGATCTTTGTTGTCCATGATCAGCATCATATGTTAGTGGCATGAATTATATGTTACAAAACAAACTTTTGGGTGAATAAGTAGGCAACATAGAGACAATGTTGGGCACAATAACACTATTAAAAGCAAAAAAAGGGGGGGGGGCTTCCCACCCACAAGGTCTACTAATACCATTGTCCCAATCCATAAGGCCCAGGACTCACTTGATCTATACACCATTATTGATGTATTATATGATAAATATGATAACATGGCTACAATTATTGATGTATTATATGATAACATGGCTACAATTATTGATGTATTATATGATAAATATGATAACATGGCTACAATTATTACAAAAATTGAAGACATTCAAGGAACTTATAGTGGTACAATTTTTTTTAAGGGGTCTCCATGGCACCTTGGCTACTCCTACTAGTAGGTACATGGACTTGTAGTGTTGCTTGCATTTTAGTGTCAAAGCACAAATCCAGCCCTTGTAATTAAGGGATTCCACCTCAGCAGCAATAAGATTAGTGCCTAGGATAATTGGCCATACATTAGGTACTTTAGGCGGCACAGGGGCGATGTTGCGATCAACTTGCCATGTGTGAGTGACATCACTATTACAAAACCACACCCACTATGATGTCTTCCCTTGGGGATGGGAACGTTGCCACCACCCCCAGCAGAAGCATGGGGATGGCACATTTTTAGTCGACCACATTTCCCCTCACTTGCAACCCATCCCAAACACTTCACCTTGCTTTTCAGTTTTGTTCATTGAATGGCCCAAAATATCTTGTGGATATCTTGCTCTGGCACATGCACGGCAGGAACCTGTAATTCTATTTTACGACCTCCTCTTAACATGCCCCCCTTTGGCTCAAAATGCAATTGTTGTGGTCTCCCTTTTGGGCGACGATCAACATTGTGCAAGATCCTCCACTTCTTATGTATCTCTTACCTTGCATTTTCGTCTCTTTGTCTACTTATCTCCTTCTATGGTCCTTATTGCTGTATACATTAGTGTTCCACTAGTAGCCTCTTGCATGGTTTTCACCACATGCGATGGATCTGGTGTTTGTCTTGCTTTAGCCCTAGTCACCAACTTAGTCAAGCTTGGACCATCTCCAATGTGCTTCCCTTGTATGAAGGCTAGTTGCTTAATGCATTTACCATATCTGAGATGCAAGCATCATAGAGAGAGATGCAAGCATCATTTACCATATCTGAGATGCAAGCATCATAGAGAGAGATCTTATCTTTGTAACCTTCACCTACTAGCCAGCTACCATGCTTACATTTAGACAAATTTGTGGTTGGTCGTGATGCTATCTCAATTATATCACTGTCCTGCATGTCAACTCATTGGTTATTCTTTAGGTGAGAGCAGAAATACATTGGATGTTTTATATTAAACATACTAATTTAATTTCACATTACCGTTGGTATACTACCCCAATGGGTGAATTGCTTTTGCCACCAACTCAACCACGAATCCATGCATGGAATATCCATTGGGCGAACATGTCCAACCTACCACCATTGTCTGATTTCACTGTTTCGGGCAAGTGTGTCTATCCTTGTCGTTGCCTTTCTCCAAGTCTCACACATGGAATAGTGAGTACTTTGCTCACTTTTCACAATGAACTTTTTTGTGTGATAGTGTAAACTTTGAACAAAATGAAAATGACAGGACCGCTCTCGATCTGCCATCTCCTCCCCAAAATTGAACAAATGACGAACTGCAAGCCAATTGGTTTGTGCCTCATCTGCCATGAAGCCCCTAAAATTTGCATGTTGATGCCCATTTTTCACCATCACATCATTCAAGGATCGCCAAAATGTGACTTGGGCATTTGTATCTTCCACTTTCATCTCGCACGTTGCAATTGTCAAGATCTCCTATACACTATTATATCATCAGTGTATTAGTTTTATTTTTCTTACACACGTCTCCCCAAAATATTGTGCACTCACATACATACCTTGGGTCATAAACGTGGCACACCATTGTAACCTAGTCCTTCACTCTCTGGGTATGATCGAAGCATACCCATGAATGGCAAAGATCTCCATTGGAATCACGTCTCATTCGATTTATAAGAGCTAATCCTGAGGCTAGTCCCTGTGTTGACATTTTAAAAATATAGCATACTTCATCATCCGTACCTTGCTACCATGGAAGAATTGATATGTGCTATCCCTCTTGAGCTTCAACAGATCATCATAACCCCAAGAACATCTCCTGGGATCTTCACTACCTTGAGACACAATTCCACGGAATATGTTGTGGAAGTGAACCAAGTATACACATCCAATCACATCAATAAAACCACATAGAACAAGATTTCATGTGTCATGGAGGTGGTGCCATTATGAAACTAGACACTCACCCTTTACTCTCTACAAGAGGGAAGTATCCACATCGATGATGATAACATTAGGGGTACCTATTGCTCCATCGACTTGAACAACAAAATGTACTGATGACCCTCGTTCTGAAGAAATGATGCATGGAGAAGGTGATTCAACGTTCACCATCTTGTCACTAATAACTCTGTAAATATATGAGATGTCCTCCTCAAGAATATAATATGTCTTCTTGTCGATATCTTTATATTATGGAATCTCTATGGTTGATGAGGTGCCATCCTGTAGCTCCATCATAGCAATTAAAAATTTAAACCTTTGATTTGGTTGCAACTTGCTATCCAAAGAGCTTTTACATATTATAGCCTTGCCATCAAGAAATGGGATGTGAAGTGAATCCATAGGCTAATCTGGGAATATGATAGTCGCCTCCATCAAAATAAACAAGGGAATGAGAAAGGACAGCGTGCATGTGACAAAGGGGTTAGAGAGGATTAAACATAATCTTATTGAAAAAGATGGGGGAGCCGTTAGAGAGACATAATCGTTAGAGAGAGAGAGAGAGAGAGAGAGAGAGAGAGAGAGAGAGAGAGAGAGAATATTCTAGAAAAAGAATTTTAACCTTGTATTTTGAAAAATAAAGAAAGAGAGATGAGAGAGAGGAGAGAGGAGAGAGAAGGTGTATTACATGCTAATATATATATATATATATAAAGTATTAAATTGTACAAGAGAGATATTAAAAAAGAAAAGAAAAATATAAATATAAATATTAAGAGAGAGAGAGAAGCATGAAATTTAAGGAAAAAAGTTCCCTTAAAAAAAGATTTAAAAAATAGCTTTTAAAAAAAACTTTTAAACGTTAACATTAAAAAAAAAGGGAGGGTTGGAGCACCCGGCGCTACAGCTCTCCTAATGCTCTCTCTCTCTCTCTCTCTCTCTCTCTCTCTCTCTCTCTCTCTCTCTCTCTCTCCCCCCTGTCTCAAGAATTTCTGTTCAAGATTGTAACGTTGGTCCCTTAAATATGCCAGGTGATGATGTTGGGACCTTGAGCATGCAAGGGGTTGAGGTGAACTAGGATTCGCATGAGGGGATTGGCACACAGGAGCATCAGTCTGAGTTTCTTGCACAATCCTAATTGCTTGGTACATTGGGTTGTGAACAAGAGGTAGTGTCTCAATCCACAATTATCCCCGGTGAGAAGGAAGCACATTCCATGAGGAGGGACCTTTAGCCTCGTCTAGTGTACCAATTGAGAGGACGACATAGGATGAATCATCGGAGAAGGTTAGCAGTGAACTTGGAGCTCGAGAGAGCCATGGAACAGGAGTGTCTGCAGGAGGATGTGATGGACTCATTGCGGCATAGCTTCTACAACATTGGATGGAGAAGCATTATGTAAGAAAGACTGAGGATCTTCCACAAGTCCCATTGTGTTGCATGAGGCTATTCGAGCCACCCATGACACTATGGAGGATTTAGCATATAGTTTTGAGAGATTGGAATATATGCTCCACCTTGGCCAGTTTCTTGTCTCGGAAGATATACCAACTGATAGCTCCAAGGTATAACTCTTTGAATTGACAGTGCTTCACATGAAATCTTATTGCAAATGTGCCTTTAGTTTAAGGTGGTTCTTGGCAACAATTATTTGTGATTAGCAAGGATCAAGAGACATGGGATATGTCTCATTGGGGAGACTTTAGCAGAAAGTTTGATGAGAGGAGGTAGCTAGGTTGGATAGCTAGGAGCACTTGGTTGGACGGAAACTAGTGGTTTGGGATGGTAATCACTAGGTGAAGGCTTGGATGTCGCGAATTGAAGAAGGTATGATATATATATATATATATATATATATTGATACAAGATGAAGATTATCTCAAATTTTATTATATGCTAACATTACGCATATTTTTGCATGTAGCATTCCATGATGAGAAGGACCGATACATCCATGTGCCTTGCACAATCATCTCCTTCACAAAAGGGGAAGAGAGTGAGATGATTTTGGCTCTTGATTGTATGAACATGTATGGAATTCTACATAAATTCTCTCAAGAAGAAAAGCAAGGGACAACCTCCAAGCAAGAGCCAAGATGCAAGCAAAGGACAAGGTGCAAACAAGGGAGCTCTGAGGAAGAGAAAAGAGGATGATGTTGACTATGCTCCCTCGACTGGAGCAAGCCAAGAATCAATCCCTCCAAGGAGAGCAAGAGGGAGAAGAATAGAAGAGAGAAGCAGCCAGCACCATCTACACATGAGTCAGATGTTGCTCCAGAAATCCCTCCAATAGCACGAAACTCATAACCATCTTTAATGCTTGATTCACATCTCTTGGATGGCCTGTCAACCAGATGGTAAGCCACCCTGAAATTTCCTATGGTAGTTATATTAAACATATTCTATGCAATATGCTTATCATCGATTGTGTCTTCTATTTTCATGCCTACACAACAATAAGAACAATTCCAAGGCACTTGGCATTGTGTACCGACATTTGTGTGCTTATGTTGTCTCTATCAAGAGGTGCATTTGAGCTTTCACAGCTTGATCTATTGAAATTCATTGAAAGAGTACCACCTTCTGGGAGATTAGAAGATGAAGGAAAAGACCGAGCAAGGTGCTCTTTGGTTTATGCAAACTTGCCAAACTCCCTAATACCATTTGAGAATACTTGTGAAGTGCCTCCATGGAATGTATGGAATCTCGACCATTTACGGGCAGCCATTGTCATGGCATGTGTGTACCTTGGAGAGGGAGGATTCTTCATCACAACATGTGCAGTGGAGCAAGCCCATCATATCATCGGCCATACACAGAGTGAGGGTTTTAGAAGGTTGCACACACTCATGTTGTTTGTCCAGGGCGGGCAATTATCTTGACAAACGTACATAGGATTCATTGAGAATGTAAGAACACTAGCAAATCATGATATCTCATGTTTCACATAATCAAATCATGTTGTCTTATGTTTCACACAGGCCTTGAGAACCATCACTAATCTTGTGTTTGCAGGTCACACAACTCATAGTATGCTTCTTTGCACGTAGTGAGCAAAGACCCCCTCCATTAGAGCGTGAAATGGCATGGGGTTTATGCAATGAGGGCACGATATTCCCTACATAGGACTTCATACGAGAAACTCCCGCCGATGCCAAGGAGGTCTTTCTTTTACAATGAAGCACGATTCTTCAAGACCACTTTGAGGTGGCATGGAAAGACATCCAAACTTTTGCAAATCAACAATTTTTAAGTTTCTCCCATTATACCAAAGTAAACTTGAGTTACAGTGCCCTTGTTGCCATGTGCACAAAGACAAATGACACTGTCATTGACTACCTTGCGGGAGTTGGGAACATGGCCAGAGTTTGCACGTACACCGCATCCTCTCTTTGCCGTCATTGCATCAGCATCGAGAGTGATCTTCAGTGTCATGTGTAGTGCTTGAGCTGTACTGGGACACGGCTCCCTCCACAGGAGTTAACTTTACCATCTTTTTGTGAGGCTAACAGCTTGGCACTCTTTTCTAGTCTAGGTAATTCAAGTTCCATTCCATATGAGAGGACGGTTGTACTGTTCAAGTTCTTTTCCATAACAGCTTGGCACTCTTTTCATGAGTTTTGATCTCATTTCTGTACTTTTTGTGTTTCAGGAGGAACGAGCATGCTTCAAAGTTTTCACAGGCCGACAACAGGTCCTAGCACTCTTCGTTTTTGCCACCAGTAGTGCCTAGTGTGGCTGATTAGCAGCAACACTTCCACCTCGACCTAGGTCTGTTCTTGAAGAGGGAATTAGTCATGAGCCAAGCATATATGGAACTAGCTGGGCCAAATCTCCTCCTTGGTGGCATCGTTAGCCGAAGCCGCTCCCTGACCTCAAGTGAAGACTGTCATGGCCATGGCCATAGGAAGCATGGCCATGGACATAGTCGAAGTCGGTCTCGTCGATCGCCGCCATGGCCATAGGAGTCATTGATCTAGCAAGAGCCTTCGACATTGATATAGCCGTAGTAGCAGCAGTAGCCGAGACGGTCATCGTCGCGTAGTCACAATTGCAGCTATGCAGTCGTCGCAGTCACGGTCGTAATGACAGGAGAAGTTGAAATCACCCGAGAAGCCGTTCTAGCCATCATACAAGTTTGAAAGATCATGGCACAAATACCTCTGAGAGAAAAACTGACTGGGTTTCTGATAGCACTAGATATATTGGATTATCACCAGGTTAAACCTTGGGCAAAACCAAGGTGTCTGGATCTATCTACAACCATGGTCCAAGTGGCAGCAAAGGCATGTGGATTGCATTTTAAAGCAGCCTTGTTTTTGATACTTTTTTATGTTATAGAGGACATCCACATGGGTTTTGATACTACACGTACAAGGTAAGCATGTATATTGCCACACATATGAACCATTTGGATCATTCAAACCACATAATGATTATAGAGACCATAAAAAAGATCATATGGATCCCATTCTAACCATGCATGCCACACCGGGACGATAGCACTTGTGTAAAGATCTCTGACAGCCTACTTTGACTATGTGCACATGACATATAAACCATATAGACCACATCAAGATGACAATGAGTATGTAAATATCTTAAGAGACTTATTCCGACCATGTACAGAAAATATGGACCTTATAAACCACACCTAGACGACACCGAGCATGTAAAGATCTCTTGGAGGTCATCCTGTTTGGACCATGTATAGATCACAAAGCACAGTTTGAGAAGACCATACAAATAGAAATCACATAGAACCTATTCCAACCATATACGGATCACATGGACCATATAGAGCACATTGGGAGAAGAACAAGCATATGATCTATGACATCATGCATGGCCATCATGTGGATGATGCATGTATGTCGATGGTATACATGATAGCATGTATGTCCATATCCATGCCATGTCACATGCTACATGGAAATGTCACATGTTGACATGGACACATCAAGTGCCACATCATTATGGTAGTCCACATAAGCAAAACCCATGGAACCAAAGCTTGCAAAAAAAAAAGCTTACCATTAAATGCTCGCCAAATTTTTTTTCCCCTGTTTTGAGCGAGAGAGTTGTGTTGAGGCGCCTTGGGTTTTTTTTAAAAAAAAGGCTAGCAAGAACGGGGCAAGGATAATAACGGCACTAGAAACACCGTTATTAGCAACTGCATGATGTGTCCTAGTCAACTGGCCGACATGGTAGTTAACTGCCATGTCATATTGTTGACACTCACTCGACAATATGATGCGGCAGTTAATTGCCACATCACTTGCCACTTGGCATACATGGCTCCATGGAAACGATGGTGCATAACACCCATGTCATCTTGACATGGGAGAGAGAGGCAAAACATGCACAACAACCTTGACGTGGCCATATTTGTATATTGTCGGTAATATGACATGGCTGCACACATGGCAATAGTTGCTAGGTGTGCAACCACATCATATTATTGAGCGTCGGTAATATGATGTGGCATACAAATATGGCCACATCATCAAGGTTGGTGCGTAGTCATTCTCACAAATTTTGCCACCTAATTTTCTTGTGTTTTGCCACATCATTTTGTGATGTATGCCACGTAATATTTGTGAAAGTTTTAACAATAACTTGTTGTAAGGAATATAAAGGAGATCATAACCAAGTTGGAGTGTGCCACGTACAATGAGACAAACACATTGAAAGATATAGTTCATAGGCTCAACAATTTTTGCATACAAAAATGAAGGGTATTTCAATGTATATTGTAGAAATTCTACATCATGGCTATGATGTGTCCCTCGATCTCTGTACAAATTGAGCGAGATAAAAGCAACAAAATTCTCCAATTGTTTATAAACGAGTTTAACATTGGATATAATGCAACCTTATTAGTTATATCGATAAAGAAAATTAGATTAGAGCAAGGATCTACACAACTAGCAGTTTGAAGCCATTGGTTCTTTAGTTATTCGTGATGTGTGTGTGTGTGTTTTCAGTCTACTACATCAGCAGTCAGAAAAATCTAAGAACCTTATCCAGCTTGACTAGTGAAAACGTTAAACATGATTATATAACAACAAATTTGTATACAATATCATGTTACAAGTAAGTGGAGCCAGTGACTCCATTATTTGGAAACTTTTGGTGTAGAGAAAAAACCCAAAGATATTTTGAGAGAATAGATCCTGTTACTTGCATCCATCCAAATAGAGAAACAAATAATTAGCCTGTGTGTGTCTTGCAGGTGTCATAGGATCTACCACATGTTATAGATGTCACCCAAAATAGCTTATGATTTATGCAGTGATCGGATCAACTCCCTTGATATGTCTAAGGTATGTAGCCATAGTATCATCCCAAAGTAAAGGGATCAATCATTGTAAGTATGAAAGATAATTGGCTTCGTAGTGATTCTTATAAAGAGATTAATCAATTTTTCCTCTTATAAGTATCAAAGACAATTAGCTTCTTAGTAATTCCAAATAACCCAGTAGATATATCCTATCATATCAACAAAAGCTAGAAAATATTGAATATATCTGTTTAAACTTATCAAGATATAAACACTCAGGTATCTCAACAGATATTCCTTAGAAATATCATAACTATACACATGGTTCAGACAATTGGTAGTTGTGTCAGTATCATAATAGAAGATCTCTTGCAGAAATTCAGAAAGCAAACGAGATGCACCCAAGAATGCATGCTCTACTGTCAATAAATTGCGCAGTTGTAGTGTTATGTAGGGAATTCTAAGGCTTCATAGCCGGCACTCAGGCAGCCCCAACTTGGCCGAGCAAAGAAGCTAGAGGTAGTATCTTGTGCACATGACTCTCTCTCCTCCAATGTGCCTAAATTTAGTCCTAGGGTTAAGGTATAAGCCTGGGGGTTACGTTGGCTATTCTTCAGCCTAGATCAAATGCAGTTTAAGTCATAGACACTAAAATTTTGTCAGCCCAGAATCAACATTGTGTGAGCTTTGATTTATCTTGATATTGAATCAGCAGCAAGGGCAACCATCCATGCATGACCAAGTGTAGAGAATTCTTAAAAAGTGATATTCTTTACCTATTATTATAAGCCTATTAAAAAACCATACTGGGCATCATAGATTCAAGAAAAATAGTGCGCAGCCCTTTATCATCGGCCATCTGTCGATATTTGTGAATAGGAGATTAGGGCATCGTGAGCTAAGGTTAGATTTCCATATTAATAAATCAATCACCATCACAGACTCAACTGTAGGTGTAATCATAAAAGAATGAGAGATCATCACAACAGAAAAACCAAATAAATTTCATCATTGATATTGAATCAACATCATGATACTAAGCCATGCAAGATCATAGTTAAAACTTTTGAAAAAATCAAAATGCTCAATTAGTCTATATATCAAGCCTATATTAAACAACCACCGGGCATCGTAACATGATTTTCAGAGGATAAAATTATTATGCGCAGCTCTGTATCCTTGATGTTGTTGAAATTTGAGCATAATGATGAGCTATGGTGGATCATACACTAGAATCAACATCATTAACAAAGTGATTAAGAAATGATTAAGACGTAATTAGTGAATAATTAGCAAATAGATTAATGTAGGCATGGATACTCAAAAACCAGCAAATTCTCATTAGGGCTATGCCTCAATTTATAGAGTTTACATCAAGCATCAAATCCCATTGATTTCTCCATGATTCACTCCCAGAATATCTCCACCTTTTGCCTGATTCTCTCCACCTCTTCTCTTTTCTCAGAATATCTCCCTGAATAACTCCACACTTCCCAGAATATCTCCACACTTCCTAAATCTTCTCATGCTACCCTTTATTCTCTCCCAGTAGATTCTTCTCACCTTTTCACAGGTTCTTTCACAATTACATCTCCTCTTTTACAGCCTCTAACCAAGAGCTTATTCCCACACACACCCTATTCACTTGTATATTTCAACACCTCCCCTCAAGTGAATACTCCTAGTACACCTAGACCCTATACCAAGTTTGCCTCCCCTTACTTGGAAGTCCGCGACCAGTGTCTACTCCTCCCCTCAAGTTATCTCAGCACACCTGGACCCTGTATCAAGTTTCTCTCTTACTTGATAGTCTGCGACCAGTGCCTCAAGTCCCTAAACTCCATAGTCCTTGACACACTCTCTCTCTATGTGTCCAAGGCCACTATAAGTGCCCGTGACCTTGACTAAAGTGCTCACACATACATCTACCACGTGGCCTACATCATCGGCGGTGGCTCAGAGGTGGTTTTACTTTATTGGGGCAGGTTACATTAGGTTGTGGGGTTTCTCTCTCTCTCTCTCTCTCAGAGATTTTCACATGGCTCCTCACTCTTTGAAGCCTCACATCTTCTCTTGTCTTCAGTCTTCTTCTCGTGGCAGCATCTCTCCACGTGTCCGTCTCTTCTTTCAGTCTTCTCGGGGCAGCTTCTCTTCTTGTGGTAGCTTCTCTTCTCATGTCCATGTCTTCCTTCAGCTTTTCTTCTTGGTGTGGATCCTCTTCTTGGGAAGAGATATTCTTCTTCTTTCATGGCTGGGGCCATGAGCTCGTCCGTCAGGTCATTTTGCTCCATGTGAGCAACATGTTTCAATGTTTTGCTGACAGTTCCTTTGGGCTTTTTATGTTTATTTTGTATCATTATGCAATGCAAACCCAAATTTATGCGGGAGGTCTTACCTCTTGCCTTATTCTGGACAAGGGCAGTGTCTGTTCCCATTTTTACACTGATGCAATGTGCCCAATACATAATGCGTATAGCATTCATTCTCATGCACATTCCAAATGCAACTCTGGTTGTGAATAATCTTGAATTTGAGTGAGATTTACAGGCATTAACCAAGGGTTAAATGCAAAATGATAATTTTCACAATTTTATCAGCACAATTTTACTAAATCAAGGGTAACCAATTTGTACGGGATGGTTGGAATATCAAACCAACTCCGATTTGCAATCTGAAGCTTTAGGGATCTGTATCAGATACCTAATGGTTAATTTGAACCCTCAATTGCACCAAAGTACAGTGATTAGCACTGATTAATCACTGATTAGCAAATTAATGCTCTGGTTTGTGTGCAGAAAACAGAGTATGCGGGGAGTCCAGATCTGGTGCCTTCCACTTCAAATGAGCTCAAATGCTTTCAAAGGCATCAATAGCAATGAGTATAGTAGAGGATTAAGCCAAGAAACACAAGATTTGACCAAATAATGAAAGCTTAATCTCTGTTTTACCAAAGTCACCTGCAGATTTGATGAAGAGCTTTGATCTCAATGTAGACTTGATGAAATTGATTTCTGTCTTCACCAGCTTGTAGAGCATGCTTGATTACACCTTGGGCTAGGAGGAATTGAATCAATTTGACTTGCACAAGGAGAAATCTTCAAAATGCTTCAGAAAAACGGCGCCCAGAAATCTGCGAAAATCGGCTACTGCCGTCGGCGGTTTGATGCTTGGAGTAGATGGGCTTGAAGCCAAGTAGAATAGCTAGCTTGTGTTAGAAGCACTAGGGCTAGCTTGAAGCCAAGTAGAATAGCTAGCTTGTGTTAGAAGCACTAGGGCTAATTTTGACTGTGCAAGGAGAATGGAGTCCTCCACTGGCTAGGGGTGAAGGGGAAGGTGAAAAACTCACTAAAAATTTGATTTTTTGCTAATTACCTACTAATCCTAATTAATTCACTAATGGGCTCATAAACCTAATTGATTCTAGGCATGGCTCTGATACCATGTTGTAATTTGAGCATAATGATGAGCTATGGTGGATCATACACTAGAATCAACATCATTAACAAAGTGATTAGGAAATGATTAAGATATAATTAGTGAATAATTAGCAAAAAGATTAATGTAGGCATGGATACTAAAAAACCAGCAAATTCTCATTAGGGCTATGCCTCAATTTATAGAGTTTACATCAAGCATCAAATCCCATTGATTTCTCCATGATTCACTCCCAGAATATCTCCACCTTTTGCCTGATTCTCTCCACCTCTTCTCTTTTCCCAGAATATCTCCCTGAATAACTCCACACTTCCCAGAATATCTCCACACTTCCTAAATCTTCTCATGCTACCCTTTATTCTCTCCCAGTAGATTCTTCTCACCTTTTCACAGGTTCTTTCACAATTACATCTCCTCTTTTACAGCCTCTAACCAAGAGCTTGTTCCCACACACACCCTATTCACTTGTATATTTCAACAGATGTGTGTATAGGGGTTTAGGGCATCTAAAGATTACATTTCATGATGAGCCCATAAGTCCAATGCCAAGATCGTCTTAGCTAGAAAGACTTGATAGTAGGTGTAGCATAAAGACTGAGAGAACTTCTCAACCAAAAACCTAGAGAATATATTATTAAAATTCGGATATTAATCCACAGATAAGATTCCACCAGAGTTCGTTATCCGTTCATGCATCGTAAGTCAAAGTTTCCACGAGCAATCTAAAGCATATGCAATATGGACAAAGCACAATATGGGTTTCAATGCCTAGTCATTAACCCATAATTTTGTACAAAGCAAAGAGACTCCCATATACAGCCATCATGGGACTCAATAGTCTATATACCATCACTAGTATATCAAAGGTAAATCCATGAGTTACCTAAGAGGAAGAACTCCCAGCTGATTTGCAAGCACAAGAGACAAGGCGAAACAACCCCAAGACACGGGCTAAGTGAGTGTATAAGCTCTCACCTTGCATAGGGTTATATTGGTAGAGCCGCGTAAAGCTGCCAGCTATTGCCATGAAAGCCCCCACCAGCACGCTTGCCATACTCAGAGTCATAAACCACAAACAGCCATAGCCAGCTCAGCAGGAATGAATACCAAGTCATGCGAGTAGATCTTGCATGCAATTGGTTAGGATTTGTTTATTATTATTAGAAAGTCACCCTTATGTAAATAGACCCAAAATATTAGGTGGTTATGTGAATCCGATCCTAAAGCTTTCACATCCCTAATAAGAGATTTACCAAAATGAGAACTATGTATGTGAGTGAGTGTGTGTGTGTGTGTGGGAGAGAGAGAGAGAGAGAGATAGAAAGGTATCCAATTTTTATGATAGATGAGAAGCGTGTGTGTATGTGTGTGTGTGTGTGTGTGTGTGTGTGTGTGTGTGTGTGTGTGTGTGCCCACCCATTCCCAAGCACCATACTCATAAATGGTTGAGGCAATAGGCCCCATGAGTATGGGCCTATTGCCTCAAAATATTGATAAGTAAAGAAGCATTGAATCTAGCCCCACTCTAATCATTGCTAGCTAGACTCTTAGTGATTACATTAAGTACATCTTTCTTCCTGAATCCATTGTTATAGAATTAGTTTGGATATCTCCTCAAAGGCAACAAATGGGTTAGTTGAAGAATAAACAACAAGGTGGAAGGGTCCAAGAATCGTTTTTAGGGTTTGGACAAAAGGACGATTGCTTTTTCTTTTCACAAACTCAGAAGGTACAATAGGGAGTTTTTCATGTTTCTAGGTATACCTCATCATAAAGTCACCCATATAAGGGCTTATGAGGGAAAATTTGATACTCAAATAGTTAGTTTTAGTGATGAAAAGAGTATCATCAATATTTATCCCATGAATCCAAGTGGGTTTGATTGAGATAAAGTTAGTTGGATAAACTTCTTTGAGCAAAGAAGCAAACATAGGATAGTTAAGATTGAGAATATCATCCATGTATCGAAAGGAATGTGTGATGCCTTCTAGCATGGATTTGTGAACAATATCTGCATGAGATGTGACAAAGCAATATTCAAAATAAGCAAAGTATATGTTACACATTACTGGGGAACATGAGAACCCCATAGGAATGCCTTTGGTTTGTTTAAAAACCTATGAGCCAAGTTTAATAAAATTGTGGTTAAAGAGCCATAAGAGCAAATGTTGCATCTCTACACCATCCATTGTATCTGGGAATTCAACGGATGGTTTTTTAATCCAACAGGGAAGGTTATGGCTAAGGGATATCTTAGGGAATACTTCCTTCTTTCTTTTGTCAAATATCATGTTGCATATCTTGTATAGTATGTTCATGAGTCTCGTTTCCCCTATTAGTGGGATATTCTTGTAGCATTGTGTGATATCTGCAGTGTAAATGTGAAAGATAGAATTTGGAAGGTTTAATATCACCTCTGTAGAGTTTCTAATAATCCAAAAGGGATTAGTTTGTACTTTAAGAAAGGTTTTTAAGCTCTTGTTGCTTTATACCACAAATCTTATGAAAGTCATCAAGTACCAAGTTAAGTATTTTGGTAATTATAATGGTAATATCTGTGAAAATGTAATTAGCCACATTAGAAATCCATCTAACTTTATTTTTGTGGATTTTGAACATAGGGACCAATAGTGGTAACCTAACCATTAGGCGTATCAATATTCATACTGCGTAATTCTTCTAGTAGATCCTTGGCAATCTTGAATAGATTATCAATGAGTTTGTAAAACTCATTTCCAAATAATCGCCTTCTACCTACCATGTAGGCAAGATTTTTTACAAATGATGGATACATTGTTGGTGCTTTATCCAACCCAATCACCATGAATTTGTCAAGTAACATTTTTACTGAGTGTAAAAAGCCACGATTAATCCAAGAGCCAACTTTTGACAGCCATTTCTTGGGGATCCATCTAATTTTTTCCATAAATAAGTGAGGCACAACATCTACAATTGCATTAAGTTATGAAGACTCCAGTTGGAGTTTACTGGTAGTGTTTTCCAGATAATCTAGTATGGCACTGATGGCCAAATGTGGATTTAGAGGTTCAATGGGAATGTGATTTAGCCCTTTGGAAAGTAAATATCTAATGTTCGTATCTGGAACAATGTTCAGATTTGTCATGCATATATGTGAACCAAAATTAGAAAATTCTTTAGCATATGTAGTGAACTCATCACAAAAACATAGGAGTTCAGCATCATATTTTAAGAACTCATGTTTGCAAAAAATCTTCTTTAGATTAGCAGTATATCTTTAGCCTATTTTTGACATTTATCAAAGCATCATGATTTCCTAAAATTAAGTCAAAAGCTACAATTAATACTTTTTTTGGAGAGGCATATTCCAATAATTTGTTAGTAAAAAGGCAATGAGGGAAGTTATCTTTTTGTATATCATCTTTGGTACAAAGAATCAATCTCCCGGTGTGGCTTTTTGAAATCTGTGGAAACAAAATCCAAAATTACATGTCTTGCAGATTTTGAATGGGAGAACCACGCCCGTGACTCTTAAGTAAAAGATTTTGATCTATTTCTAGCAGAGCTATAGCTAGAAGAGGGGGAGAGAAAAGAGGTAAAAGAACTTGGTGTACCAAATGATGAGTTGGGTTTCTTTCCAGAAGGAGATGAATGGGATTCACTATCAATACAAGGGTTAAGAAGCACATTTATGAGCTTGATCCCTTTTAATTGACCATAACTATTGAGAATGGTTCCTGGTTCTGTTCCTTTGAGTTTAATCAGTACATCCAGCATGAGCTATCTAAATGGAAGAAATGCAATTTGTGCTAAAACTAGATTTCTTGCTTGACCTCCTAGCCATGAACAAAGAAGTGAGAGATGGAACACCACTGGTTTGTCTGGAAACAGATCCTCAAAGTGATTCAAAACATACCATATGGCATGGACAAACCAAATTATACTAGAGTCACATGGGACATTAAGATTAAGAAATTTGCAGGCACATTTTAAATATGGCCTATAGATATTCCAGATTATTTCAAAATAATAATCAGCATTGGCCTTTGAAAAAGTCATGGTACCTTTTGTTCTCCCATAAATGCCCATAGGTGATGAGCACTTAGATGGGTCCAAAAAACTCATAGAAAAAGGTGATTTCAGTAATTCTCCTCGTTCCAGATATTGAACACCTTTGATAGCATGGTTTTTGCATTCTTCAAGCATTGAAACTGGTAGATTGGCCAGATATATCCAAGTTTTTGCTTGGATGGGTGCTAGAAACCCTTTATTTGCAAGGGTCTATAGACGATGTGAAACCCCCATTGATTCTACCTCCACCTTTTGAATAGGTAGAAAAGGGTACACTTTGAACACCTTCGGTACCAATTCTAATAAGCGAGAATCAGTCATAGTACACATGTCTATTTGGAAAGACTTAATAGCCTCTAGAGCCATTGGATCCCTATTAAAAATATTTCCTATGAGGGGGACATTAGGTGTAGATGGACCAGCAAGGAAAGAAGGTTCTAACCCAAATTAATTTCTCAAGAAATTTGAGATATCCGCTCCCATCGCAGCAAAGGAGGTAAGATCAAAATGGTAGGTTTTAGTGAGAATAGGTATTTGTGATAATTCGTTAGAGATGGTTTGGTTGCCATCATCCTTATTTTTATCAAGAGCTGCAAGGACTCGAACCCAATCATTGAATGAGAGGAACTGCAAGATGGATCCAAGAGGGAACATCTTAGGATTGATAGATGATAGAATCTTGTTCTGAGCCTCTTCATCCTTTATGCATGCCAAGACATGGGGCGGGGCATGTTCCATCGGAATCTCGACACCCCTTAGAAGTGGTAGGCTCTAAAATCAAAAGAAAGTTATTAGAGTTTGAGATGAGTATGAGATAAGGACTAACTTCAACTAGCATGAAAAGCAAAATTGTTGTGAGCCTTGATCTCGCCCCAAAAGTAAACCCACCTACTTGAAACCTATCAGCTCATTGAGCATAATGATAGTGAGGAGAGTTAGACTTCTAAGGTCAAGAATATCAATCTAGAGGTTCCATATATCTCCCATTTTAAAGAGATATACACTACAGTTATAGTGTATGTTTTCAGTCTTCTACATTAATAGTCAGAAAAATCTAAGAACCTTATCCAACTTGACCAAGGAAAACATTAAACATGATTATATAACAAAACATTTGTATAAAATAATCATGTTACAAGTAAGTGGAGCCAGTGACTCCATTATTTGGAAACTTTTGGTGTAGAGCAAAAACTCAAAAATATTTTGAGAGAATAGAACCTGTTACCTGCATCCATCCAAATACATAAACAAATAATTAGCCTGTGTGTGTCTTGCAAGTGTCATAGGATCTACCACGTGTTATAGATGTCACCCAAAATAGCTTATGATTTATGTAGTGATGGGATCAACTCCCTTGATATGTCTAAGGTATGTAGCCATAGTATCATCCCAAAGTAAAGGGATCAATCATTATAAGTATGAAATATAGTTCACTTCCTAGTAATTCGTATAAAGAGATCAATCAATGTTTCCTCTTATAAGTATGAAAGACAATTAGCTTCTTAGTAATTCCAAATAACCCAGTAGATATCTCCTACCATATCAATAGAAGATAGAAAATATTGAATTTATCTGTTTAAACTTATCAAGGTATAAACACTCAGGTATCTCAATAGATATTCCTTAGAAATATCATAACTAAACACATATGGTTCAGAAAATTTGTAGCCATGTCAGTATCGTAGTAAGAGATCTCCTATAGAAATTTAGAAAGTAATCGAGATACACCCAAGAACGCATGCTCTATTGTCAATAAATTGCGTAGTTGTAGTGTTATGTAGGGCATTCTAAGGGCTTCACAAGCGGCACTTAGGAAGCCTTGTCTTGGCTGAGCAAAGAAGCTAGAGATAGTATCTTGTGCACATGACTCTCTCTCCTCCATGTGCCTAAATTTAATCTAAGGGTTAAGCTATAAGCTTGGGGGTTACGTTGGCTATTCTTTGGCCTAGATCAAATGCAATTTTAGTCATAGACATATTGGCATCGTGGATTCAAGAAAAATAGTGTGCAGCCCTGTATAATCAGCCATCTATCAATATTTGTGAATAGGAGATTAGGGCATCGTAAGCTAAGGTTAGATTTTCATATTAATAGATCAATCACCATCACAGACTCAACTATAGGTGTAATCATAAAAGATTGAGAGATCATCACAACAGAAAAACCAGAAAAAATATCATCATTGATATTGAATTAGACTAAGCCATGCAAGACCATAGTTAAAACTTAATCAAAATGCTCAATTAGTCTATATCAAGCCTATATTAAACAACCATCGGGCATCGTAACATGATTTTCAGAGGACAAAATTATTATGCACAGCACTGTATCCTTGATGTGTGTGTAGGGGTTTAGGGCATATAAAGATTAGATTTCATGATGAGCCCATAAGTCCAATGCCAAGATTGTCTTAGCCAGTAGGTGTAGCATAAAGACTAAGAGAACTTCTCAACCAAAATCGTAGAGAATATATTATCAGAATTTGGATATTAATCCACAGATAGGATTCCACCAGAGGTCATTATCCATTCATGCATCATAAGTCAAAGTTTCCACCACGAGAAATCTGAAGCATACGCAATATGGACAAAGAAAAATATGGGTTTCAACCTAGTCATTAACACATAGTTTTGTACAAAGCAAAGAGATTCACATTGACAAACATCATGGGACTCAATAATCTATATACCGTCACTAGTATATCAGAGGTAAATCCATATGAGTTACCTGAGAGGAAGAACTCCCGGCGGCTGATGCAAGCACAAGACACATGGCGAAAGAACCCTAAGACACGGGCTAAGTGAGTGTATAAGCACTCACCTTGCACAGGTTTATATAGGTAAACCTGCATGAAGCTGCCAGTCGTTGCCATGAAAGCTCCTCACCAGCACGTTTGCCATACGCAGTCATAAACCACAAATAACCATAGCCGGATCAAGAGGAATGAATACCAAGTTAGGTGAGTAGGTCTTGCATGCAGCAGGTTAGGATTTGTTTATTATTAGGAAGTCACCCTTATGTGAATAAGCCCAAAATATTAGGTGCTTATGTGAATTCGATCCTAAAGCTTTCATATCCCTAATAATAGATTTACAAAAATGAGAACTGTGTGTGTGTGTGTGTGTGTGTGTGTGAGAGAGAGAGAGAGAGAGAGAGAGAGAGAGAGAGAGAGAGAGAGAGAGAGAGAGAGAGAGAGAGATGCATGTGTGTGTGTGTGTGTGTGTGTGAGAGAGAGAGAGAGAGAGAGAGAGAGAGAGAGAGAGAGAGAGAGAGAGAGAGAGAGAGATGCATGTGTGTGTGTGTGTGTGAGAGAGAGAGAGAGAGAGAGAGAGAGATGAGGTGTGTGTGTGTGTTTGAGAGGTGTGTGTGTGAGAGAGAGAGAGAGAGAGAGAGAGAGAGAGAGAGTGAAAGAGAGAGAGAGAGAGAGACGCCTCTCACTCTGCACAGTTTGTATGCCCCCTCAGTAGGCCACCCCACTGGCACTTTGTTGGGGAATTTTTCATACTCAGTAATATAGCTCTGTGTTTCCTCAAAAAGAGAGAGAGAGAGAGAGAGAGAGAGAGAGAGAGAGAGAGAGAGAGAGAGAGATGAGGTGTGTGTGTGTTTGAGGTGTGTGTGTGTGTGTGTGTGTGTGTGTGAGAGAGAGAGAGAGAGAGAGAGAGAGAGAGAGAGAGAGAGAGAGAGACAGGTGAGGTGTGTGTGTGTGTGTGTGTGTGTGTGTGTATTTGAGAAAGACAGGTGAGGGGTGTGTGTGTGTGTATTTGAGAGAGAGGTGAGGTGTGTGTGTGTGTGTGTGTTTAAGAGAGAGGTGTGTGTGTGTTTGAGAGAGAGTGGGAGGGAGAGTGAGAGATGAAGTGTGTGTGTGTGTGTGTGTGTGTGAGAGAGAGAGAGAGAGAGGGAGGGAGAGTGAGAGATGAGGGGTGTGTGTGTGTGTGTTTGAGAGAGAGAGAGAGAGAGAGAGGGAGAGGTGTGAGGTGTGAGAAAGAGAGTGAGAGAGAGAGAGACAGGAGGGACAACGTGATAATGAAATAAATAATTATGAGAACATTCAAAAGAAAAATTAAAAGACTTTAAAAAAAGAAAATATAATATTTCTTGGTAAAAAATATAAATTTTTACTATTTTTACACTAAAGTAAAAATTGTTATGCAAACGGTAACATAAATGCTATTTGGTAATCATTTATTTAGGACCTCTTGAGATAAGTGGTTCTTTTTCTTGTATTAGTGATTCTCTCTCTCTCTCTCTCTCTCTCTCTCTCTCTCTCTCTCTCTCTCTCACACACACACACACACACACACACACACACACACACACACACACATTCACACCATTTCACTTATGGAGGCCAAGCTTATTTTCCCCCATAATGAAACATATGAGATGAGGATGCCTTTGAGTAATGACAAAGGCTTTGTGAACAAGGATTTTCTTATTTGAAAATGTTTACCATCACAGTTCAAGGGTTTAGAAGAAGTCACAATCACAACTGATAAAGAGTCACTTTTTGCCCTTGTTTCCCTACAAGATATATAAGGTAAGGACATCTATATACTTGATGACCTAATCTCTCTTACATATGAGGTATGTGTAACCTCAAAATCTAATACATCTGATTATGTGAACCCTGAAAGTTCTACCAATTCTGATGATAGTGACAAAAGGCATATGTATTAGATGCAGTGCCTATATGCACCCAATTTTCTAACCAAGAAGTACTTTCTTGCCACCATGGGTTTTGGAGCAAGAATGGATGGCATGGATCATAAGTATGATGGTCACATGTGGACAAAGGTAGCTACATCAAATGTAAACTTTCCAAGGGTGTTTAGGATAAGACATTGTATTGGTGAAATATGTTGTTTACACACCACATTCCCTTGGTATTTGAACAATGTCTCCCATAATGACATTAGTTTCAAAGGGTGATAAAACTTGTGGAATTTTTGGTGGTGTCCTAGCCATTAATGATGGAAAGCTTAATTGTCAATATTGCAAAAAGTCAAAGACATTGGTTGATAAGACTAAAGCCATGGTTGAAAGAGTAATTAAGGTTGATACAAGTGTTGATCCAAGGAAGGTGTAGATGTGTCTTGCCACAAGGAGTTGGTGCTAACTTCATTAGTTTGAGAAGGAGATCAAGACATGACATTGGAGATAAAGAATTCAATAACGTGCTAGAAGAGCTCGACTTGCTAGAGTTGTGAACAAGTGGCTAAATTTTTCTCTCTTTGTCATAGGTTTCGAAGGTCAGTAGCACACCACGCCAAGGACCACTTGTTCGATATTTTGGCTATGATGACCTGCTACATTTGAAGAGGGATTATAATTATGACTTCTTCCATGGACGCTGATTTCGAGGTCAAGGCAACAAAGCTCATCGTTGTTTTATTTTCAAGATGTTTACTAAAGGATGAGCCTCACGTGCTGAACTCATCAATAGAATGATACGTCAAGGAAAGGTGATCTAAGGGAATAGTGGATCCAATTTGACCACACTAAATGCATCATGGATTAAGTAACAATGTCTTGTCACATTTATGATCCAAGATTTTCGGCATGTAGGAGCTTCTAACTATTGCACCTTGTGATATGAAAGAAGAGGACAAGACTTCCCAAGTATTATTTTGGGAGTGCATAAATAATGTTATGGTGACACATGGATTTGAAAAGGCAAATGTTTTTGGTTTCATGGGGGCAGATGAAGCCCAAGAAAATTGGAATGCCATTCAAGAAATGAAAGATTAGGAATGCTCTTGTTTATTTCATTAGGCACAAAGCCTAAATACACATACCACAAAGTATGTTATAAAGGCTTTCAAAGAGGTGTACATGAGAGCATGTGCGAGAAGTGGTGGACTGAGTCAACAAAAAAGGCTACACTAGCTCAAGGTCGACTATCCGACAATGGTGGCATAGTTAAAATGTAAGAGATTTAGATATACTTGCCATGGATCTTTGGCTAAGATGGTGGGAATTGTGCATTGCACATTGGGACAATGTAATGATTTCGGTATGTATAAGAACCATTGCCTTAAAAAATAGTATCTTTAATGATGTTTCTAATATGTCTCAAACTATTGAATAGGTGGAGAAGAGTGGTGATTAGTCAAGTAATTGGGGAGGGTTTCAAATAAAAAATAACACTCTATAATGCATGTGTATCAAACATGGCTAATTCTTCATTGCAGAGTGTAAAGAAAAATTCATACATGATGGGCAAGAATATTGGAGGAGATCCAAGTCTTGAAAATGTTATTGAGAGGGAAAATGTGCATACTCCAAGCCCATCACAAGTTTTAAAGAGAGTACAGAGCACCACTATAGGTACACCCATGTATAAGGCCCTAACTCCTTTGGTAGGTGATTGAGAATTAGCTCGACACAAGAGATGGCAATCAAATGTGATTGGTGTGGACGATGATGCTAATCATAGACCTAAGTGCACAACGTGTATGTGAGGGATAGGAAGTCTATTGGACATCATAGGAAAATACATTTTGTGGATGAAGATGTGGACATAAGATATGAATCAAGTGACAATCATAATGGAAGCACCCATGCAAAAGACATTTTGGGCAATTAGGAGAATTCCAATGGATAGTCGAGTAAAGTGGTTGGGTCATATAGGGAGTAGTAAGTGTGGTCGCATGATTGTAGGATGTACAAAAGGAGTACCTTCACCATCTTTTTTTTCAACAAGGTCCCATGGAAGACTAGTCAAAGGATGTGGTTTTACAATAATGACATCATGCATACATGGGATGAAGGCACTAATCTAACTGTTGAGGAGGTCAATGCATTAGTGCTTGCAGGCTATAATTTACAAAGTAAGACATTGGGAAAGGAGAGACAAATCCCTATGAGCTCAAATCAACAAGAAACGCTTAGGGAAGAGACAAACACATTTAGAAATAATATGTCATGAGATGGCTGTCACCACACACAAGATACAGAACATGCATTTTAGAAGAAACTACAAAAAGGATCAAGAAAGTGATATTAATGCACAACTTACACAAGTTCAAGTGTTTTAATCTTCCAAACATGAGGCTTTGAGAAGTTCTCATGTGGGAAGTTATGATGTGCATATAAAAATGCATCCATCATACTCATGTCTAGATTTTTTGGGAAGGATCAAAAAGAAAAAACCCTAATTAACATGTAAGCACTTGTCCTTTGTGTACATGAAAGTCATGGGATTGAGCCAAAATGAAAACATGAAAGTCATGGGATTGAGCCAAAATGAAAATATTTTTATCCCCACCAACCAATTTTTACAAAAAGAGAGGTAACAGAATGTCTATACAGAGAATAGACATACCTTGAATTGGTTTACTGGACAACTCATGTTCCAAATATAGCTTCACAGATGTATGGGATGTGCAAGAATGTTGTGGGTATCATTTTATTGGAATATTTTTATTCTGCTTTTGATTTGGTAAAATGCATTGTGTAATGGTTCATAGAATCAATGCAAGATTGTTTTGGGCTATCATTTTAATGGAATACTTTTATTCTGCTTTTTGAGTGACAAGAATAATGAACATACTCATGTGATGAGAGAGAGAGAGAGAGAGATGCCTAGAGAGAGTGACAGATAGAGATGCTAGTAAGAGCATAAAGAAAGAGAGAGTGGGGGAGAGACAGAGATGCCTAGTGAGAGTGATAGATAGAGATGCTAGTAAGAGCATAAAGAAAGAGAGGTAGATTTCCATGCTTTTGTTGATTGTTCTACTTATTATGGAGCTCCTTTAACTCCCTCACTTATTAAGATAGATTATTTGGAACTTCTAGTAGTCAAGGGATCACTTGTGGTTTGTCACTATAGGTTATCTGATTGGGGGTAGGAACTCTGAAGTTGGATATTGCCTCAACTAAACATAATAGTTTCCCACATGGGGAGTTGCGCTTGTGTTGGGTTCTCACACATGGGGAGTTGCGCTTGTGTTGGGTTCTCACATAAAATGATGTCCAAAGTGTAGGCCTTAGAATGGTTACCCACTTGGTATGATGTATGTATGTTATGATGAGGGATTGGTTTTGTTTTTCTTGGAGCTAAAGATGACTTGGGAGTATTGGATGGGTGTTTGAGCATAATATCTTTGGCCACCACTATTCTCATCCCCCAAATCATTAGTTGGTATTGTGTGAGGGTTTTGGACCAAGGCTATCATGGATTATGTTCAAGAAGCTCTTGCTATAGAGAAAATCTTGACGTGTTTGATGTAGATGTAGCGCTTTGGTTTCTTTCAAAGGTAGGGTGCTTGAAGGTTCTTCTTGCATGGTTGATGAGCCTTGGGCTACTTATGCTAGCAGTCCAGCTAAAACTTAGTTACCACCACTGGGCCCTTTTGCCTAGATCAATGGTTTCATAGCTCATTTTGATAAGGGGCTACTCACTAGAGGAAGTCTTTATGAACTCATTCTAAGTTTAAACACACTTATTGAGTATCATTGGATTAACAAGATTTGACAGGAAGAATTTAGGTCATTTGAAGCATTGTAATCTAGTAGATCAATATTGGAAATAATTTTTTGAGATGGAGATTCATCAGAGACTCCCAAGAGAAAACCACTCTCTTTTGAGACTTTTTATAGTGAATTTTGAGCTTACTCTCAAGGATTTTCATCTAAGTGCACATAAATAGTTTTTTTCTTTAAAAAAATCATGGTGCCCATGAGAAAAGGTCTTCTCATGATGGTGTCAAACTTTGGTTATATACAGAAAAGAGGTGTTCAAATATGCCACTAGATTCATGATGGCATGTCTTGATGAAAAGTTTAGAGGATAAAGCTAACTACATGCGCACCACTTCATGATAGCAAAGCTCTTCCAAAACCCATGTCCATCATATCCTCGAAGGTGATGATCATGTGCCCATGGAGTTAACCATGCCGTAATACTCAATCTACTAGCAAAATGGTGAGCCTTAATTAAGGTCAAAGACCAAGATTTTGTATTGAGCCTACTAGTCCACTGGTACCTTCTCAAGGATGAGTATGATGAGGTTAACGAAGTAGCACATTGTGACTATCGGGTCTAGCACCTTAGTGTGTAGTACTTTTTGAAAATTTTCATTCAGAGCTGCATTTCCATTATTGTGAGAATATTTGGCCCATTAAAGTATAGAAAGTTATAGAAGGGCCCTTTGTTCTTCATCTGCAAACTTGCACCTAGACCACCTTCTTTTTGATTGGCAAGTACCATTAGGTCAGTTTGTTCTCTCTAAGTGCAAGTGTGTATTCTTCCCACATCTTGGGATCTTCAAAAATATGGCTTTGCGGGATGTTTATGATGAGATGGTTTTACTTGCTAAAGAAGTCCCAAAATAGTGGACTTAAAATCAACTACAACTAGCTCACCACTAGAGAGTTTGGCTTTGGGGCTAGTGGGGGTTGTGTGAGGGTCTTGGGTGGGGTTTCTAGGTGGAGAGAAAGGAGGAGATTGTGGGGTTTGAGTTGGAGGTAGGCCATGACGGGATGGGGGTGGGGCTTGTGGAAAGTAGCTTGGATACCTCCTTCTTATGGTACTCTTTGAAGTCTTCGAGCATCTTGAAAACCTCTTCTATAGTCTCCATAGCCCTGTCTATGTGTTGTATGAGAACCTATTAGGGCTACCTTGATTACTCATGCCTTCTTGGCCTTGGCTTCATTAGAGCCTCCTTGAGGTTATCTCTTCTTGTGTAGCCTCTGCCTTTACTAGCTTGTTTGAAATGGCTTGATGATTGAATGACCAATCTATAGCTTTTCTTTAAGGAGTCATTCAGAGTTGCAGCTCATTTGTGAATATGTATTAATGGGTTGTCCTTGGAGGAGAGTTTCTACATGACTCTCTACTCAAAGGTATAAATTTTTTATTTTTTATTTTTTTTTACATTTTGAGGTGAAAAAAACACCACCCCACCAATATGTATGAATTTTTTATCTTCACTCTCTACAAATTGAATCTTTCTTGTCAGTTTGAAATCTCCTTTCTCATTAACTCCCACCATATCTCCCTTCCACATCAGCAAAACATTCTCGTATTTAGGTGGGCCCCAAAAAGTGATTTTTTTATTTTTTTATTTTTTTTTTACATTTTGAGGTGGAAAAAACACCACCCAACCAGTATGTATGATGAAATTTTTTTTCCCTCCAAAAAGCTTGTAATTCAAGGGTCACGTCAGAAGCGTGTCAGAAGCCAGTACATCCATAACTAACTATTAGGTCCCCACAACCCCATAAACATAACTAACTATCAGGAACCACTACATCCATGAGATCCCGAAATTGTGGGGACCCCAAAAATTATTATTTTTTAAATTTTCTCATAAATATAATTTATTGATGAAAAACTCCGTGTTAGTATATTTGTATATCAAAAATATAATTTTCTACTTAGAAAAACAGATTTGTGTTAAACCTCCAACAACAAAGTTTTAACTCTCTCTCTCTCTCTCTCTCTCTCTCTCCCTCTGAGGATCTCTCTGCTTTAGCTTCTTCCTCTGCTTACCTTTTCAAGCTGTGTGTGTAGTCCTCTGGGCTTGATAGATTTTTATCTAATAGACTATATGGTCTTTGGTGAGACAAAGATCAAACACGACAGGTATTTGATAAAGTTATCAAATGTATTCCAAAGCGCAAATTAATTAAATATTAAATATGGTGACCATTGGTGTGTTAAGGTTTCTTTAAGTATTTTAATGTTTTTTTTATATACTGCCTTTGTTTCTCACTCCTTTTATTTTCCTCTCCCTCTCTTGCTCACTATAAAAAAGATCATGATTGTTATTTGATGTAAAGTTTGTTTATGTTTTATGCAGAGATATGTCATTAGACATATTAAAGTTGGTCTATGAAAAAAATAAGATGTCGAATACGCTCTTTTTTTAAGAGATCCCACAATTGGGTTTTTCTGGATCCCATGGATACCAACCCAACCCAAAATGGGAAGTTTATGGATTTGATGGATGGGATGATGCTAATCTGCGATATATCTATACAGTCTTAGACCCATGTAGGTTAGAGGAAAATCTCAATCTCCTCTTAATTAAAGAGGCATTAGGATTATTATATGGGTTCTATATTGTGGTGGGGTAGCAGATGTAGGAGCTCTAAGGAAAAGGGATTCATTCTTAGGGAAATACTGAAGTGCATTCCGAGAAGAAAAATGATGAAAATAATGATGTAATAATCTTTGAGGTTATTAATGGATATCTTTATCTCTCTCTCTCTCTCTCTCTCTCTCTCTCTCTCTCTCTCTCTCTCTCTCTCTCTCTCTCGATTTCTCAAAGGCAAAAGTAACTATTATGTGTGTGTGTGTGAGAGAGAGAGAGAGAGAGAGAGAGAGAGTTGGATTTCTCTCAAAGGAAAAAGTAACTATTTGTGTGTTGCATGTGTGTGTGTGTGCGCGCGCGCGCGCACGCGTGTGCATGCGCGAGAGAGAGAGAGAGAGAGAGAGAGAGAGAGAGAGAGAGAGAGAGAGAGAGAGAGAGAGAGAGAGAGTAAATTTTTTGTTGTTTTGGTTTGTGTGTGATTTTGTAGAGGCAAGGCACAAGGTTGCTAGTCGTTTCAAATACCATTCTCTCTTCAACATGAGGTAGGTTTTATTGTTGCCCTTTTTTCTCTATCTATTTTTGTGTTTGCAGTTAATATGTGATGCATAGATAAAGAGATTTTTTTATGTTGATATATTTGGTTAGACCATTACATTTGATTGTAGAGTTTGATCTAGAGAGAGTATATATGACCTAAGAGAATATTCAAATGTAGAGTTTGATCTAGAGAGAGAATATATGACCTAAGAGAATATTCAAATGTAGAGTTTGATCTAGAGAGAGAATATATGACCTAAGAGAATATTCAAATGTAAATTATTTTATTACTTTGACTATATTAGCCTTTAAACAACAGATAAATGTGCTTGAAAAGTAAAGAACTTCTTTATGGTTGCTAATATTAGTCTTTTAGAGAGGAAATTATAGGGCTCACTAAGAGTATAGTCTATTTTCTTGAAGACTTTATATCTCCTTTTCTTTATCTCTCAATATGTTTTATAGTTCTATGTTTGTTATAAAGTATTTTTGCGTGTTTAATACCGTAGTGTGTGCACATAAATAGTGTTTAATACCTTAGTGACAAGGCTGGCTAAGCTAGAAACTTTTCAATTATTAAACCATTGTGTTTGATTGTAGAGTAAGCTCTAGAGAGAGAATATATGACCTAAGAGAATATTCATATGTAAATTATTTTAGTACTTTGACTATATTAGCTTTTAAACATCAGAGAAATGTGCTTGAAAAGTAAAGAACTTCTTTATGGTTTGCTAATATTAGGCTTTTAGAGAGGAAATTATAGACCTCGCTACTAAGAGTATACATTGTTTCCTCTTTATCTACACGTATATAGTGCTAGTATACAGGGTTATAAAACATATATATAGGCCTCGCTAAGAGATTTTGCAAAGCCTAAAGATGTCCAATTTGGATTTTAGCAAATGGAGACCTTGAATGATGACAATGGCTCAAATGCCGTAGTGGATGCATATGGACCTTCCAATTCTAATGTAGCTTTGTCTACCCCGCCAGAGCTAATGAATGTCTGTGTGCTACGAAACACCTCGCTTGGTCAAGATCTCCATCAGTATAGCCAAGCGCTAAACATCTACGTACTATTGTGGACATATGTGACACACTGAGAAAAATCAGGTTGCTTGCAACAAGGAGTTCTTAGATGCCATTTGGAATGAGGTCCATGGAAGTGGAACCCAAAGGGGAGATATGATGAGAGATGAGTTGAAACATCATTTTCATTGCATTCTCGATAGTAGTGGTCACATGGAGGCCAACCAACTAGACATGATTTCTTTTATGGAAAATTTGCAAGCTAAAATTGGGGAGCGTCTAGGTGGATGTACTAGGGAATTGCAAAGAACAAGCTGATTCTTTAAAAGAGAAAGTACAAGCATTAGGCTCGGAGGTATTGAGTCTAAAGATATTCGTTAATTGACTCAATGATATTATGAAGAAGATGAGACGTATGTTGGAAAGCAGGGTAGTAGCCTAGAGATTTTGTGAGAGTATGATATTTTTGTCTAGGAAAAAATTGTATTCGAATTTCATGCCTTGACTCTCCAGGTGATATTAATGAATTCTCTATTTCTTGAAGTCTTTATATCTCCCTTTCTATTTTATTCTCTCTCTCTTTCTTTATCTCTCAATATGTTTTACAGTTCTGTGTTTTTTTTTTTGCTCTCTCTCTCTCTCTCTCTCTCTCTCTCTCTTTGGAGTAATACCTTTGTTAGCAAAGAAAGGTGAGAGATGGAGAGAGGTTTTCACTTATTAGTGTAAATTTGATTGTATTTGTTAGACACACTTTTCTATTATAAATCTCTCTAATAATTACATTATGCTTGCTAGTGTGTGGAGTCTATCCTTGAGAGTAGGGTCACAACAAAGAAAGGTGAGAGAGGTTATCACTTATAAGCGTAAATTGATTATATTTTTTAGAAACACTTTTCTATTATAAATTTCTCTAATAATTACATCATGTTTGCTAATGTGCAGAGTCTATCCTTGAGAGTAGGGACATATGTGTGATATACGTGCCAAGATCATACGTGAGGATAATGGCACTTGAAGTAGAATAAATGTAATAAGACTATAAATGAAAAAAGAAAATTAGTACTTGATTTTTTCTTTTTCAAATGAGTTTGAAGATGGTTAGGAGATGTATATACCTAAGCTTGAACCAAGTTCGTCAGGTTCAAATTTTGGATGTAACACATGCATCTCGCCGTAATTATTCGCGAACAAGGGCTAGCGTTCGAAAATAAATTCATGCTAATTTAATGGAGTACTTCAATGTAAATTAAATAGAAACATTTGGAAGAGTTGAATATGAGGAGCATAGAGAATTCTATTGTGGATTCCACTTAGATTCGGGTAACATAGCAACTTCTACTGCTACGGTTCTTCAAGTATCTATCAATGAACATCCGAATGTTTGGGCACATAGAGATATGACAGGTGGCTCTGTTTCTTTTGATTTAAATGAGCCACCTATAGATGAGATTGGTTGTGTTGATAATTTTCAACCTATTTCCTATTGTGTTGACGATGTGAAAGGTATTAAATCTGGATGTCATTCTATAAGCGCATGTTTTCATTTCCTCAGAATGTTAAGAACCCATGGTGTTACGTTCCAGAGATTGTACTCTTCACTCTTTAGGGGCCCTTGCTTTACAAATGCCATTTTTGTGGGGCATTAATTTGGAAATGTGAGGCGTCAAGAAAGCTTCGATAATATGTGGGAAAACATTGTTGTTCAAGTGGGAACATCTCTTTACTACCTTTGGAGAATCCTTCTCCTACATTGGTTGATCTGTTACTTGGTATAATGATAATGCAAGTAAGGAATATAGGAAGAATATATGCTCTTATAACAATGCCTTAGCATTTGTTTCACTGGATGTTTACTTGGATAATTAATTCACTAGGGGGGACATGTATTTAATTTTTGAATCCATGGTACTACCTATCATTGTGTTGGCTTTGTAATACGTAATGAAACACGAGATGCAGCTCCTCAATTTTCCCAATTGTATGTGTATGATATGGAGCATGAATTGGAGAATATACTTCATAGGATGCCTTTTACAAACAATGATGTATGAACACAATCCATATGCCGGTGCATTTCGTACAATGAGAGAAATATTACAGTCCAGTCCACATGAAGATTTGAGAATGGTCATCACACTGAAGTGCGATCAACCTCAAGGAAATACTTGGTTGCTACGAGTAGTGAGGTAGCTACTATCATGCTAGGACAAGGGGATGATTTTCATGTAGGTCACATCGATATATTCAAATAATGTCTTGCATAGGTGCTATAAAAGAATATCTAATTGTTATTATTTATATATGCCTCTATTATATGTTCTTATGTTTCCTCAAGGAGAGGATGTGGCATGTTAGAATTCCACTCCATGATGGTAGGAATAGACAAGGTTCAAATGAGGAGATAAAGACTATAACTCAATTGGCAATATTATGCATATAGATTACAAATAAGGGATGATATGAATGCTTGCCTTCTATGCGATGGTTGACTTTTGTAACAGTACATTGTTGATGCATATAGCATCATGGAAGAATCAAGACTAGTATGGATATGCAATAATCAAAAAGCATTATGTGCTGAAGTATGCCAAGGGCTTGCAGATATGGTTAATGTTTATGATGGCGTCAATAGAGTCTCTGGGGGCATTGCTGGTATGGACGGAGGAAAGTTCTACCATCTACATATACTATGGGGCCTTGATATATGCATCAATTGTATCAGGATTCAATGGCAACTATTAGGAAGATGGGTAAACCTGACCTCTTTATTACCCTTACTTGCAATCTAAAGTGGGATGAAATAAGCAATGCTTTATTGCTGGTGGGTTATGCTGCCCAAGATCGACTTGACTTAATGGCACGGGTCTTCTATGAGAAAGCATAAGGATATGCTGCACTTATTGGTGAAAAACAAATTATTTGAAAGGATAGTGAGATTTGTTTTTGTTATTGAATTTCAAAAAAGAGGCTTGCCACATGCATATATATTATCGATACTGGAGGGTATGTGTAACCTACTGAGACTGCTCACTATAATAAGTTGGTATATGTGTTGAACTTCTAGATAAGGCAATGTTTTCCAAGTTGCACAAGATAATTAGTCATTGTAATATTCATGGACCATGTGGGGAAGTAAATATGCACTCTCCTTGCATGGTTAACGAGAGTTGTAAACATCACTATCCTCGTAAGTTTTCTGGGACTACTATTGTTGATGACAATGGGTATCCAACTTACATGCGACGAGATGATGGTAGTTTCATCCAAGTAAAGGATCATAGGGTGGATATTCAATGGGTTGTTCCATATAGCCCCTTTCTCTCTATGAGATACAAGGCCCATATTAACATAGAAGTGTGCTCTATCATTACAGCTGTGAAATAGTTGTATAAGCATGTATATAAGAGACATGATAAAGCTACTATAGAGTTGCAAGATACACATGGGGTTATTGATGAGATTAGTCAATATCTGGATGCATGGTATGTGTCTGCATCTCTCAAAGGTAAGTTGGCGCTTATACCAATATGATCTGCATGATGAAAAGCCAGATATACAAAGGTTGCCTGTTCATCTTCCCTTGCAAAATCATGTTATATTTAATGACTACGATGATTTGCGTGATGTAATTAGTTGTGATAAAAACCAAAGAACTGCTCTCATCATAGAGCTAATCAATTGCATGCAGATGCAAATAGCTTGCTATATGTTGATTTCCCTTGCAAGTGGGTGTGGAATATGTCTCTTTGATCATGAACTAAAAGAAAAAGGAAAAATACGATTGGACAAATGTATAATGTTAGCTTGATTGCAGATGAGCAATATTATCTATGCATGCTACTCACAGTGTGTAAAGGCTGCAAATCTTTTGAGGAAGTGCAAACAATGACGGGCAGTTGTATCCATGTTTTAAGGCTACATGTGAAGCGAGAGGAATGTTGAAGAGTGATGATGAGTGGTATACTTCTCTTCAAGAAGATGCATTTTAGAAATCAGGATTCCAGCTGCATCAACTTTTTATCATCATTATGGTTTTTTGTGAGCCTATATTTCTCGGACAGCTTTGGGTCAAATTTTGTGCAATGATTTCTTTCATGGATTATAGAGAAGGTGTGCTGCTATTGGTGTTTTCTAACCTATAGCTAAGAATCAAGCTCTGTTACACATGCAAGACCTCTTACAACAATACGAAAAATGTCTACATGATTTTGAAAGATTGTCTCTTCCTTATATATCAACTATTGTTATCGTCAACAATGGGTTGTTGATGGAAGAGATGATGTTTGATGCTATTCAACAAGCTGATTTAGCTCTTTCCATGGAAAGGAGTCTTAATAGTTGTCAATTAAGAGCATTTCATACCATCCTTGAGGTCGTTAATTTGAACAATGGTGGTGTTTTTTTCCTTGATGGACCACATGGATCAAGCAAAACATATCTTTACAATGCCTTGCTTTCTCGATTACGTGGAGAGAATCAAGTTGCTTTGGCATGTGCATCTTCATGAATAGTTACATTGTTACTTTTTCAAATGGACGCACTGCACACTCACGTTTCAAAATCCCATTGATTCTGAATGCTTTTAACACATGTAGTATTAAAGCTAATAGCCCATTGGTTGAGATGTTGAAGCTTGCAAGATTGATCATTTGGGATGAGGCTCCAATGATGCATAGGTATGCATATGAAGCATTGGACAGAACATTAAAAGATATCATACAAAGTGATATAGTGTTTGGTGGCAAAATTATGCTCTTTGGTGGTGGTGACTTTAGGCAAATCTTATATGTTGTTACAAAGGGATCATGTGAGGATATTGTTGATACAACATTGTGCCGATCATATATTTGGAGATATGTGAATGTTTTAAAGCTCACCCAAAACATGTGAGTCATTTAGAGTGGTTATGATTGTAGAAAACTAGAATTTGTCAATTGGACTTTACAAATTGGGGATGACTCTATAGACCATCCAAACAATCAAGGTAGAGTGGCAATTCTACCACGAATATTGATCCATGGGAATTCCCTGCTGAGTTTGGTAGAAAGGGTGTACAGAGATCTTCAAAGAGTGGAGGATTATGCAGGCTTCTTCAAAGACCGCGCTATTCTTGCACCATGATATCAAGAGGTGGATGAGATTAATGAACTAGCCTTGACTGCATTACCTGGTCTTGAAAGACTATACCACAGTGCAGATTCGATCTTGAAAGACAATACCTCACTGCATTACCTGGTCTTGAAATACAATACCTTAGTGTAGATTTGATTGTTTCTTCTGAGACTGAATATTGTATGCAGTCAAGTATCTGAATAGTTTGAATCTGGGTGTGGTGGTTACCCTCCTCATCGCTTGCTTTTAAAGATGAATGCTTCTATCATGCTCCTCCACAATTTGGATCCTCGACAAGAACTTTGTAACGGTACTAGACTGATATGTAAGCAATTTCACTCAAAGGTAATAGAAGTAGAAATTATTTACAGGTACAAACATTGGAGACAGGGTCTTCATTTTGAGGATAACATTCATTCCATCAATGCTTCAATTGCCGCCCTTTTGACATGAGAAGGAGACAATTTCCTGTGAGGCTAGCTTTTGGTATGTTAATAAATAAGTCTCACGAGGACAAACATTGAGTGTGTTGGGACTTTATTTGGCCACACAAGTATTCACGCATGGACAATTGTATGTTGCTATGTCATGTGTTAGATCATCAGATGTAGTGAAAGTGTGTGAAAAAGATACCGTGGACCATGAAAGTAGCAATGAAGGTACAAATAAAGTCTACACATAAAATGTTGTCTACAAAGAGATATTGCAAATGACATCTAGAAGAATGTAAATGTAATCTATGCTCATAAGGTATAGAATGAGCTATTGATATATGAGTCTACAAATGCTATAGACTACATTGTATTTGTATCAATCAAGCAAGCATTTGGAAAGGAGAATGTTCGCAAAGATGTGACATGTGCAATCTATGTTGTCTTTCAGTAAGTATGCATGCTTTCAAGTTGGTTGATGTTTCTTTTAGAATGATATATATTTTTTCTAATGCAAAGACATGAAGTTAAATAGGATTTGGATGGCAAAATTCCTTCAATTTATCTCCCACACTGGCATTTCCATTACCGATAATATGGAATTGATAAATATACTTACATTGTGTGGAATAAAAGGTTGACATTGAGGTAAAGACGCCATGCAGATCCTGAAGTATGAAGTGTCCCATCTATTGCTCAAGGGGTGGTTCAATTTTTTTGAGATGGCTATAGGGGCATGGTGAGTTCTTCTTTGTTTTTATAACATTTGGATAAGCAAATTTTTTTTTTTGACTTGCTTTCCTTTACAATGGCATTATTATTTTTTCTTGCTTAGTTCAAAATACTTAACATCCATAGAGAGAGAGAGAGAGAGAGAGAGAGAGAGAGAGAGAGAGAGAGGGAGGGAGGGAGGGAGACTAACCTCATAATTATGCGTAAATGATTAGTAAAGTGTAGTGTTGTATTTGATATTACGGGTAATATTGCATAGGATGGATGTGGCAACAAGGAGATCATTGTTTGCTATGGCAATGGACAAGATATTGAAGGTATTAGTCTCGATGTTTGCTATAATATAGTCATCATTGTTTACCATAATCTATTTAATTATCATGGCTCAATTGTAGACCCTCCATCTTGGGAAGAACAAGCAACATCATCTCTAATGATCGAACTATTAGAGTGTGCAGGTGTATTACTGTATAAAAACTTGCTTTTTTATAATTTTTACGTTTAATTATAAATATAAATGTTATTGATACAATTTTTAAAACAGGGAACATCTTTATATTTTGGAACCTAGATTATTGCTAGGTTTGTATGGTCTAGATGCTTACAATGAGAGATTTGGGCTCCTTGAAATTTACAATCTAAGATTGTGAAAGATTGTGAATCACCTTCATGTACATGTAATGTTTGTAACTATGAAAAGACTAACAAGTTAGATTTTTGGTACATAGGCATTGGACATTATAGAATTCCGATTTGTTGTTTACAAACTTGTTAAAATGCCATTCGTCTCAAATGCTGATCCATTGAATGAGTTTTGTGAGGTTCTATCTTTTAGCTTTTTTATTCTTTAAAATTATATCTTGCAATAGCTAATGTTATTGTCTTAAATATTTTTTTGGAAAGATGGTGGCAAGGAGTATAGGCTTCTAAGGAGAGATAATCTAATCGCTCGAAGATTGTTTTAATGGTTTGCTCACGTGTGTTTGGTTGTCATCACTACATTGGGTTGAAATGCTAGACACATATATATGCCAAGTCTGGTGCTTATTCAAAGAAAAGTAAGTGAGCTCTGATATGATGGCAAGTATGGTATGTTCATATATGTGTAGGTTGTCAAGTTGAGGACCATAAGGCCCAAAGTTGGCTCTTCAAATATAAGACCTTTTTCTCCTCTTCCAATGAGTACGAGAATACTCTTGCTCGTCGAAGATGGGTCGTGCCACTAGTAACATTAAAGCTTGCTAACTCGACCAACACACATCAAAGAAAAGGAAAAAGGCTATGACAGCCCGCGAAGAGAGAGAAGGAAAAAAGAAAAGTTGCTGGTAGTGCACGAATTACGAAGAGAGAAGAAATTAAAACAAGCCGATCATGGTGGCGATAAGGACCAACACAAAAGGAAGAGAGAGAAGAAAGGAGTGGCCAGCAATGACGTAAAACACGAAGAGAGAGGAGAGGAAAAAGAAATCAGTCTCGACAGAAGAAAAAGAAAACAATGCGCAGGAGAGTACATAGTTATTATTTTTAGAAAAATCCATTGAGAATTGAGAAAACCCTCAATCACCATTGATTTTTTCAATTTCTAAAATTTGAGGCTTTCCAAATTTTGAGATTACAAGAATGATCCTCAAGCCTTGCTCATTCCATCCATAAGCTTGGATTTTGGAGAGGATGACGAAATCAAAAAGTGATTTTGGAGAGCGGTTTTGGGAAAAGTGGTGAAGAAGATGCTTTAACCAATGGTCAAAGATCCTTTTGGTATTACTCAATGGTCCCCAAAAAGATGTAAATCAACCTTTTCACTTCACAATTAATTTTTGGTAGTGCCTCAATCCTTTTGCCTTCTTGTGCAAGTATTCCTTATTTTTTTTGAAGCTTTAATATTTGCCAAAAAGCAAATCCTTGGCCTTCTTTGCTTCAAATAATTACATAAAAATTCACTTTTGAACTTTTTTTTAAAATTTCTTCTTCTTGGGTGGTCCCCAAAGCTCTAATACCATTATCAAGACCTTTAAGACATTTGGAGAAGAAACTCTAATTATCAAGCATAAAAATTAGAGCATAGTGTAGACTTGAACAAATTAAAAGTATAAACCTTAATGAACAAGACATATGAAAAATAGAGAAGAGATCACTATCGACACAAGATTGGGTTAAATCTCCCTTGGATGAGTGTGGCTCCTTGTACCACTCAACCATATTTATATGTATTAAAAGCTTGCTTTTCAAAAAGATAACTCAAAAAATAAAGCATAAGTGCTTTTGAGTTTTTGAGTACAAAAGCTCTTACAAAAATATAGCAAGCTACAAATATAAAGTATTGGGCTTACCAAAAGTATAAAATACTAATTTGTATGTAGAAAGGTTTGAGGCCTCAACTTAGAAAAATATTAATGCCAAAATATGAAACCATAATAGGTGCTCACATGTGTTTCAAAATATCTCATATTGGTCCAACACATGTTTCACCTGCGATTAACACATAATCTATCACTCAGTCATTGCCTACATCCATAATAATATTAGTCACGCACATAGTTAAGTAAACACATTAATCTTGACTATATCATATGAGCACACATAACAAATTAAATACATTAATCCTAGTAAATGATATAAGTAAAAGATGCATCCAAAATAAAATATCTTGAAATAAACTAATGGGCGTCTCCATAGAGGTTATAACTAATACTTTTCCATAACTCTCTTTGCAGAACTTGTGTATGCATGCCATTTTGAAAAAGCATCTATTTTCAACACCTTCTAGACTTCTCTAAATTTTTTTAAAGATGAAGTATGTTTATATTAGCATCACATCAACACTTGTACCTCACACTAGAGCATGTTAAATGCTCTAAGAAGGAGTTTCTTACAAATCAATTTTTGAAACTTTTTCAACTTTGCACATTGCACTCTTACAAAGAGCTTTTGAGAACCTTTGAACATCTCCTCCAAGACCAAGATTTTTTCTCCCTATTCTCCAAACTAGGATTACAAACACATTTATTTTTAAAACCCTTTACCCTAATCAAGATGTATATCTCATACTGCATGCATGGAGATTATTCTTAGGCCACTACCTTCATTTGCTTGGGCACTATAGTGACATATGTTGCTCATTAGTAGATGGATGGTCATGCTAATGCAAGGAGGCAATGCTAAGTTGCTCTTGGTGGTAAAAGTCTAGTCTGAATGATGATTTAAACATTTAAGGATTGACGCCAAAGGGAGATTTCAACTTGTTCAACTTAGGCCATTGTTGCATTTCTCATATTTCTTTTGCTTCTATATAGATGTCTATCTACCTACTTCTACTTGCTTATTGGCATCACCATAGGTTGTTGACTACTTGAGTTACATAATATGCAATTGAGTCTATTAAATCCATGGCATCCAATTTATGTAAAATAATCTTAGCCTTCAAATGCAACAAAAGGGGTTGATTCATGTTGACCATTTTCTCTTTGACTGAATAAAACTCTCCACTCCTCACTATATCTTGCTAAAGGTTAATAGTACCACAAAGCTTTAGCTCTTACTTAGTCTTCCTCAAAGTAGCATAAGTTTACTCCTCAAGGCTCAAGCCCCCATCATGTATAATAGTTTCCATAAGCTTACGATAGCAATTGGAGCCACAAGCTCAACAATAAATTGAAGCATAAGCTAAAGATTTAGTTCTCTCGTACTATCCAAAAAAAAAACTTGAAGCATAAGCTAAAGGTTTAGTTATCTTGTACTATTCAAGACAAATGGTGCATGGACACTTAGGCTATTGTAGAAGCCATAATCCGTTAGACACCAAAGATAAAAATGATATTGACCAAATCTTAGCTACAAGGACAAACTCACCACACAGAAGGGGTCTCTCCTTCAAGGACCTTTAGAGTTACTTGTAAGTCCCAACTTAATTAATGATGTATTAGACACCTCTCAACTATCGATAGTGTGTCAAATTTGTGGAATTTGAACCTAACACCTTCTTTGGGGGGTGTGTCAATTTTCTACTATATAATTTAGTTTTAAATCTCATGGTATTTGAACCTATGCAGGTCTCGAACCTAACTTCGCGTCTTGGTCCCAGCAGTCATCATTTTGAACCTGCATTTCGATCGGCAGATGAGACATTGTTCGCGTCTCCTCCCCGAAGCTCCTCACCACCTGATTCTCGAATAGCACCCATTTGCGCAACGACGAGACACTACCGATATACCAAGTCCTTGCTCCATGCCTTGTGAGGACCGGACTCAGTTGCTGAAGCTATTGAAGATGGGAAGTTGGACGGAGAAGCTGTCCCCACTCCATCTTCACGATCTCTTGAATGCGGTATGTATGGCTTCTACCCTTGAGACGCGAGAAGGTTCCAAGTCACGGACTCATCATAAAGTTGAGCAGTAGAAGGGCAAGGAGATTCCTAAAAGACGGATCAGGTAAGGCCATGGAGGATAACAACAGTACTAGTGGGGAAGTGTCATGGACAGGACTCTCTCAGGAGAAGTTCCAAGCCAAGTGACTGCCTAGTCAATGTTTCAAGTGTGACTCCACCGGGCACATTGCAAAGGATTGCCCGAGAATATTGGAGGAGCAATCCGAGTAGACGGCTTCTTGAGTATGAAGGAGATGCATGTGTGCATGTCTCAGCTTCTTCATTTCTCAAGTTCAGCACACACAAGGGTGTTGAATTGCATCACACCACAAGCACGAAAGAGGAAGTTTCCAACCAAGTCCTCTTTGCATCAGTCGATTGCATTGGGTAAAAGTATTTGGAATTGTGGAGTATTTTCAATTTCTGATGTCATCAAGGCACCACAGGACAGCATGTCATTAGATTTGCCTTTATCTAAGGAAGATGTGCCAGCTAGTATGGCTTCACTAATAGTTCGGCAGATATGCCAGTGGGTGTGTCTTCATAGGAAACACCTCTCTTGGAATGTACTGACAACAGCTGAAGTTTTTGCTTCAGTATATCAAAGAATGTATTGCTTGGAGTATATTCCATAGAGATATGGTGGTCTAGACATAGAAGTGCCGAGTAGTTGTAGTGTATACAGATGAGGAGTATTTTTTCTAGATACGCTTTCTTCCTCAAGAGTATATTGGAGTTGGTTCAAGCAGGTATTGTGATCCATCTGAGCCAATGCATTAGTGGATGATTTTGGATACTGGAGTTTTGTTAGGCCATCTTTGGAGTGTTCGTTTTGTGTGCTACACAAGAGGATACCTTCTTATGTGCTACAAGAGGATACTCGTTTGCTTGCCGTGGATCATCGTCTCAATCACATTGTGTACTTGGAGATTCAGTTGCAAACATTTTCTTTGTACATAATTCAGTACAGTAGTTTTAGGGCTACTGTGTGTGTTGTGTTTGAGTTACGCTTCTCTCTTCGCTCTATTCTAGAAATCCTAGCACAAAGGCACAAGAGCTCATGTTTGGTTAAAATTGGTAAGGCACCACCCGAGCCAGACATGGATGTCCCTGCTAGCGCTCACTATAAAACCTCAGTTTTACAATTTTACACAGAGCATTTTTTGAGACTTTTAGAGGATGGGTTCATTGAGGGCCCAAGTTACTTGAAGATACGTCACATGCCAACTGAGGGTCTCTTCTCATCATCTTAGAGTTGAGTATGGCAGAGCCAAGTGCATCCCATGAGATGCACATACATGTAAAGTAGCACCAAACATCAATGAGAAAAAAATGGAGAAACTCCTACACGGGCAGGCACACCCACAACACTGGCCCTCACTCCCTATAGTGTAATATGATACAAACAGGAGATGGCTACTAACACCCCCTCTCAGCTCCTGGATGTGGAACCAACCCCAGTGAGCTGGAGTGCTGACAGAGCATCAGCTGAGGTAGAGGCTTCGTGTGAAGAGGTCCGTCGCATTGTCCTCTGTCGAACAAAAGACGAGCAAGATGTCATCAACCAAAATCTTCTTACGAACAAAGTGATATTATATCTCTATGTGCTTGGTCCGGTCATGAAAGACCGGGTTTCGAGCAATAGCTATACAGCTTTGGTTGTTGCACTGGATGACCATGGGTTCCTTTTGTGGAAACCCAATCTCGCCAAGTAACCTCCGCAGCCACATCACCTCACAAGCAGCTCGACACTCTGCCTCAGTAGAAGACAAGGCAATAGTTGGCTGCCTCTTGCTGCTCCAAGAAATCGCTCCGGAGCCAAGGGTAAAGCCGTATCCTAAAGTAGATCTCCTCATATCTGGACCTCCTCCCCAATCAGAGTCACTCCAACCTCGAAGACTCACTCGGTCCTTCGTTCCCTCTCTAGTGTTATAAAAGAGTCCAAGATTCTTCGTACCCTGCAAATACCGCAAGATCCGCAATCTTGCGTCCCAACGAGTCTTCAAAGGTGTCTGCATAAATGAGCTCAACAGGCCCACTGGAAATCTCAAGTCCAATCTAAAGTTCAGCAACCAAATCAATGAATCGATAAGCTTCCGATACAAGGAGGCACCAACCTACTCACAAGGATCATGTACACTAAGTTTGTTATTCGGGTCTATCGGAGATGAAATAGGCTTGCAGTTCTCCATCCCAAAGGCCTTCATCAACTCATGAACATACCGCTGTGCTGAGAAACAAAGAACCCCTCTCGGTTGCCAAATCTCCAATCCCAAAAAGAAATAGAGTAAGCCTAAATCCGTCATCTCAAACTCCTCTGACAAGGTAGCCTTCGTCCCACAGCTATATGCTCCACATGACCGCCAATGAGAATAAGATCATCCACATAGAGGATAATCAAGGTGACCATACCACGTTCCTAAAAGAGATACAAGTTTGGATCTACAACTGATCTCTGGAAACCCTTTCTAAGAAAGAAAGAATCAATCTTCTGATTTCAAGCCTTGAGAGCTTGTTTAAGACCATACAAGGCCTTCCGTAATTTGTAAACCATACCTTTTGATCCCAGAACCTGAAAGCCTGGAGGTTGCTCAACATACACCTCCTCTTGCAAGATTTCACATCCATCTGATACACCGGCCATTGCTAAGAAGAGGCAAGGGCTGCTGAGAAGAGACAAGGGCAAGAACTGTCTGAATCGTGGTCATTCTAGTTGTCGGCGCAAAAGTGTCCTCATAGTCGATGCCAAGCCGCTAAGCATAGCCCTTAGCCACAAGTCTAGCCTTGTGCTTGTCAACGGACCCATTGGACATATACTTGGTATTGTAGACCCAAGACTTGACACCAATGACAAACCGTTTTAACAGCCTCGGAACCAACTCCCAAGTTCTATTCTTCTCTATGGCTTCAAGTTCCACTTGCATGGCTTCCTCCAAGTCTCGTGGGAAAGAGCTTTCTTAACTGTAGTAGGCTCTTTGTCCCGAATGATACGAGACATCAATGCATAGTTCACTTATAAAAGCTCCTCTGATTGACTTTTATCACATACTCTGTGTGATCTTCCAGGTCCATCCTCCGTGGTCCACTCGGAGGGATACTCCGTAACACCTCACTCCCGAATGGTATCCAATAACCACTTTGGTACTCGAATAGAATGTGGAGCTTCTTGCTGCTATTGCTATGGCACATCTCCAACCTTGGGCTCAACGTCTACAACTGACTGAGGCTAGCTAGCTGGAACAATAGCCTAGAAATCATCCTCATACTCATCTGGTTCTCCGAGAAGTGGTGGCTCCTCAACAACAATGAAAGCTGGAACATGCTCATTAAAGACAATATCTATGCTGACAATAACCTCATTCTACTCTGGGGCATATAACTTGTAGTCTTTGGAAAGAGAGTTATATCCCACAAAAACAAGCTTCTGGGACTTTGAGTCAAGCTTTCCCCTCTACTTCTTTGGTATGTGAACATAGACATCACTCCCAAAAACATGGAAATGGGAGACATCTAGTTTCCTACCAAAATAAGCCTCAAATGGAGTCATCTTAGGTATTGAAGTCGTTGGAGATCGGTTGAGCGTATGGACAACCGTAGCCACAGCCTGTTTCCAAAGTGGACGAGGAAGATCATGATGCTTCAACATCGTCCTCGCCATCTCCACCACAGTTCTGTTCTTTCGTTCAACTACTCCATTCTTTGAAGGCGACCCTGTATTGGCCAGCTCTGGCTTAATACCATGCTCCGCACAAAAGCATTAGAAGAAAACTTCCTTCCTTTGTCCAGACCGAATAGTCTTCACCTACAATCCAAACTCCTTTTCCACCATAGCATACTAATCCTTGAACCAAGCAAAGGCTTGGTCCTTCTGTGAAAGAAAATACACCTATGTGAACCTGCTACAATCATCCACAAGCAGCATGAAATATAAGGATCCTCCCAAAGATGGAGTCTCCATAGGTCCACACAAGTCAGTGTGTACCAACTCCAGTGGTTTCAAAGCCCACCTAGTAGCTTGCTTCGGAAAAGACTCCCTATGCTGCTTCCCACGAATGCAAGAACTGCAATGTCCTTGCTTGCTGCCAACATTTGGCAAGCCATCCACCATTTATCCTAGATAGCAACAATATGCTCATCAAACTCCACCCGCAAGTCAGTCTTGCAAACCTCATGCACTGACAAAAGACGAAAGCCAAGAGATGGGACATAAAGAACCCAGAAGGAATGCTTCCCTCCTCTGCCCATTGGGAACGATCCCCAACCTACTCTCACTGTGAATTGGAATAGTGGACTTGTCACCAATAAAGATGTGACATGTTTTGCCTTCGAAGATCTTGTAACAACTCGTCGTGTGCCTGGAAGCACCACTGTCTAGAATCCACTCCCGAGTATCCCCACGGTGACACCAACCTCTTCCTTGCTCAAAGAAGATGAAGCTCTGGTGTCCATAATCTCTAAGTACACAAAAGCTGAAATCTTTGCGGCTGCAACTAAGGAATCAATGTCTTTCTCGGTGCTCCGCTAAGGACATTTCCTCCAATAATGATCCTTTTGGCCACAATGGTTACAGGTCCGCTCGGTCTTCAAACCATCATGCTCTAAGTCGGGCTTTTTCTCAGAAGACTTCGCCTGTGAAGACTTCCCTTTTCCCTTGTTGTTGCGGCCTTTTGACCGCTGGCCAGTCAAAGCCTCAGAACCTCCACCCTGTGGAGGGTTCAGAAACCGCTCTTCCTGGTCCAAAACCATCGGCACAAGCTCCTCCCATGTAATGGTGTTGAGCCTTCCACTAGTGATCAAAGAAGAATAAAAAGCTGAGTACCGAGGGGATAAATGAGATAGCAAGGTGATGGCCATGTTCTCTGATGATATCTCCTTCCCAGCCTGAAGAACCTCCTCCTAAAGAGCATGGAGTTTATTGATGTGCTCTCACATCGTCGAAGACTTTGCAAGATTCATCACTCACATCTGCACTTCCAAGGAAATTCTCTTCATAGGCGATACCCTATTGTACGAAGAAGCCAAGTATTGCCAAATCCCTCGAGCCAGCGTTGTGTGTTTGATGTGGTTGATCACTTGGGGTGTGCAATTAAGGAAAATGGAAGAACACACATGAGCATTGACACGATTCCACAACGTGCCTGAGCCTCCAGCTCTTTCTTGGTGGATAGTGAAAGGTGCTCCTCTTCCAACTCTGGCCTTGGAACTCCAACCACAATGAAATCAACCAAATCATAAGACTCCAAGACAGACTCATCATTACCTTCCGGATGCCATAGTTGTCCCGTCTAACTGTCGGTCCACCAAGAATGTCGGGAGGGTGGGGATCTTCACATGTTTCTTTGCCATCTTGGGGTTTACTTGGTCTTGTGAAGGGAGAGTGGGTGGGAAAAAAAATATATGAAGAAGAGGCTGCAAGGTGCCACCTTCTACCTTCTTCTCCACGTCCCGTACAGTACAAAAATACTCCAATCAGCACCAAACACAACAATCTCGAATGCTCTCACTGTCTCCAAAGCTTCAAGCCACTTGGGGCTCTGATACCATGTCGGAATGGGCAGCGGAAAATGAGACAAACACTTGGGAGAAATGAAACGCAGAACTGCTGAGAGAGAAGCATTGTATAAACTCTGCTATATACACTATATCCGGTACAAGACTAGTGTGGGGGGGAAGTGTGGCATATATACCACTTGGGGCTACTGGTCGGCCACTGCAAAAAAGGCCAACAGCCCCAAGAAAAGCACATGACTAGGAAAATAACCAGTCAGCCAGCAAAGAAAAACAAGTCCGCCACCTCATACAGCCCCCCCACGACTAGCAAAACTCGGAAAATATGGACAATAAGGAAAAAATGGAGAAACTGAACCTGGATTCCTCTGACAACACAAATGGGTGTCCCCTCGGGTGTAATAATTAGTCCGCATGCAATTGCTAAGCCAACTTCTCAGTGTGGTACTTCCTTTGCATCATCAGAAACGTTATGTGACACACAATGCAAACATGGGGCAAGCCCTTCCTCCCTCACTCTGAGGGAAAGATCCTCTAGACTTGCATAATTAAGTTTGCTTTGGAAAGATCTTTTAAAATGAATGCACTAGCCCTCTGGCATCAGTCGAGCAAGTATGTCCTGACTTCTTCATGCTTGTTAAATAACTCTCCTTCCTCATGTCAACCTGCATGCCAGCATAGATGTCAGACATACACACATAAGCTGCAGCATCCTTTTCATCCAACTGCACAGCAAGTTCAAAGGCCTATCTTCCAAGCTCCACATCACGCCACATCACAAGAAGATCACAATAGAACAGCATCTTCTCAATCATCACCACTGCCTTGTATACTGCATCAGGCCACCAAGTATGTCCTGACTCCTTCCGTGCTTGTTAAATAACTCTCCTTCCTCATGTCAACATGCATGCTGGCATAGATGTTAGACATATAGATATAAGCTGCAGCATCATTTTCATCCAACTGCACAGCAAGGTCAAAGGCCTGTCTTCCAAGCTCCACATCACCCCATTTTTGACAAGCAGCCAACACAGTATGCCACGTCACAAGAAGATCACAATGGAACGGCACTTTCTTGATCATTGCTACTGCCTTATCTAACTGGCCTGCACGACCAAGCAGATCAACCAAGCAAGTGTGGTGCTCAAAACTGGGGATGATGCCATAGCCTTTGCTCATGGCCTCAAAGTACATCTGACCCTTAGCCACTAGACCTGCATGACTGCATGCCTTAAGAACACTTAGGAAAGTGACCTGATTTGGCTTTAAACCCTCTCCTAACATTCTGTCAAAGATATGGAAGATATTTTCACTTTCTCCAAGCTGGGCATATCCTGTGATTAAGGCATTCCATGAGACTATGTCTCGAACTGGAAGCTTGTCAAACACTTTCTGGGCTTTTGCAAGGCAGCCACATTTAGCATACATATCAACCAAGGTGCTACCGACGAGACAGTCTCTTTCCAACCCTTCTCTAGCAATCTCAGCATGTAAATCTTGGCCCTTCTTTGAGGCTCCAATGCTGCCACAAGCTTTCAAGCTGCAAACAAACGTGGCAGCATCAGGAAAAACGCCCTCATGTTGCATCTGTTCAAAACAGTTCAATGCTTCCTCACCACACCCATGTTCAGCATATCCTGCAATAAGTGCAGTCCACGATACAATATTTCGAACTGGAAGCTTGTCAAACATCTCCTTCGCTTTTGCCAGCAAGCCACATTTTGCATACATATCCACCAAGGTGCTGCCAACAACAACGTCTTTTTCCAACCCTTCTCTGGTGATCTTTGCATGTAATTCTCCGCCCTTATCTGCTGCTCCTATGCTGCCACAGGCTTTCAAGCTGCAAACAAGTGTGATGTCATTTGGAGAGACCCCCTCGCCCTGCATCTGTTCAAAACAACTCAGTGCCTCCTCACCACATCCATATTCAGCATATCCTGTGATTAGTGCATTCCATGAGACTACATCTCGAACTGGAAGCCTGTTAAACACTTCTTGTGCTTCTACAAGTGAGCCACATTTGGCATACATATCGACCAAGGTGCTGCCAACAAGGTGGTCTCTTTCAAACCCTTTTCTGGCAATCTCAGCATACGATTCTCGACCCTTATCTGTGGCTCTTATGCTGCCACAAGCTTTCAAGCTGCAAACAAACGTGACAGCATCTTGAGAGATACCCTCATGCTGCATCTGTTCGAAACAATTCAGTGCTTCCTCACCATACCCATGTTCTGCATACCCTGTCAGCAGAGCATTCCATGAGACCACATTTCGAACTGGAAGCTTGCTCAACACCGCTTGGGCTTTTGCAAGTGAACCACATTTAGCATACATATCAACCAAGGTGCTGCCAACATAAAGGTCTCTTTCCAACCCTTTGCTGGCAATCTCAACATGTAATTTGCGGCCCTTGTCTATATCTCCTATGCTGCCACAAGCTTTCAAGCTGCAAACGTAAGTGGCAGCATTTGGAAAGACACCCTCATGTTGCATCTGTTCGAAACAATCCAGTGCTTCCTCATTATGCCCACGTTCAGTATATCCTGCAATCAATGCAGTCCACGATACTATATTTCGCATGGGGAGCTTGTCAAACACTTCCCGGGCGTTTGCAATTAAGCCACACTTCACATACATATCAACCAAGGTGCTGCCAACAAGAAGGTCTCTTTCCAACCCTTTCCGAGCAATCTCAGCATGTAATTCTCGACCCTTGTCTATGGCTTCAATGCTGCTACAAGCTTTTAAGCTGCAAACAAATGTGACAGCATCTGGAGACAGACCCTCATGTTGCATCTGTTCTAAACAATTTAATGCTTCCTCACTGTACCCGTGTTCACCATATCCTGCAATTAGTGCAGTCCATGATGCTATATTTCGAACTGGAAGCTTGTCAAACACTTTCTGTGCTTTTGCAAGCGAGCCACACTTCACATACATATGGATCAAGGAGTTCCCAACAAGAAGGTCTCTTTCCAAACCTTTCCTCGCAATCTCAGCATGTAATTCTTGACCCTTGTCTTCAGCTCCCATGCTGCCACAGGCTTTCACGCTGCAAGCAAATGTGACAGCATCTGGAGAGACACCCTCATGTTGCATCTTTTTAAAACAATTCAATGCTTCGTCACCACACCCATGATCAGCATATCCTGCAATCAGTGCAGTCCAAGATACTATATTTCGAACTGAAAGTTTGTCAAACACTTCTCGGGCTTTTGCAAGCAAGCCACATTTGGCATACATATCAACCAAGGTGCTGCCAACAACAACATCTCTTTCCAATCCTTCACTGGCTATCTCAGCATGTAGTACTTCACCCTTGTCTATAGCTCCTATGCTGCCACAAGCTTTCAAGCTGCAAACGAAAGTGGCAGCATTTGGAGAGATACCCTCGTGTTGCATCTTCTCTAAACAATTCAGTGCTTCCTCACCATGCCCATGTTCGGCATACCCTGCAATTAGTGCATTCCATGAGACCACATTTCGATGTGGAAGATTGTCCAATACTTCATGTGCTTTTGTAAGCGAGCCACATTTGGCATACATACTGACCAAGGTGCTACCAACAAAAAGGTCTTTTAGCAGGGACCCCCTTTTGGCAATCTCAGTATGTATTTCACGACCCATTTCCATATCTTTCAGCTTTGCACAAGCCCTCAGCAGGGCCACGAAAGTATATTGACATGGATGTACAGAGTCATCTTGTTGCATTTTCCGGTACAGGTTGAGAGCTTGCTGTGACTCACCACAGTTTACATAACCTACGATGAGAGCATTCCAGGAATGCTCGTTCTGATACACCAACCTGTCAAAAACCTGCTGAGCATCACGCGTGCTTCCAACTTCTGCCAGCATCACGACGAGGTGGTTCCCAAGTGATCTCTGAATATCAAGCCCGCTTTTGTACATGCAGGCATGCAAGCGTCTGGCATACGCTAGGTTTCTCTCCTTTCTGCACTTGTGAAAGATGCATCCAAAGTCCTCAACAGAAGGCATCATCCCTTCTTCCAAAGAAGAGAGTGCCTGCTCTATGCTCAGCATCATCCAAACACCATCAATGTTGTTGTTGATGATGATCTTATTCTTCTCTTCTTGTGCTTTGATGGCACAAGGCTCTTCTGTTTTCCGCATGTTTTCCTTGACCCAACTTGGATTGTAGGGCCATAGCGACTCCTCGGAAAGCTCGTGTTTGAAATGTGGTGCCCCTGTGTTCGTCTTGCCTACTTGATGATGTTGCCCTGCCTGTGACGGGCAGAAGGCCAAGAGCTCCATCGCCTGCGCTTCCATCTCTGCATGACGATAGGTCCTCTTGCTCGCACACGTCACCTGCTCAGTGCGTTTCACATGCGTCCGGTCGAACGAGGGACGTTGATTGGTCGGGCACATGTATTGTGCACATCTTGAGTAGTGAGAAGATGGACATGCACTTGCAAACCTCTATTGTTTGTATAACTTGGTAGAGATGAAGGTTTGAGTGACTAATTCATCAAGCTCTTTGTTATTCTCTAGCTCTTCTCAAGGGATGGGTGGGTCACCTTGTAAAATGGAGGCATGGAGTTTACTCTTGGACACACTGTCTCTCGACATTGTGGCGTCTAAGATGAGCTTAAATAACTATGGGATGTCGATAGTTGCATAGAAGTTAACTAGTATTTTTTTATGGACCGAGTCTACACCACGAATAGTATGATCGCAGACCTCTACACTCTAGTCATGTGGTTAGGCCATGTATATAGGCCTATACTTTGGAAACCTAACTAAAAGAAGCCCAAAGGTTAAAAGAAAGGTCCTTCGGGAAGAACCAGCGCATGAGGGCGGCCTAAGCATGATAAACTCTAGCACTAAGGGAGCTTTAGCGGCCCCCGCACAAGGGAGAACTTGAGGGCTAAATTTTAAGACTAAATTCTAGAAGGATCGATAGGTCGCAGGCACTACTACGCAGTTGCCCACGATATAAGACTATACCTTGTATCATTTGAGACTTTTGGTAACTTTTGCAACGTTTAGCAATTTTCCACTTTCATTATAATTCTTACTTCATAAATATCAGAGCACACAAGTTATATACAAAGATCATTAATTTTACTAAATTTACTTTTGATATTATGTTCAAATCTCCAATTAATTGTAATTCTATAATCGTGTCTTTGATTATAGGAAGTCAATTGTTTTATCTTGATCAGCGTCCTACCACTCTCTTAGTTGACCTAGCTAATAAGAGGTAAAATATTTTCGGTAAGAAAATCATTGATGTATATCTTCTAGAAACAATAACCATTAGGCTTCTACGTGCAATCCACTCTTTACTTTCTAGGAACCTTAGGCTAATTCCCATTATCCTCATCAGTCACTTCAGCACTGTACTGCTAAGGCTAGTGATCCTAGACCCTACCTATACTCTTTTTTTCACTCAATCCTACCCCAGGATAGGAGTGATAGAAAGGTGGGAAGTCTTGGCCCAAGAAGCAAACCCAGTCACTTGGCAAAGGCACGAATTTTTAGTATTTCTCTACTGTAAACAAGCTAGTAACTTACACCTAATCCTAGGGGAAACACCCAGCTTCCCTGTTGACCCAACCATTTACTGGGGTAACCTCATTGAACTTGGTTGCAAGAAAATTCCTTTAAGAGCTAGCAATGCATAAGAAGGCTACCAAGCAAGTAAAGGCAAAAGAACAACTCTTACAAAAGAACATAATAGTTTATCAGGAAGAATTGGAAGCACTAACAACTTCTTTAACTATTCAGGTCAATGAATATGGGATAGTACATGTGACTCATGCAATTAAAGACAACTTAGAAATCAAATATCAACAAAGTTTATAGTATCTAGGATAGGTTTCATTTTTGGCAATAGCAGAAGAAAGAAAATTAAAACGAAAATTGCTATAACTATGTTTAAGGAGAAAGGGAAAGCTAGAAAGTAGAATAGCAAGCAAGCTAAGGATAAAACTTAGAATAGTAGATTACATCAAATAAAAGAGAAGAGTCAACATAAAAATTTAAACCATGGATAAGTGGAAAAACTAGTAAGTAAATTGGAAGGAGCGAAAGGCTCAGGAAGACTAGGACTACATAATAGAAGACTAGGACTACAAAATAGAAGACTTTAGCCAATAAGAAGCCCGTTATTACAGAATCATTCCCAAGGTGTGATGATATAATTACCAAGGTTCAAAATAAGAAAATTTAGTCTAAGGGTACATGTGCAGGGTTTTGAATCATGGGCTAATCTATTTTATCACTTCAGTAATATCGTATTCTTCTCTATCTCGATTATTGTGTAATTTGAGTTTTAAAGTTTTATGCTGTGAAGAAAGATCCTACTTCTTATGAGTGTTCCCTTGTATACACCACATGTTGTATTCTTTTACATGGTATTAGAACTCTCAGCTAACTACAAAACTTCTTTTCTAATTGTTGTCTTATAGTCCCTTATAGAAATGGCATCTTCCACCACAAGACCCCACCCACCACCATTCGATGTTGATGGAAAGCTTAATGGCACTAATTATCCTCTCTGGAAGTTCAAGAGGCTATTCTTTCCTCCTATGAGCTTTGGGACATCGTCATTAGTGTTGATGCTCACCCCCTACCAACAAGGAATGAAGATGGGAGCCTGTACCACTACCGTTGACCTTGTCCAACCTTGGAGATGAAGGGATTTCGATGAAGGGATTCCGATGCTCTATGTGCCATTATCACGAGTGTGGAAGATAGTGTGCTGACCATGGTTCAACGTATCTCTACAATTGCATAAGTGTGGACCTTGTTGCCAATACAAGACCACAAATCCCTCAAGGATTCAAAATCTCAAAACTCAGCTTCAACAAGAGAAGCTGAATGAAGGTGAAATGGTGGAGGTATTTCTCACCAGAATTAAGTGTCTCTGTGACCAAATGGCTTTAATTGATATGAGGGTTCTTGCAGTGGATCTTGCTCGTCACTATTTAAGAGTATTACCACCTAAGCATGATAATTTTGTTACATCTTTGAATGTTAATGTCAAGCCTACTCCTCTCACGTTCAAGGAGTTCAGCTCATTGCTTCGGGATGAGGAGATGAGGATGTAGAGTCGCAATGGTGGGGATCACAATTTCTTTGCTAAAACAAAGAAAAAGGGTAAGGATTCTAACTCTTCAAATTAGAAGAAAAAGGTTAATGGTTTTATTGTAACAAGAAAGGACACATAGCTAAAGAGTGGAGGAAAAAGCAAGCAGATGCCAAGAATGGCACTCTAAAGACCAAGGAAGAATCAATCATGCTCTTGTAGAAATAGAACTATTTGTTGCCATTGAAAGAAGTGTGTATTAAGATAGCTAATATCGTAACTATTTGTTGCCATTGAAAGAAGTGTGTATTAAGATAGCTAATATCGTAGCACATGATGATTCTTGGAGCTTCTAGGCATATGAACGATCACATCGTTTTGCAAGGATTGGTATTCCTCCCTATAGCTTGTGGGAGATGACATCATGGTGGCAATGTGCAATGAATTAAAGATGTGTACAATTGTACTAGGTAATTTTTCACATTGATAAATGATTACAGTAGGAAGATTTGGGTGTATTTTCTTAAGGAAAGTCCTTATGGTTTTGGAAAGTTTAAGGAATGTCTTGCATTGGTTAAATTTGAGACATGAGAAAAATTGAAGAATTTAGAAAAGATCGAGAAGGAGAATTCATGTCTGATGAATTCTTTAATTTTTGTAAAGAAAGAGGCATAAAGCGATAGCTTACTATCACTCATACTCCGTATCAAAATGGTGTTATAAGTATAATAATCGTGCTATTGTTGATATGGTAAGGATTATGCTTAATGGTGGGAATCTACCTAAATCCTTTTAAATTGAAGCTGTTAACATGACTGTGTACATTCTTAATAGGAGTACATTCTTACAGGCCTACTCCAGTAAGAAACCTTTAGTTGTAAACTTGAAAGTTATTAGGTGTGAATGTTATGTACATGTTCTAGATGCTCAGCGGACCAAATTGGATGCCAAAAGCCAAAAAACCATCTTCTTAAGTTATAGCATGGAGTCGAAGGGCTATCAGCTCTATGACCCTCAGGTAAAGAAGATCACAGTGAGTCGTGATGTGTTATTCCAAGAACAACCATGTTAGATGAAGGAGGAGCTTCCTTCTTCTACAGCATGCGATAAGGAAATCACCAAAGCAACTTAACCTCCACATGTAGCATGGGCTTCCTCGCATTCTCATGGAGGGCAACCCACCCCATTTCATATGACATGGATTTTGAGGATGAAGAACAAGAGCATGATGTGCCACAAAAAGTTAAGTCATTTCCCTAAGTGGTACATGCAACTTTTGGATAAAGTAGAACTCTCGGTCATCATCTTTCCACCACCATCTTGAAGCATAAGGGGATCTGAAGTGGATGGTAGCCATGCAAGCAAAATATGACTCCATCTTGAAAACCACAACCTTGTAGATCATCCTCCAAGACGTAAGGTAACTGGCACTAAGTGGGTTTGCAAATTAAAATACATATCTGATTTAAAAGTACAAGGCACAGTGGTCGCAGCATGGTACTAGAGGATCGACGCTTACTTTGTGAGTATTGGTCTCTTATGCAGCCCTTCATATGTAAATCTGTGTCTTTTGTGAGCAGGGAAAGTTTATGGTCATTGTTGAAAAATCTTAGACTCATGCATTATTGTTTGGGGATTGAGGTCTAATAGAAGCCAAATAGAATTTGGATGGGTAGTAATGCATGGTATGCAATTAATCAATCCATGCCACTAGTCACCCTAGACACTCCTAAAGGCATTTTCACAATGCTTTTTGTTAGTGGCATTCTTGCCCTAACAAAGAAAAGAGAACACACAAAAAAAAAACAAAGAAAGTATCCATTGCAGCTTCTCTCAAAAATTCCTAATCGTGAATACTCTCATACAGCATCACACATACACAACCTCACATAGTGAATAATCCCAATGCCCAACCACATAAGGTAGGTGGGCACTTCTAACTCTGGCACGCCGGCTCTATAATAAAGTACGCCGTTCCGCTAGATTTGACATCCAACGGCGTTGATCCGGCTATGGCTATCCGGTTGCTAATACTTGGCACACCTGGTGGGTTGGATTCCCAATCTAACGACCCAAACCACAATCAAGGTCATGCCAGTGTCATGCACATAATATGAATCTAGTGCAAGTATAGTGCAACCATTTCATGGCAACATGCCAGGACTGGGAGCCCATCAGATACAAGGTCATCTAGCCATGATCATACAAAATGAAAACATAAAACCAAGTTGTCACAAGTATGTCCATACTTCACTAGCACGGAGTAGACATGGGTACGTAGAATAGTGCCCATCAAAAAGATAGGTCGATGAAGTTCCAACATCTACTACATGTTAACGTACCCCAAATAGCACAACACCTCCAGCTCGACTCGATGAAGATGGCACATTATCTCTGAAGAAATATGCTAAGTAGCACAAGAGTGTGTGCATAAGCAGCCAATGAAGCACTTAATCCACATCTCCATCATGTTGTGTAGGCTCATCAAGAATACTCAAACCATGCTCCTCCATTACATCCAGTATACAAGCATTATTTGGATGATCCACATCCTCTTGCAGCAAGGTGTCAAACCAAGCTACATCCTCTTGCAGCAAGGTGTCAAACCAAGCTACATCAACTTCTGCAAGGATATCACCATGGAGAGGCACACCGTCATCGAGGCAAGCAACATGTCAAACTAGCCTATGTTATCATCTTCACCGAAATTGAAAACTGGATTTTTCGGACTATCTGCACCATGTGGGAAACCTGATGCAAGGTTAGAGACATCCAAGGGCATCACTTGGCTCTTCTGGCCTTCATGCTCCTTCCATGCTCTCTCAACTTTCAGCATAACCATCCCATCATCATGGCTAGAATTACCATCTGGATCATCTGAATCTCCCCTGCTCAACGGGTCAATGCATGCTTGGGTGTAGCCATTTTTGGTGAGGTTCAGGGCATTTTTTGTATATAGGTAACTTGCTCGACCCATGACTTATGCATTGCTCAATGGAATTTGACAAACTTGGTATCCAAGCAGTAGTACTGTTAAAACCCTAAGATCTCTCTAGATAATTGTTATGCATAAACATGCATAAATCAGGCATAAACTCAACCACCCCCGAGCCCAAGGGATGCACACATGAATTATAAATGAAATACATCATACCTCTACCTTGATGTCCCATACCATCAAGAGGTATAACTCCAATCCAATAGCATGTAGCTATAGTGTGAAATGGTAGATGAGTAGATATGGACCTCTACACAAGAGACCATAGCATAAGACTCCAAGTCTCCCAAGCCCCTCTTGAGTGTGCCCCATGCCCCTATTATATAGGAGGGCCCTCAAGTGACTCTTGACTTTCCATTTTCCATGTGTGACCCTTGGATGCCTGACCCTAACCTTAACCCTTAAGGTTAGTCCTAACCCATGCTCCACTAGAGCTTGTTCCCATGCTCCCATGCTCACAAGCCTAATGTGGGTTAGCCTCCTAGTATATGCACACACAATGTGCATATAACATAGCACACATAATGTACATATAACATACTTCCCCTCTCTCAAAACATTGCACTCTTGCAATGAAAAGAAGGAGAACTGTACTGAACAATCTCAACCAACTCCCAAGTCAAATCCTCTATTTCCCTATCTTTCCACCTAATTTTAACCTCAAGGATTAGTCAACTATAAAGTTTCCTTTCCCTGAATTCAAGAACCTTATCAGGTTCATGTGGAATATAGGATAAATCTTCGACTTTAACGAGTTCTTGAGGAGTAACTGTGTTATCCTCACCTCCCAGTTTCCCTTTCAATCTATTGATATGAAAGACTGGATGAACTCTAACATGTGGAGGTAGTTTTAAGTTCAAACGCAACCGTGCCAATCCGATGTATAGCTTGAAATTTACCACAATATCTAGGAGATAAATTCGAGCATTTTCCTTTTGACAAAGTCTGAGAGTCTTTAGGAACATTAAAATAAACCAACGCTCCTAGTTCAAAAGACCAAGATGAGCGTCCCCTATCAGCATAAAACCGTGCCCTATCTTGAGCACTCTTGATAGAATCCCGAGCTTCGGTTAGTATTTCCTGCATATCCCTCGATACATTAAGCTCGATGTCCTTAAGACCGACATCAATAGGTGCCCTAGGTTGATACCCATACATAAGTATGCACGGACTAGAACCAATAGCCATATATTTAAAACTGTTATAGGCAAATTCCATCATTGGAAGATATTTTTCCCAATATGATGATTTTCTAGAGACACATGCATGAAGCATATCCTCTACAATCTGATTCATACACTGTGTTTGCCCATCAGACTGCGGATGATCAGAGCAATTCACATTCAAAGTAACTTTCTCGTTGTAAACCATTCGAAATAAAGTAGAAAAACATGGCATTATAATAGCAAAAACCAGGGATTCATCGGCACCCCGACATACCCACATCTGCATATGGAATAATCGACGTCTCGAGTTACCCATATCAACATAGAGAGTCATCAGCGTCTCGATGAGTCACGTATGTCCATCCGTAAACAATCAAGTTGACTATATAAATCACCTAAAGTACGAAACTAGAGAAAGAAATGCCAACAAAGGAAGAATCCAAATTTCCTTATCCGAACACAACAAGATAAACTTGAAGAAAGAGATTTCAACAAGTGAAAATGCCGATGAGATTACCCTCATCACAACATGCAGGCTATAGATAAAAGAAGTTTATCTAGAGAATGCCCACACTATAACTTCTAGTGAATTTAGAAAATAAGATTGTCTTTGAATGTTGAGGACAACATGCCGTTCCAAGAACCATGACTACCCGTATATACTGAGGATATAACTGCAGCTCTTTACTGGTAGTATATACGAGTAAATCTAAGACTTGAAATTATAAGCATTAATGCTATCCAGATGATGAATTCGAATGTGGTTGATATGATTTTTAAATTCTGGTTGAGAACTGATGAGTTGATTTGGATTCTGATTAAAAAATGATGATCCCTGAAATTTGGTTGAAATGTAATAAGCTGAGCGAAACCGCAATGAGGATGAAGAGTTGTTCCGTCCACTTCCAAGGTAGTAACGCTGGAAGTGATTGAAGAAGAAGAAGAAGATGAAAGAGATCATACTCCACCTGCGAGATGAGGACATCTCGCGTTTTTTAAGTGGGGTAGAATGTAAGATTCCTCCCCAGCCTCTCAGGATGTCCAATATCTTCCCCTGTAGTCAAATCCCTCTTCAAAAATATAAAAGATCTTGTTTTTACTTGTTTTGGCCTAGAGAGAGAAAATATTCTAGAGAGAGATTATTCAGATTTTGGATATTTTTGGATGGAAAAATATCTCTTTGTATTTAAATAAGTTCCCCCGAAACAGAAGTTCAAAAAGATTTTCAGAAGGTGCATTCGAAATAAATTATAATCTGTTCAAAAGGCCTTATCCTAGAGGTCCAGATTTTTTGAAAATTTTAAATTAAGGTTTTGAGGGGCCAATCAGATTCATCCAAATGTGTGGAGGAGATAAATGGAAGAAATAAAGAAAATCTCCCCAAAAATAAATAAATACTCACATAAGATGAAGAGTTGACTAAGGACAAGGATATTAGTTAAAAAAGAAGAGATATTTAGTGAAATGATGAATTTTTGACACCTCAAGATGGGGATTCCCCCTCATGAAGGAGGCGCCTACTTCACATGTGTGGTGGAGTTTAAAATTATCAAAAATTGAGATATTTCATCTCTCCTCTCTCTAAATTCAAGTCTAGTTCCAAAAAGTAAGCTAAACTGACCTAAAAATAGTCAAAAATTATCCAAACTGATCTAGAAAATTCTAGAATCAGTTTGCTTGGTTAGAGGCTCACTTTTTCCTATAAATAGAAGCCTCTCCCTTTGTTGAAGCTTAATAGTGTTTTTTGCATTGTTACCCTGCTTCTCCCAAGAGCCAAAAACTGTGAATTTACTCATAATTCATTAGTTTTTGACCTTCCCTCTTCTAAAGATTGGTGGCCACTCTTGTTTCAAATAAGAGTAGATCCCTCAAACCATCAAGCCAAAGGAAAGCTCTCAAATTCCTTCATAAGTTAGAAATTCTCTCTTTTTTGTGTTCATTTTATGGTTTTTTTTATTTTTGTCTTCTCTAAAATGAATATGATGTTATGCCTCATTGAAAAAAGGCATTCCCCTCTCTTCTTTAGTAAATCCAACCATTCTTTATCCTAGATGAATGATTAATGGATAAAATCAAGTTTTTCATAATGTTTCTCTTAAATAAGTAGAAAATGTTTACACTAGAATGATTTAAATACTCGTGATGAAGTTCTAATTAATTTTAGAGAGCTAAAAATCGAAAAATGGTCAGCCATACAAAGGAGGTTATGGCGAAATTTTCTAAAATTGTGTAAAATAAGTTTTACTTTTTTTTAATTCAAAAAGAGTAATTCCCATCGTATATGTATTCTTAAAGTGTTGTTTTTCATCCTAGGTATAGAAAAATGCATGGTAAAAATATTTTATTAAAAAAGTGTTACTTTATTTAGAATTAAATTCTATGCATAAAAGGAAGCATATTGAAATTGTTGTTTTGATTATAAAAGTGCTATTTTCATCATAAATGATTTTTATGCATAAAAGAAATTCTTTTATATTAAAAGAGTGATTTTCATCATAAATGATTTGTATGCATAAACATATGCATAAAAAATATTTTTATATTAAAAGTGTGATTTTCATCATAAATGATTTTTATGCATAAATGGATGCATAAAAGAAATTCTTTTATATTAAAAAAGTGATTTTTATCATAAATGATTTGTATGCATAAAAGATATTTTTATATTAAAAGTGTTATTTTCATCATAAATGATTTTTATGCATAAATAGATGCATAAAAGAAATTGTTTTATATTAAAAGAATGATTTTCATCATAAATGATTTGTATGCATAAAAGATATTTTTTATATTAAAAGTGTTATTTTCATCATAAATGATTTTTATGCATAAATGGATGCATAAAAGAAATTCTTTTATATTAAAAGAGTGATTTTCATCATAAATGATTTATATGCATAAACATATGCATAAAAGATTTTTTTTATATTAAAAGTGTGATTTTCATCATAAATAGATTTTATGCATAAATTAGATGCATAAGAGAAATTCTTTTATTCTAAAAGTGTAATTCCTACTAAATTGGATTTATGCATGGAAAGATGCATAAAGAATTTAATTTAATCCAAAAAGTGTTATTCTCATCAATTTTGATTTTATGCATAGAAAGATGCATAAAGAAATCTATTTTTATTTCAAAAGACTTATTTTCATCAATTTTGATTTTATGCATAGAATGATGCATAAAGAAATCTATTTTTAGTTCAAAAGAGTTATTTTCATCAAAAATGAATTTATGCATAGGAAGATGCATAAAAGATTGATTTTTAATTCAAAAGTGTCATTCTCATTTAAAATGAATTTATGCATAGGAAGATGCATAAAAGATTGATTTTTATTTCGAAAGTGTTATTCTCCTTAAAATGGAATTTTTGCATAAATAGATGCGTAAAGAAATCTTATATCAAAAATAAGAATTCTCTTGTATTCTATAAATAGATATGATGATGAGAAATGAATCAGATAGATGAAAATGAATGAAGAATGGATGGAGATGTATGTATGTGAAAGAATGGATGTAAATATATGTATGTGAAAGAATGGATGTAGATGTATGCATGTGAAGGATGGATGTGAATGCATGTGAAGAATGGATGTGGATGAATGTGAAGGATGGATGTGGATGTATATGAAGGATGTATGTGAAAGGAAAGATGTATGTGTATGTGATAAGTATGGATGTGGATGTATGTGGAAGAATATATGTGGATGTGAATGTGATAGATACGAATGAGAATAGAGGCGATGAGATGTGATGTAAATTAGATAGATATGAATGATAAGGGATGTGAATGAATGATATAAGATGTGAATGAATATGATAACACATGAATCGGGATGTGAATGAATGATAAGGGATGTGAATGGATGTGACGTGATGTGAATCGGGATGTGAATGAACGATAAGGAATGTGAATGGATGTGACGTGATGTGAATCGGGATGTGAATGAATGATAAGGAATGTGTTAGCATGTGAATTGAGATGTGAATGAAATGAAAAATGATGTGAAGTGGATGTGATAAGATGCAATGTAATGAAATGAATCGAGATGTGAATGAAATGAAAAATGATGTGAAGTGGATGTGATAAGATGCAATGTAAACTGAATATATGTTAATGTATGAGAAGTGATGAGATGTATGGGTAGATGCAAGTGGATGAGATCTGATGAGGATAAATGAAGAAATAAGTGATGAAATAGAAAAAGATGTGATTAGATAAAAATGAGGAATGCTTATGAAATGAATGTGGATTGATGTAAATGAATGTATGAATAATGTGGATTGATGTAGATGAAGGTATGAATGATGTGGTTTGATGTGGATGGATGTATGGATGATGTGGTTTGATGTGGATGGATGTATGAATGATGTGGGTTGATGTGGATGGATGTATGGATGATGTGGTTTAATGTGGATGGATGTATGGATGACGTGGGTTGATGTGGATGGATGTATGGATGATGTGGTTTGATGTGGATAGATGTATGGATGATGTGGGTTGATGTGGATGGATGTATGGATGATGTGGATTGATGTGAATGAATGTATGGATGATGTGGATTGATGTGTGGATGATGTGGATTAACGTATGGATGATGCGATTGGATGTGAATTGATGTGGGAATGATGTGATGTGATAGGGATCGATGAAGTAAAATTGTGGTAAGATGAGAAAAGATGGGGACTAATATGTAAGGATGTGGAGTGATTGAGAAAAGATGGAAATACTGTTGGGACTGTAATTGTATGTGAAATCTATTTTTAAATGACTGTTTTATGTCAAGAATACTGGGGTAGCCTTTTGACCGTCTTGTGAATGAGGTCGTGGAGATCTATTTGTTAAAGTTGCAACTGCTGTGACAAAGAGTCAATGGAGGACGTCTCGCGTAGCAAGGTCGGCCGAGGTCTTGACCAGCCTCGGTTTGATTAAAATGGTGAGCTTCCGGTATAGTGGATGAGGGACCAAGGAAGCGGTCTATGAGTGAAGCGCTAGGTGACCTGCAAAGGATCCTAGAGGGTGCTGACCATACGGTGCTCGGGCTCTGGGTCGTCTCGAAGATACCCACGAGTACGTCGGGGAAGATATTGGAACAAGGAGTAAGAGTTGTTTTCTGAATTCGGGTGTGGATCTGGTTGATTGACCTTGCTGGTCCTCAACGAATGAGTCCATGACTCTTTTATATAGATCTGTTGGTTGATCTTGCTGATCTTCCACAGAGATTCCATTTTTTATGTGAATATATTGCCGGTTACTACTATGAGCTAGGAACTATCGAAAAGGCCCCTGAGTGAACAGGTAGTGAGCGTTCTGGTTGCCAATGATGCCATAAGTACACCGATGAAGGAATGATTAGAAATAAGGATTTTGAGGATTGTGATCAGTGACACAATGGTTTCATTAAAGGATTGTTTTAAAGATAGCTGATGCTGAGAAAAAAAAGGTAATTTCATATTGGGTGTGTAAGTGGTGTGACTAGTTTTATGTTTGCATGAACTTTCGGCTAGGGGGCCTGGGAACTCTTTTCCCTAGTACCCGGGACAAAACCTAACCAAATTCCTAATTGGATCCTATCACTGCACTGGTTGGGTGGTTGGCTAACCCATGGGACTGGCTGGACTGATGGATCCGTAAATCGAGACTCAATTTCTGTTTAGTTCGATAGATGAAGTAAATTCCGGTCAAAAATTGTTCTATGGAAAAGAATCAACGGCTGTGCCTCTCAATGAGGAAAAAAGCGTTGGTCTCTATGATCCAAGTACAGTCTTTTTCCCTGATCTGACTATGGGACTTACAGGTTCGGTCAGATGAGCTCAGTTAGTTAAGGCTTTTGACTACGTTAGGGAAAAATTATCCTGGTGGAATCGCTCGTGCTTTCCGGGCAAAGGAAGTTTTTTCGGGTTCAATTTTGGAAAAACCGATGAATTAGTCTCTTGTCCAGATATCCGTGGGTGAGGCCCCGAGTGTGGGACCCTGCCCCGTGCAAGAAGTGCTACTTCCGCTGCGCTAGCACCCCTGAATTTGTTGCGTGGTGGGGACAGGGATCTTACAAGTCGACCCTCACAGCCTTAGTTTTGTCAATTCGTTGGTTTTGGTCTTCTCGTGAAACAGCAGGATTGAGTTCACGTCGTGAAACAAAAAGTGTTTCACGTCGTGAACTACTTTGAAAATGGTTCATGTCGTGAAAGATATAATCTCGTGATTTCTAGCAAAAATCCTGGTGCTGATTTCGTGAGCGACTCGCGGGCGTGAAATTGCAAGAAAATGGTTCATGTCGTACAACTTCCTGCACTTTCACGTGAAGTTTTCCGCATCAACAATTTGTAGTCTTAGGTGCATAATACTTATCCAATTGATGAAAATTAGGTTGTGCCAATGCTAGGTGTATAAGGGCTAATAACCTTGGGTGGATCTATCTTAAGCATATGTATGAATCCTTAGTCTATTTTGGGGACTTTTCATATCTTAGAAGTTAAAAAGTCGTTTGGTTCTTGAAAAGGGAGAAGGCTTTTCAGTTATGGACGTTCTTGATACTAGGCGGATTTTCTGTGTAGCTATGGCAGATTTCTGAATGCAAGATGCAGTTTTTGTCTATCTGTCTTATTCCTGTTTCCTGTACTTTGCATATTCAGTGTCTTGAGTGTAGATACAATGTAGTAGTGATCTGAGAGAAATGTGTGTGTTTTTTTGAAACTGAAGTTCTATGTGTGTGAGGGTTTTCTTGGTCTGACAAGAGTAGGAGTCATCTAAAATGACAGTTCTTGTGTGACAATTTCCTGTGCAAAAACTGTTGGCTGTGAGAAAAGTATACACTGGTGATCACGGTGATTGTGGCAAGTCGTCATGGCCGAATTCATTTTCTTCTTTTGATGGCGAGTGCTAAAAACATTCTGATTTGAAGGCAGATTTTTTATTTGAAGATGGATTCTAATTTGTCAATGCAAACCTCAGCAACAGTCAAATTTGTGAGCGTTCACGGTGTTGTGATGTAATGTCAAGGTCGAGTTTTCTTTCTTCTGTAAGGGGGATGAGTGCCAAGAAGACGCCGAGCAGCAGTTACGATGGCAGTTACGATTTCTTGGAAGTCAGATGCTGAATGACAAATCTGAGTTATAGATGGAATCTGAGGACAAAATTTGATTTGCAGGCTGAATTTGCTTTGCAGCCAGAAGGTAACTTTTTATGACAAATTTCTCAAGGAGAAATCATAATATTATCAACTTAAAATATTTCAATCAATTTTAAGCAGCCAATTAAATGAACTTTGCGGATCCCGGTACAGCATCCGTGGCTCTCCGTTTAGCAAATTTAATGGGTCTCGGATTGGTATGGTGCATCTTTCTTGAGGGCTAAATATGATTGTTGTATTTTATTATGTGAGTGTGTCATGGGGGGTAAGAAGAAGAAGAAAAAATGTGAGGTTTGCATGAGTCGGAAGCATGAGGTAGACGATTGTCTGCAGTTGATGAGTGCTCAAAGGGAGATGGATGTAGGAAATGGTGTATGGTTGACCTATGCACAAAGTTTCATAAAATTATCCATAAAGTGCATACAGCATCAGCTTGGGAGGAAATGAAGAATGCATTGGGAAGGTTAGATGACTCTGAGGATGTCTTGGAGAGTGCATACAGCATCAGCTTGGGAGGAAATGAAGAATGCATTGGGAAGGTTAGATGACTTTGAGGATGTCTTGGAGAGTGCATCTGAATGGTTAGCTGATCACAAAGGAGATAGGCGAAAGTCATGTTCCAGTAGGAAAAGCATTGGGAAGTTACAAACAGCATGTGAGAAGTTGAGAGATGCATATGCGGATGAGTTCAATGGGGAGTCAAGTGATGATGATGACATTTGGATTGGCATGGAGTTTGAAAGTCATCAAGTGGGAGTACCAAAGATGGTGGAGAAGGAGGTGCAAAAGGAGCTTGGCCAAGAGAGCCTCAAAGAGTCCTTAGATACCCCTAATCTACCACTAGAGTATGCTCATGCAGTGACTGTGGAATTTCTGTCAAACATATCTACACAAGAGAATTTGCAGTTGGAAGATGTTGCGGGATTGATCCATGAATCCCATAAACAGATTTTGAACTTAGAAACCCAATGTGCTGAACAAACCTTACAGGAGTTTACACATGCTGATTGTGATGGTTTGCGAATTCAACCAAAAAGTCAGACCATTGTGTCTGATGTTGCCGATGATCGGGGAAATCAGAATTTTGACTCTGAATGTTTTGAAGGACATATTTTGATGTCACAGGTTGATATTCACTAAGGAGATGTTTCAGTTGCAAAGACTTTGAACAAGTGGATTGATTTTTTGTCTGAATCAGATAAAGGTCTTATCGATCAGATTGAGTAGGGGGATTGTCATGAGCAAGTCATTGAAGAGTATAAAGTAGGTTTGACAAGTTTGGAGGATCGCATATGATGTTTGACATGCAGGATGATGCAATTTCAAGCTTTAGCTCGATGGATGTGCATTCTGAACGAGATGTGGGACACGTTGTCAACCCAAACATACTTTTGTCAAAGGATGTGTGTTTTAAAGCTGATGAGCCAATAGAAGTGGATTCTTACAGAATGGGTTGTCAGATGTGGATGACGGGTTGTCAGAATTCAGATTTTCATATGTTTCCAATTTTGTGGTTGCAAGTTGGGTTTAAAAGAATGCATTACAAGGTGCAATGTGATCAAAATTCATTGTTTTCAAATCAGATTTCACTGTTTCAGAGTCAAATTTCAAAGGATGTTGAGGAGGAAATTCCGTCAGGTTCAAAAAAATTGCATAAAGGTGTGAAATATGTAGATGACACTGTATAGTTCAGAACTAATGTCAGATCATTTCATTTCAGACAGAAAAAATAGATCTTGGAGGATTTTTTGATTGTCAAGGCGGACTTGTACCTAGTTTTGCAGAGGACAAAACAGCTGAAATATGCTATTTCAAAGGTGGAGGATAGTCTGAGGATTGCTAATCCAATCTTAGATCATGCAAAAGTGTTAAATCGGATTCAGGAGGATTTTCAAAAAAAGATTTTATCGAATGATTCGACAAAAATTCTGCCAGGTGTTCAGGTGTTCAGAAAATTCCACCCCATGTTTTGGAAGTATTTAGAAACTTCTTCTTTTCAAGGAGATTCAGATCAGAGACTGAGAAGTGTAGGGAGGAGGATTCAGAATTTAGATTTTCATGTGTTGCAAACTTTGAAGTTGCTGATTGGGCAACGAAGAATGCATTATAGGATGCATAGTGATCAGTTTTTATGGTTTGTGGATCAGATCACATCTAAACAGGTTCAGAGGATTCCAGAGGCTTATATGCAGGCAGATTTCTGAATGCAAGATGCAATTTTTGTCTATCTGTCTTATTCCTGTTTCCTCCTGTACTTTGCATATTCAGTGTCTTGAGTGTAGATACAATGTAGTAGTGATCTGAGAGGAATGTGTGTTTTTTTGAAACTAAAGTTTTGTGTGTGTGAGGGTTTTCTTAGTCTGACAAGAGTAGGAGTCATCTAAAATGACAGTTCCTGTGTGACAATTTCCTGTGCAAAAACTGTTTGGCTGTGAGCAAAGTACACACTAAGGAATGAAATGCAAGTTCCTAGCTCAATCAATGGTCCCTTATGTTTTTTATTTTTTTAAATTTTTAAAAAAAGAAGGAAACAACACACAACCTGCTTCTTCAAGTTGGTATTTTTTGTGGTGCTGCTAACATCAAACTTATCAAGAGTAACCAATGAATCCTTTCCTAAACTACTTTCTAGAACATTCACATCATCAAAACTATAATTTTTTTCTTAACCCCACACAACTTATCCTTCTATTTTCCACACAATGCATTACCAAAATGCAAAGGCAACAATGAATACTATGCAATGGGAGAGCTAAAACTCAAAGAGTATGGAAGAAACAAAGGTGTTTCCCCGGTAGTAGCGATGCCAAAATGTTATGCTTGACCATATCTCCAAGAGGGAACTCTACACATTCACTTAATGGATGAGCAATGAAACACAACCGTCCTGGGGTACTTACCAATGCTTCAAGCTCGTGTCTCTTGAAGCCTCCAAACTCCAAGCTCCACCTCCACACTGTCACCGTAGAGTTGCTCACACCATCACATAGGCTAATCACTCTCTCTCTCATATAAGCATAAACACACAAGCCATGAAAGAGGCACAATGCTAGAATGCTCTCACTCCTCACTCTCTCACAAGTAGAAGGGAAGAGCTCTCAATAGCACAAAGGGGATTGTGTCCTTTTATTTATGAGAAAATACCTTATATACAATTGGCCCTTATTCACACTTGGGCGTCCAAAACTTACTAACTAGGCCTTGGGTGGCCAATGTCTCATAATGTATAACCTTTATAGTGACTTTACATGACACTTATTAATGTCCTCAATTGAGGATCATGGTGTTAATCCAAATGGAATTAACAGACACGTGTCACTACATGGCTCTCTCCACCAGCGACTCTCTCCACCGCGGTGCTCTTTCCCATTGTGCAGAGTTGGACACGTGTCACTACATGGCTCTCTCCACCAGCGCAATGGTTAACTCTCTCCACCACTGCGTTGGTTTTTGCATGCAATCTAATGAAAATGACCATCACGCTACTGTTTGCAGCAGGTAATACCACCCGCTGGGTCTATTTTAAAGAATGAACCGCGCTGCTATTCCAACTACACTGGTGATATTTTCAAGTACTATTTCAACCACCGCGTGGTTCCGCATATCTCCATCTCTCCTGCCATTGTACTTATTATAAATTTACGCTTAATTTGTTGTTCTACATTCATTTAGAAACAAACTTCAACTTCTCTTATCATAAATAAACTTTTGTGTTTTGCCGTGGGAAAAAAAAACAAACTTCAGCAAAGGTATCTTCTTTAATCAAAATTGAATCAATCAAAGATGGAGATCTCTTTCAAGCCACCTCCAATCACTCAACCTCCAATCACTCACAGCACCTTCAATTAATCAATTGTGATACTGCACTCCTAAATTAATCAAATTCAATTCTTTAAAAAATGCGCATGGTCGCATGATTCACCAGCACGATGGCATTACATAGGGTCAAATAAATCCTAGCTCCTTCAATCGCCAGCGCGATGGCCAACACTATACTATCTCTCGCACATGTGGACATGTATGAAACAAAAGATACAGATTCATCAAAAGTTAACAATTTGAGAGAACAAAAGATACAGATTCATCAAAAGTTAACAGTTTGAGAGATTCATTTAAAGTGAATAATTTATGAGATTACAGGCATGAAACAAAAGATGCAGCAAAATGCTGTCCTTTTTATATTGTAGTCAGCACAATTGACAAAATTGGCCTTGTGTTTGTACATCAAAAAGGATTTACAAAGAAGGATTTATGATACAGTCTCATGATGTGAGACGAGCATAAAATGTATTTGTACACAAAAATGGATGTACAATACAGTCTCATGATGTGAGACAAGACCACTCCTCCATGAATCTTGCTATATTAGGGAAAAAGGGAGCTCATTTTGGGGCCCTGTAAGAAATTCACTATTTTTTGAGTTATTTCTCTCCTAAAAGACCTCAAAAATAGTAAAATACGGAAACGTGGCTCAGAACTGTCAGTAAGGACTACAGAACTATCAGTTCAGAAAGGAATAAGATAATCTTTTGTCTAACTAACACGATTTTGCATTAAATATCTCCTTAGCTTTTTTTGTTTCCCGAAGATTCCGCATCTCTTTTGACGACGTGTGCAGGCCTCTCATAAAGAATCCATCACTAAACTTGATGATTGTACTTTTTCAAAATATTTACATGGATACCGCCACACTTCCACGATTCATGTTACAAAAAGACTATGAGATTGACAAGCATATTGAAGAAATATTTCATGGTGGTAAAGGAACCACTGTGTATGACCCTTGGAACAATATATTTGTAGATCTACAATAACTTCAAAGAAGAATGGTCGAGTTTTATGGAATAACATTTGAGGAGTGCAAAGGCGTTTTGAAATTTGTTATCAAACTGGATGAGTGTGAGGTTGTAAAGGAAAAGAAAATGGAAAGGATTACTATTACATTGATGAATGGAGCACTTGATACATCATTGAATGACTGAAGCGAGTTCGAACTATTTTAGTGTGCAGTCGGAGAAACACATATGGTGGTTAGGCTCGTTCCAGGTATGATCATTTTTTGTTTCATACTTGATTTTAGTCATTGTTTTCAAATCTTTTATAATAAGACTTTTGTTTTCTATAATCACACGTAAAGACAGAAGACCATGAAACACTAGATTGGGTGTTTCACCACACGGAAATACCAAGAATAAATAAAAGACAAGTGCAAGGAGAGAATCTCCATGTTGCAGGAAAAGGTGATTTTCAAGTAGAGTGGCACATGGCGGGGGATCTTAAAATACTTAAGTACATGTATAACATTAGTAAAGGAGGCAACTCAAAGTCTCCTTGTCTTTACTGCAAAGAATCAGCTCAAGTAATGGATTCCAAATGGTGGAAGAGAGCACCTAATAGAGATAAAGTTGACCCTGACTTCAAGGCCATTCTTGACATTCCACTATGTAATGTTCACATATGCACATTGCATGGTCTATGCCACACCAGATTATCCAGGCAGAGTTTGTTGCAGCCCCTATGGTAGTGGAGGCACTCTTCCAGACAGTCACGTACCATCAGTCACGTCAGTCAAATGGATCCCCACAGGTACCCGAGGCTTACCCTAGAGTCCTTGAGACAGCTAGCACTTGAGGGGCACTCTGGAGTATGGTATGCACTAGTTTCCACTTGGTTCTCAGTATACGGGCTCTGCATGGACCGCCTACCCCCCCTTCAGTATAGTTTGGACTCCCCTTTTTCTCGGCTGTCTCACGAGGATACCAACCGGGTTATCACGTCAGATCTTCTTAACCTCTACACACATTGCACATGGATCACACCCCCGGAGCTCCCCACGAAGATGCACTTTTACTAGAAACCTTCTAATACAACTGCAATACATATAATTCAGTTAGTGTGTGCATTAAATCAAAATAATGAAGTTTAAAGTTAAAAATAGCACACACACCACTTACAATTTCAGCTCTCTGTGTGTGTTTTTAAGAGAGTTGAATATAAAGCATTGCTTCTGCTAGATGTCAATAGAAGCAAAGCTCCAGTGGTCACTCTGTAAGGAAAAAAGCATTAAGAAATCAAAGGCTACAAGAGTTCTCAATCTTAAAGAAGAATCCCAAAAGAAACAGTCACCCACATACCTGTTATGGTATGGAAGTAGCAAAACATCGATAACATCAAAATTGCAGTGTCTGTACCAATTGCAGTAGCAAAACATCGATAACATCAAAATTGCAGTGTCTGAACCAATTGGAAATATCCATGGGAGTTTCCTTTGCATCTCTTAACTTGGAGGAAATGGCAGGATCAATAATATGAACTGTATGCTGTACAGCGTGGTTAAGCCAGCTTCTCATCATGCTGCATTGGACCAAATAATAATTAGGGTAGAGTGTAAAGGAGGTACAAGAAGGATTGTTTTACAAACAAATGTAAAATAAAAGACACTTACTAGAGCATTGCAAGAATGATAGTATCTGAGCAATACTCATTCTTATGAGCCAATGCTGCCAAGCATGGTTTTGTCATGTCAAAATTATTCACTGAAGTTTCATCCTCAATATGGACAACTATGTTAGGGCCCAGCTCCTGTAACCTTCTCTGTATCTGCAGCAGCTCCCTCTGTACAGTCTCCACATCTATAACAGATTTGGATTCTTTTATTTGCTGCTTCAGTGACTCCTCATAATAAGCAGCTTTCCCTACTTCAACAACCTTAACCTCATCTACTTAAACTTTCTTGTAGGTGGAATTAATAATATGTCTCTCATCTTGATGTCCTGCCATTCCATAGGATGGACCAGCTTGTCATACCTCCATCTCACTCTGGACAAAGTGTTGAAGTCTTTGGCCATCAGAGTTACCCTATGAGCATGGGCTGCTACCAGCATTGCATCTTCAAAATATTTCTCCAAGTAATCCTCTGCCATTTCCTGTAAGGAAAGAATGGTAGTCCTGCTCCACCTGAAACCAAGGTGCCAACTATCACATATGTCTTTCACTAGTATCTGAAAAGGTGCCTTGGGGATTGCAAAGCCTATAGCTTTTTGTTGCTTCCTGATCTCCTTTAGCACACCTGCACCATGTTTCAATCTCTTGGCCTTTTGCTGGAGCAGGCTCATTGGCTTCCCCTTCCTGCCATGTGCTACTCTTCCCTTTGGAGGCACACTAAATTCCTTGATATCTGCCCCAGCTGCTGCTACTGCTGCAAGCCCTGGTCCCTTGCCAACACTCCTTGCAGTTGACTTGGTTCTTTCCATCACTCTGACAAGCTGCATACAAAGCAATGGAAAGAGATTACAGCCATGGAGAACATGGAATGATACAAAAAGGCAATGACAGGGGTGGATGAAGCAACATTTATAAATTTGCAACAAAACGCGATTTCAACAGTTTGAAATTCCAAACAGTTCACTCTCGCGTTTTCCTGCAAATACTTGAAGTAACATGCTGGTACATTCCTACAGTGATTTCTCTGTCTTTACAACTAAATACAATACATTAGGAAAAAAGGGAGCTCATTTTGGGGCATTTTAGAAGAGAGAGAAAATAGGCTCTCAACCAATCAGGAGTGGGCCAACATTACGTTGAAATTTAACAAAAGAAGATGAAAATAAGAAAAATAAATAGTACTATATGTTCGTAGAAGCGTGTCACATTAATAAGGTGATCCAATTTGAATCTTTTAAAAAATTATTTTTTTGTGCAAAATTTGGTGATTCTGACACTGCAGACGCGTCCGAAACGGCCCAAAACCCCAAAAATGGCACTGGAAACGCTGGAATCGGACTTCAAAAAGGCAATGACAGGGGTGGATGAAGCAACATTTATAAATTTGCAACAAAACGCGATTTCGACAGTTTGAAATTCCTAACAGCTCACTCTCGCGTTTTCCTGCAACAAATACTTGAAGTAACATGCTGGTACATTCCTACAGTGATTTCTCTGTCTTTACAACTAAATACAATACATTAGGAAAAAAGGGAGCTCATTTTGGGGTATTTTAGAAGAGAGAGAAAATAGGCTCTCAACCAATCAGGAGTGGGCCAACATTACGTTGAAAATTCAACAAAAGAAGATGAAAATAAGAAAAATAAATAGTACTGTATGTTCGTAGAAGCGTGTCACATTAATAAGGTGATCCAATTTGAATCTTTTAAAAAATTATTTTTTTGTGCAGAATTTGGTGATTCTGACACCCCAGACGCGTCCGGAACGGCCCAAAACCCCAAAATGGCACTGGAAACGCTGGAATCGAACATCCGGAGGCTCGAAAACGGCAAAAAAAGGCCCCAAAAGTGAGATTTGCAACAAAACGCGATTTCGGCTGTTTGAAATTCCTAAACGCTTCCCCTCGCGTTTTCCTGCAAATTCATGAGGGAGCCTGCTGGAACATGCCTTCAGTCATTTCAACCAGCCCAATTCAAAAGTCTTCTTGCTTGTGGTATTTATCCTAATATCTAAGCTACATCACATCCCAAAAGTATGTGTGTTATACTATTATTAAACAAGAAGATAAGGATATAGAGAGTCTTACTTACCTGGAAGCTATCTGTGGTGGGTGTGCTATGCTGTTGATGAGTACCCTGTGCTGGGGATGAACCTGTGCTGCTGGTCAGGATGCTGATGGTGCAGAGTAGGGAGGTAGGGAGGCAAGAGAGCTGAGAGGGGAGGGCCAAGACAGGAGACATTAAACAGGAGGGAAAAGATTAGTGCAAAATACAAACAAGGCAGCTACTAAATACCACACGTGTAGAATGGAGTCGTTTTTTCACACGTGTGGATGGGGCCCAGATCTCTTGGAGTTTGAAACTTGGCACATGTGAATGGGACACTTTTTGCCTTAGAACTTGTGCCAATCATGATTTCATAATCAGTTCCATAACCACTCTTCCCTCCCCGTCTTTCATTCTTGCCAACACCCTCCCATCATCGTTTTCCTTCCCTCTCTGATCCCTTCCTACCCAACACACTCCATCCAGACTGCAACCTACCTGAAGACTACTACCACTGCCAGATCTCCAAGTTACCTAGGCTGCAGCTCAAGTTTGGGAGAGAGCAGAAGATTCACCAGTGCAACTCCAATAGCATGGAAAAGGAAAAGAAAGGTCAGAGTTCTATATTCTTTTCAATGTTTTTTGATATATATTTCTTCCATCCATAGAATTCTTGATGTCCAGATATCTGGGCAATTCCCATCCACCACATCCCATATCCCAAATTTCCACATCCTAGTTTTATATTTGCAACAAAACGCGATTTCGGCTGTTTGAAATTCCTAAAGCCTTCTCCTCGCATTTTCCTGCAAATTCATGAGGCAGCCTCCTGGAACATGCCTTCAGTCATTTCAACCAGCCCAATTCAAAAGTCTTCCTACTTGTGGTATTTATCCTAATATCTAAGCTACATCACATCCCAAAAGTATGTGTGTTATACTATTAAACAAGAAGATAAGGATATAGAGAGTCTTACTGACCTAGAAGCTATCTATTTGATTGGAGATGGATATCAATAGAACCTAGAAGTTTGCAACAAAATGCGAGGAGAATGCTTAACATTTTCCAAATAGCCCTATATCGCGTTTTCCTGCAAATTCCTATATTTCTTTTGGTTTTCATTTCTTCCTCATTGTTTTGCTTTTTTGGCCCTGGGGAATTCTTCCTAGTATCATCTACTGTCCAGGAATCTGTGAGGTGATCCTAGCATTTGATTGGAGATGGATATCAACAGAAATGGAAAATTTGCACAACAAAATGCGAAGAGAGTACTTGACATTTTCCAAATGGCCCTACTTCGCGTTTTCTTGCAAATTCCTGTGTCCCTTTTGGTTTTCACTTCTTCCTCATTGTTTTGTTTTCTTTGGCCTTGGGGATTTCTTCCTTGATGATGGGAAAAGTTTTTGCTTTGGAACAGTTGATTCTCAGGCCCCTCCTTCAAGAGGAAGTTGGACTTTTCTGCTGCTATACTTAGACCACAGCAATCACCAGGTGAGTCATTTGTGCTCATGAAGGGAGTTGTTTGGTGATATCCTATACATACCCTTATTATATATGTCAGCATATAGAATTCATGATATATAAATTTTGGTTCAAGAAAAAGGAAGAGACTGGAGCAGAAATTGAGTCTTCCCTCTCAAAACAAAAGAAATCAAAGAGCACAATTCTCCAGATTTGCTCCTATTTGACTTTCTTCACAAATGCAAGGCTCAGAGGAACTTCCACATATACCACAGTATTTTCAACAGGGAGTTCACTATGAGCTCTGTACTGGAGCATCACAGAGATTTTCTTTCAGACCATTGGGATACCTTCAAACAACTGACAAAGACAGGAAGAATTGTGGAAGGTGAAAAGGTTTTTGTGCATATAAATCATATTGTCTCCATTGACAGGCTGAGGTACCATGTGAATAGAAGATTTGACAGCGTGCCTGAGGAATATAAATTCAACTGTAACTTGCACACCAGAAAGTGTAGAGTGCTTGAGGAAACCATGGCATTCCTTATGTACATTGTCTTCAGTCAGTACTCTCTAGAAGAGCAAGGGCAGGAGGCTGAAGAAGAAGACACATCTGAAGCAGAGGAAAAAGAGGATGTTCCTGTGGCAACAGAAATGGCAGAGCAGGAAGAAGATATCACTCTCCAGGATGAGGGGCTGCAAGTGGCTGCTCTTGACCTTGTTCAACTGAAACTCTTAGGGCAGCACAGCCAGTTGAAGATTTTGATGTTCAGAGCAGCAACTATGCAGTGCCCATGCTTTTAGGTGTCTTGATTGGTGGTAAAGATTATGTCTTCCTCCATGATATAGAGTGTATGTTCAATTTGAGGGAGGACTATGCCATTTTCCTTATTGCCCAGGCTTCAAGGCTTGACAAGGAGGTTGGCATAGAGGAGAAGGTATGATCTTGTTACTTCAAATCAAATACTTTATCTTGTGTTTAAATGTTTTGTAGTTGTGTATTGTCTCACTTCAATCTTTTGATATGTGGCAGCTACAAATTGCGGATGACACATTCCTCCAGAGAAGAAGTGGAAGCAGGCCGGCTGGGTTTGGCAAAATGTCAAGCCTAGCTCATTATATTCATGATCTAGGCAGTGCTAAGATCTTGATTTACCATAGGCAGTTGAGCAACAATGGAGAAGCCATTGTTTACTTCTTTAAATGTCTGTCTAGGGTTTTAGGTGGACATGATCTTTCATGGCAAAAGGAAAAGATCATTTTGATAGAGAGGTTAGATATATTTGGGGATTATGTGAATAAGCAGGCCTCTAGGGCCTCTTACTTTTTGTCTTACACTTCTTATGCATTAGCATGTGGTGTTAAGGAGCCCAAATGTCTGGAGGGCTATGGAAAACACAAGCTCATAAGGTTTCGAGAGCCACCCATGATTGCATCAGACGACACAATCCAAGAAGAAGAACACGTGGAGATAGCTGAAGACAAGGATACCCCTCCCAGACAAGCAACAGAGGCAAGCATTGATAAACAGACAGTCGACATCAAGCCAACAAGGAAGAAAAAGAGTCCAATCAAGATCAAAAAGAGAGTTCCGATTGGCAGGCCCTGGGAGTAATAGGATTTAGTCATCAAATATAGCACAAACATTATGTTGAAGTTGAACTGATTTGTACAAAGTCTTTGATCCTCTACCTTTCCCTTTTGCATTTGTCCCATCACCGTATGACACTTCAGTACTCTTCCCACACTTAGTAGCTTCTAAAAGCGTTTGACACTCAGTACCAGTACCTTATTGGTAAGGATCAATAGTGTGTCTAGCATAATTAAGTAGTATTGATTGAATTTTTTGTGTGTAGCTCATGGATGTATTGATGCTTGTTAATATAGATCACATGTTTCACAAAAGAAATACTTTTGATGGAGTCTCAAAACATATAGGCATAACACCAAGAGTCACTTGTTCCACAAAATAAAAATCTATTGATTGAGTTTGAAAACATGAGGACATAACACCAATAAGTTACAAACTGCTATTCATGTTTACTTGTCCATTTATGGTTTCTAAATATCTTCGAATCCCTCCATTGTCTATGTCTCTCTGCTACCATTGAATTGTCCAAAGTTTGTCTTCGTCTTTGCTTTTGGGCTAGAATAAAAGCAAGCTTGACTTTGGAGCTAGCAACTTTTCTTTTAGCATGCAACCTCTGTAGTATGCCTCGGTAAAACCATTGGAAGACTTCCTTCAGACTATTTGCCTTTTGACTCCCTCCGTAGTGTTGTGTGTGTCTAAAAAATGCATTACGTGCCATGTAGTGAGACTTATCCATGCCTTGGGTAGACCAAATTGCTGGGCATCCATACTTTTTGACAAAATAGGGAAGGTGGTTGTAGATGATATGCTATTTTCACAGAGACATAAGAATGCATAGTAAGTTATAAAAAAAAAGAGGATCACACTTAAGTAAAAGAAGAAGACAGAACTTTACCATGTAGTGAGTTATATTGCAGGCTGTCCACGCGTCTTTCATTGACTTCCCAAAATGTTTAATTGCCTCTTCAAAGTTCTTGTAATCACTTTTTGTCCATGTTACATTGTCACAGAACATGAAGAGTTGATCAAGAGACCTCCACAACACATTTCGTGCTTCCCCATCTGCCTCATGATCTTTCACGGCATTATGGACTTGCTTCCACAATCCATAATTAATCCTTGAAACTGTTCTACCTTGCCTTACTTGCTTACTACTGTGTTTGGGTCGAGACAAGAATCTTCTTGCCTTAACACCACCAATAGAGGGCTTGATTGGTACCTCCTTGCCATTGGTAGACTTTTTAAAATCCTTTGTGATATGAACATCACCTCCATGCAGACCTATATCGGATAAAACTTTTTCCAATGCTTGAAGAGCATCCTTTCTATTTTTTTTCAGGACGGAGTTTCCAAGCAAATCCAATATATGGAGACCTTGCGAATCTGTAACAACAGCAAAGTAATGTAAACAAGATAACAAAGTGAAGTTTCAAGAAAGAGAAAGTGGGCATACAGAGAGTTGACAAGAAACATCTTACTCTAAGCCAAACAGGATCAAGGGAGCAGTTTTGGAAAAGAAGAGGCTGCTGCACAATGAGGCAGTGGTGTAGAATGGTAGACCTTTCGAAGGAAAGGAAGCACAACATTTCAAAGTTCAAAGGAAGGTGGAAGCGGGAAGGCCCTTGTCAGAGAAAATGTTAGACTAGATTCTATCTTCATGTCCAAAGATCTTGTGAGAATAAAAAACTAATCTCCACATTAATGTAGCACGCTTGTACCTACATAAAGTATTGTTTCTTTTATTTATTTTCTCTTATTTTTGTGAATTTCCAACGTTACGTTGGCCCTCTGTTGATTGGTTGAGAGCTTATTTTTCCAAACCGTAAAAGGCCCCAAAATGAGCTCCCTTTTTTCCTAATGCCCTTCGTCAACATCCATAGGGCATCCATATAGGATGACACAATAGAGGCCTACTTCATACATTTGCCATAGATGGGCAATGTAGAGTCCTGTTGGGGAGCCAACCGAGAGTCCAAAGATGGTGCACAAGTGAATTTAGCAAGAGCCGGTTTGAATGCAAAACGGCCACCTTGTAGGCAGAACATGACAAAATGGGGATGACGTTGATACGAGGAGGAGGAGGCAAAGTGATACAAGAAGGCATTTGGCTGGAGTAAAAAGGCATGACGATGATGTCGTTGAAGGAAAAGGGTGTGGCATTGGAGGGAGTGGAGGGAGCGGGTGTGGCAATGGAGGGAGCGAATGGGTGCATGGCGATGGAGGGAGAGGATGAGCAATGAAGCAAAGTAGAGGAGAGTGAAGAGTAGAGGTAGCACAAAGTAAGTGATGCAGTATCATGAAATAGCCAAGCAGGATTCTCTTAAATAATACTAGTTCCACTGGGCTGGTTGTGTACTCTACTTAATCTCATGGAAACTGGTGGTCCGAATAATCATGCAAGCTCGATAGGATGGCAAATGTCCAAAATACTCATGTAGTCGACTGGAAATTTAGACGCAAATCCTGGTGGAATCCCAATGGTGGTCTGAATAATCTGAGCGACTGGTCATTTACTGCACTGAACTTAATCGCATGCAAGCCCGGTGGTGGTCTTCCTTCAATCAATCAAAATTTGAGCCTCCACTTAATTTCACATGCCAGCGTGGTGACTGAATCGATGCCGCCAATTTCACATGCCAGCATGGTGACTAAATCGACTCTACCAAATGATCATGATTGATAATTAATGGCACTCTAATCTTAATGAAATCAATCAAAATCCAGGCCACATGCCTTGTAATTAAGTATCGGATGCCACCACGGTGGCACTTAAGCCTGGTGGTCTTCCTTCAATCACTCAAAATCTGAGCCACCACTTAATTTCACATGCCACATGCCTTGTAATTAAGTATCGGATGCCACCACGGTGGCACTTAAGCCTGGTGGTCTTCCTTCAATCACTCAAAATCTGAGCCACCACTTAATTTCACATGCCAACGCACTGACTGAATCGACTCTATGGTGCCCTCCAAATGATAGCCCCCGCCACTTAATTTCACATGCCAGTGCGGTGACTGAATTCGACTCTATGGTGCCCTCCAAATGATCATGACTGGTATTAGGTAATTAATGGCACTCTAATCTTAATGAAATCCAAATACTCATGTAGTTGACTGCACTCGACTGCACTCAAGCCCGGGGGTGGTCTTCCTTCAATTAATCAAAATCCAAGCCGCCACTTAATTTCACATGCCAAATCTAAGTTGCCACTCAATTGCATGTAAGCCCGGTGGGTGGCTGGTAATTAGAAGCTCGATGGCAGATGTCCAAATAATCATGAGCCACCTTCAATCAAGGTGAATTATATTCAATGGGCCTGTCCTCAATAAGCCATAGCGGTGGCTAGCTAAGGCCTAATTACCTTCCCCACTCTACTTAAGCCTCCGCTCTTCCATTTCCTTGCTCCCTTGTACTCTTCTTACAACTATCCCCTCTCACACTCCCTTGCACTCTTCTTGCAACTTCTATCCCCTCTCACACTCCCTTGCACTCTTCTTGCAACTTCTATCCCCTCTCACAATGGATCCCCCCTCGGACGCACCAAGCTCCAAAACGTGTCAGTCCCCTCTGCACAAGCTGAGAGCTCCTCACACAACCTTTAGACCAAGAGCTCCTCACACAGCCTTTAGAATCCCTCTTCACAATCCGAGAGCTTCTCACACAATCTCCCCCCCGGTCTTGATATCGTGAGTTATGGGAGCTCCTCCTCAGAGATCTCTGTCAACTTCACCAAGTTGATAGATTCAGTGGACACGAAGGATGGATTATCATCTATAAAGGTAACAGGAACAACATCGATGAAGGATTGATTGAAAAGGCGCTAAAAATTCATGGAGGTGACTTGCAACAAGCACAATTCTTGGAGAAGAAGTGGAAGAAAAAGGATGTTTTAGATTTATTCCCCGATGCTCAGTTTAGTGCAGATGGTGGAATCAAGGTTTCGAGCTTGCCTGATGATTATCAAAAAGAGTTGAAAAAGATAAAGCAATTCTTTCCTAATACGAGGGGAACAGTTGAATTCTGGCATGTTCAAGGCAGCAGTAGAGATAGTGAATAAACATCTGATCTCTTTCTCAAAGGCAATCTCCAAGAGTGTGCTACTTAACTTGCACAATTTCTTGAATGGCAAATCCCAATTGTCACCTCAAGCAATGAGTGTTGGAATGTACGTGATGGGAAATCACCTCAAAAAATGCATTGAGCAAGTCAAGAAGCAGATCAAAACTCTGAACATGAACGCCACCGATGCAGCATACGTAGCCCAACATGAGAGAACCCTTAGGAAGGGTGCAGAAGCGAGGGTAGAGGAGGCAGAAGCGAAGGCCTTGCAAGCATGAGAGCAAGCTAAGGCCGTAGATTGGCAGAGATAGAAAAATAGAAAAGAGAAGAAGCAGGGAAGCACATCGAGGAGCTGAATTAGTAGCTTCAAGATATTCGAACAGATGGGGACGATGCAGAGGAAGAGCTAGAAAGGACGAAGCAGACACTTGCAAATTAGACAACCAAAAAGGAGCTCCTCTACAAATGGCTCTGTAGCATGCAGAACGCATTGAACATTGAGAAAGATGATATGACAGAGAAACTGAGAAAGGAGAATGCAAAAACTAGGCTACTAATGCAAGAACTACAAAATAATTTCAATGCCAGCAGGAAGGATGTAGAAGAGGCAACGAGCAGCCATAGTGAATGACACAATGAGATTGCCCAATATTGACGAGACAGGTTTGATTCCCTGCAATTGACCTACAATGCGACTGCCAATGAGCTTGCCTTTTCTCTTCAGAGTTTTGAGAAGCAGCCTCGGACCTTGATTGAAACCCAACATAGAAATGATGTCTTGGAACGGGCTTACGCAGACACTGTTAAAGAATTTGAGGAGATTCAACAGCAGTTGGTAGAATCGGATGCAGCTTGTGCCAAAAGTCAGCAACAAGTGGAGGAGCTAAAGGAGAACATCCGCACCCTCAGGATGAGAGAGGCAGGAATCAAGACGTAGATTTCTCGTCAGACTGGTCTGACTGTGATACTGGTCAGACTTGTTAGACTGTGGTACTCACAGTCGCAATAGTTAAACGATGAATATCCTCTTGCAATGCGAATGAATGCTCCTACGTGCTCTGTGTGTAAAGGGCACATCATAGATGAATGCATGATCAGATGGCCCCAGTGCCACCACCCTCTGCATGTGTTTTGCTTTGGGGTGTTTGTGCATGCAAAATCGAGATGTAGAGTTTGTTTGATGCCAATGTTGTTGTCTTGGGAAAAAATGATGTGCCTGCCTGCCAATATCCACAACGAGAAAGTAGAAGCTGCAATGGCATTCCAAATTGCTCATGCACATGAAAAGAGAAAGGAACTTGACTAGGCTAAAGGAAATGAGCCTGAAGAGAAGAAGTCCAAGCTCATGGAGCTCGAAGAAACCAAAGAAAAGAACCAACCCTGCCAAAAGGAGCGAGAAAGGCTGAAGGAGCTTGAAGAAATCGAAGAAAAGAACCCACCTTGCTTGAAGGAGCGAGAAAGGAAGAAGCCCAAGCATGGAAGGCAATCTGGTGAAGGGAGCTCAAAGCAGAAAGGGGATGTATAATCTCTGAAATGTATTGATGTGTATAATATATGAAATAAATTCATTATTGCCAATGTTTATCCTTCGATTATTGCCAATGTTTATCCTTTGATTATTGCCAATGTTTATCCTTTGATTATTGCCCAGGATCACAACTTTCAACTTTTCCCTTATTAAGGCCCAGGATCACAACTTTCAACTTTTCCTTATTAAGCTAATTTAGGACCGCAACCACGCGGTGGTAGTACAGGAAGTGGTTGGTCTCTCTTTTTAGGGGTCTTAACCAACATGAGGGTAGTACAGGATAAGTGGTCACCAACGTAGTGGTTTAACCAGCACGATGGTAGTATTGGACAAGTTATCACCAGCGCGGTGGTTGGAGGGTGGTTGGTATTGGCAGACAAATCACACGATATTTAATTTAGGACGGTGGTAGTCACTAGTGCGGTGATATTTAATTTAATTAAGCTAATTTAGGACCACAACCAGTGCGGTGGTAGTACTAGGAAGTGGTTGGTATCTCTTTTTAGGGATCTTAACCAGCACAGTGGTAGTATAGGGGGTCACCAGCGCGGTGGTTTAACCAACACGATGGTAGTATTGGATAAGTTATCACCACAGCGCGGTGGTTGGTATCGACAGACGAATCACACGATATGACGGTGGTACCAGCGCAGTGGTTGGTTGTGCATGATAACCAGCACGATGGTAATATTGGATAAGTAATCACCAGCGCGGTTGTTGGATCACACTAATCACATGATGTTTCATTTGTACGAGATGAATGCCATAAAAACATTTTCTGTTTTTCATGATAAGTATAATACTTTTTCCTTAGTCTCCAATACAACTCATGATGTGTTCATGCATTTCTAAATCCATTTTGAACATAGTCTTGCCCTTCTTTTGTCCAGGCACTGCCTACAAATCCAACTTAATAGCTCTTATATGATGAGAGTACACAAATGTAGGCTTACTCTTATGTAACAAAGTGTAATTGTGGCCTCTCTTGGATGTTTGTTGGTACGAGATACCTCCAACTACTACATCCCACTTGCCAAATGTTTGGCCCCAATCATCCTTAAATGTTTCCTCAACCTTGTTCTTGGGTTTTGTACACTGCAACACAAAGTATGGGACGTCTTCCTCATTATCCCCAAAGGCAGCGATGACTGCAAAGTCATCCCCCTCTTCCAGAGCATCAGTGAGGTCATCAAAGTCCTCTCCAATCAATGGTGCATCATCGTTTGTGACTCTATCTTCACACAGAGGAGAAACTTGAACTCGCACCCATGTCTTCACAGTTGCAATGTCCTCACAATTTTCATGATCCCCTGTGATGCACGCACTACAGAAACAAGAAAGTTTTCTTGTTTTGAGCAGCAGGTGGTTGTTTGAGAAGCCCCATACGCTGTGCAAACTGCGAGTTCCTTTAATGGCCTCACAATCCAGTCTATTTTTCCTTTGCACTTCATTCACTTCCACTTCATGGAAGACTCTACGCAGCACTGCACTATTTCTCTGTATTTGTTTGTTGTATGTTGATTGCGCCCTTGTGGAGAGGTTGAGTGCAAGCCATGTTACAGCATCATGGGCATTCTCTAGCTTTTCTTGGGGACATGCTAATTGGTGATTATACAGAGCTCTCTTAATAACAGCACCACATCCATCATGTTCCCCCCTTACCATGGCTAGACCCAAAGAAATTCCACATCATGTTTACACCAGTCAAGGATTTAAACCTTGAAACAAAGTAGAATGCACAGGCTGATTTGAATTGAGAGGAAGCCCTGTCTGACCACACCCAATGTTCTTTTATATTTGCTTGTAAATGGGGATCATCGTTTTTTAGCCATTCCCAATGCAAAAGAAACACATGCTGCACAAATAAGGTGTCATGTTCCCTGTCGTCTGAAATGTAGAAATGGTACATGCGTTGCACTGACCTGGACTCCTATGAGTCGGCAAGATTGGCATCAGTCATAGAAGAATCAAGCACATGACTGTACGTTATATGCACTAGAATTGTTATTTGCTTGTTGTGCTAGTAGTGAGCACTTTGGATCTCATCTTGTTCCTGAAATGAGTAATTTTCTCCAAAATCTATGACAGAGACAATAGTGTCATGTGGAAAATTGGCAGGGCACGTCCTAAATTGCTTATCTTGCCAACTGGCCCCGTGAAATTGTGAAGCACATATTTTGGGATGGATGCAGCCACGTGATCTATAAGGTCCCTTGGTTGAGTGCTCTTATATGATAGTAGCCATCACTTCTTCTCGGATCCTTCAACATTGCCACGTGATCTATAAGCTCCCTTGGTTGAGTGCTCTTATATGATAGTAGCCATCTCTTCTTCTCGGATCCTTCAACATTGCCCATTTCAAATCTCCTCCATTTTAGAGCAAGGCTTTCTTGGACCCTCATTTCATTTGGACAGACAACATACTGCTTCTCAACACCACAGTGTGTGCATGTACCTCTAATGCATTTAATGGAGTGCCACTGAGAGTTTGCAGGCTTTGGACAGAGCATTGGTTCCCACATAGACCTCAGGTTACCAAACTTTCTCTCACTTGCTACACACATGACGAGGATCCAGGTGGCCTGCAAACTGAGCATTCATCTAGGAGACATGAGCATCTATCTCCATGGAGAAATTTTCCAACATGACCAGATCTCAAGTCATTCAAACCTTGTCGGGCCAGGTCAAAGCCTATGTGTGTTTGGCAACAACAATAACACACATTCCTGTCTTTGAGTTTCTTCACATACCATGGCTTACAACACTCAAAGCTCCTTTGCCCAATCGAAACATCAAGGCTCTCAGCCATAAACTTGAGATACAACTCCATCTATTCACCCAACCCAAAACCAGCCCATTGGAAATTCAGTACTTAAACTAAAAAGCTATTAGATTATTCCTACGAGAAAACAAAACAATTTCAACCACCGGGTTGGTTTAGGACAGTCAGAATTTCAACTTCCTTCAATCATTAGAAAACAAATCAATTTCACCACCCATCAATACTAATAACAAAAAGGTACATACTATATATTGTTTTAACAGTTGTTGGAAATTCAGTAGGTTAAACTAAACAACTACTAGAAAATGAAACAATTATTCACTACAAGAAAACTAAACAATTTCAACCACCGGGCTGATCTAGAACATGATAAACTATATTGCTATCTATTGATGTTCCAGTTCCAACCACCAGGCTGGTTTGGACGATCACATTAAGAACATCAAAACAAATCAATTACACACATTAAGAACATCAACCAATTACATATTAACATCACCAGCTCAATGATATTGTTGTATATTTTTGTTCCAACCATGCTGATTTAAGACAATCACATAACTGTTGTTTGACTTGAACCAGCTCAGTGGCATTGCTGTTTATTTTTGTTCCAACCATATAATTGGTGTTACACCTAAACCAGCTTGGTGGTAGGTTGCATGATGTTCCTAACGCCAGGCTGGTTGGGCTAGTTTAGGATAATTACTTTAGGATTCAAACAATTTGTACTAAAGCTTTAGAGAATCACAGACAACCATTGACCTATGTTGTGTCAACCAAGTGTATGATGTACTAATTACTTTATGATTCAACAATTTGTGTAGGATAATTACTTTAGGATTCAACAATTTGTACTAAAGCTTTAGAGAATCACAGACAACCACCTGGTTCGGACAACCACTGACCTGTGTTGTGTCAACCAAGTGTATGATGTGCTCCTCAAACTGTTTGCATCCTGTTCTTTTTTTGCAAATATCCTTCTTGTTTGGAGAAACTCTTGTGTTCTCGTGCTAGAACGATGTCACTCTAGCAGTGAGTTTCGTAGTCAGGCCGTCTTTCCTTTTCTTGCGTTCTGTTGAAGCCCACAGACTTTTCGATTCTGGATCATCCAGCATTACTTTTACTCTGTGTCCAACCACCACTGGAGCAACGTTGGACCTTCTGATTGACAACATCTTCAACGTTGTGCATCCAAATAAAATATTTTTAGGGGACGAGGTCTAGGAAGGGGGGGAGCAATTCCCCAGAGACCTAGAAATGATCCAGCCATGGACCTTAATGGAGCCACAAGGACAAACTGTTAAATATTGCAGGCTGAGATGGGTAGGGGAATGGTCAAGGATTTAAGTTCTACTCTAGAACCTCAACCTTCCCAGATGAAACCCCATATCATCTCAAAACTTATCCAAAAATTCTCTGGGGATGGAGATCCTATCCAGCATGTAGAGATTTTTGAATCTACATGTGAAACCTGTGGACCAATCAGTGATGTGACCATGATACATGCTTTTTCGTTGGCCTTAGAAGGAAAAGCTCATCAGTGGTTCAGAACCCTTAAGCATGAGGACAAGGTTAACTTCACCAGGTTAAAAAATGTTTTTGTGCCCAGCTTTGCACGTAGTGGTGACAGATGGAGCCCTGTGGCCCAACTACATAACATCAAACAGAAGGAAGATGAGTCTATGAGAGACTATGTTTCTCACCTTGAAACATTTGAATTCAAGATGCAAACTTCGGGAAAGATTGATAGATAATCAATTGTTACCTTGTTTCAGGAGAGGGGTTAGAGACCATAAAATGCATGATTACTTGGTACTAGCCCGGCCAGCTACCCTTGATGCATGCTACAAATTGGCAATCGAATACGAAGATAACATGTTATAATTGCCACAACCTGAGGATCTTAGAACATCGGCAGCAACCACGACTTCGCATGTCTCGAGTCATCAAGAAATTGGAACTCGAAGCAAACAATTCGGACACATGACTATGGATGAGCTCAGCAATGCCATATTGGAGAAATTAAAGGTAAGGGAAGGAAGAGAGATGTTAGGTCATGGGCATAGTCACCTTTACCCCCACAAGGAACTGGTGTGATGCTCCATGTGCAAACTAAACTATACCACCAGTGAATGTCTGCAGTTAAGGGGGCAAGACCATTTACTGTATTGTGTGCATTGTGTAAAATTGGGCAATCATGACACATCATCGTGTAGATTTTCAAGGTTTCAAAATATAGCACAACTGCAACCAAATAAAGCCCCACTGGCCTTGCCCCGGCACCACCTGTGCAAACCACTGCCATTGCTGTACAACCCAACCCTTCTTACTTACCTAGGGGGATGTTCTGGGTACAAGGCGCTTCGCCCTTGCCACCACCAGTTTTACCGCCACACAACCACCACAGGCCAAGATCAATCAAGTAGTGATTGAAGAGCCATTAGAAGATATTAAAATGGCACGGGAACTAGAATTTAGTAGGGAATACTATGAGGATATGGGTGAGGTCACGCCAGAGCATTATGTCCTACAGAATAACAAGCCAGTACCTGTGTTTCAAACCACGGTACAGTGGAAGGGCAATGAAATCAACTCAAATCTGAGAAGAGGACCTTTACAATGCTATGGCTGTGGTGGGCCACATCGAGTAGCCAAATGCCCAAATAAGAATATGACTCATACACACTAGCCACAACAAGTGGTGACCACACCCAATGACATGCCAATTTTCACTTGTACTAAGTGTGGAATTGATCACGCCACCATTCATACCATTCCAATTCATCATAATGGATACTAGGCGTTGGCCATCCTGGATGGTGGGGCAAGTGTCATCATTACCAAACATTTTTGGAAAAATTGGGAGAAGCTAGATCTAAAAAGAGCAGATCTAATCGTTAAGATGGCTGATGGAACATCTTCGAGACCCATTAGGCTCTTGGAAAATGTGAAGTTCAGACTCTTTACGTTTCAATATCATCATGTATTTGTGGTCATGGACTTCCTACGCCAACCTGATACATATAACATAATATTAGGACGACCTTTCATGAGGGAATCCAAATTGCTGCATGATTGGGCTTTGGATCATGTATATGTACGCAGGGACTCACAAACATTGAAGATTGATCTAAGAGCATGGAAGGCACACCCCATGGAAGGGCAATTGTTCGGTAACAACTCGGTCACAAATGGAGCGAACCACATCCCTACAAATATGCTAGCCCCCACAGAGGGGGAAACCAAGGATGAGGAGGATACGGAGATGTATGCATCAACACCTCCCCCCGACTTTTGTGAGAATTGGATGCATGTGTTGGCCACAATTGATGTGATGCAACCTAAGGGAACCTAGTATTTGGAATCTTAAAACATCCCTACGACTTCTATCTGCATGGTTGATTGGCAAACCATGGATGGGGAGTCAGTGGAGGAGACATCAAGTACAGAAGGTACCGTGGTGCAAATTTGTACTAGTAGTCAGCGCATCAGGCGATGGTGGCGGAGACAAAAACGGTACCTAGCCTGACGAAATGCATTGCTGCTGTCTGCGAAGCAAACCAACGGATGCCCAATGGTTGAGATACCTTGAAGCTACAAGGGTACATGATGAATTCTTCAAGGATTGGGGCAAAGAGTTGAGTAAAATATCATTGGAAGGGAGGAATCTAGAGAAAATCACCCTTAAGGAAACCGATACACTCAAACTTACAAAATTAGGACGCCAAAAATGCAACAAAGCCTTGGCAGCAGAGGCAGAACGTGAGGCCAAGAAAATCATGGAAAAACCAAAATAGACAATGAGGACAAAACGGATGTACTCTCAGTGCCTGACCATTTCAAGAACTATACAATTCATGATTGAAGAGTGGTCCGGTTAACAACCACTAGGGTAAAAGAGGAAGGGTTGTCCGCATCATAAATATGATGGCCCAACAGAAGTCAAGGAGGTTGATATTACGGAATCAGGGGAAGAAGCAAGGCCCGTATATATTGCCAAGGATTTGACCTCTGCAAAGGAAGTAGAGCTTATTGTTCTTCTCAAGGAATACAAGGATTGTTTTGCCTGGAACTATAAAGAAATGAAAGGGGTACCGCCCGAGGTGGTACAACATACAATTCCAATTATGAAAGGATCACGGCCTGCCAGGCAGAAACCATACTGGAAGAGTTGTATAGACTGGGCAAAGACAATGTGCTCAGACAATGCATAAGGGAGGATGAATTCGTGACCATACTAGAAGAGTCTCATTCCGAGATAGCAGGCGGGCATTTTGCCGGAGAAATTACAGCTCGAAAGGTGCTCCAAGCTGGACTCTGGTGGCCCACGTTATTCGGGGACGCCAATGAGTTCGTCAAAAGATGCAAGGAATGCCAACATTTAGCTATCCCGCAAAAAAGAGACAAGATGCCACTTACCCCCATCATTGTCAGGCAACCATTTGAGAAATGGGGAATAGATTTTGTGGGGCCTATAAGTCTGGCAACTCGTCTATCACAAGCCCACTACGTAATCATAGCCACTGATTATTTCACAAAGTGGGCAAAAGCCACAACTTCAAAGAAAGTAGATGCACGAACAACTGCAAAGTTTGTATATGAGCAAATCATATCACGATTCGGCTGCCCATTGGAATTGGTGAGTGACCACTGCTCACATTTCATTAATGAGGTGATTAATCAATTGCTTGTAGGATTCTTGGTAATCCATCATAAATTGTCACCATACTACCCCCAAGCAAATGATCAAGCAAAAAGTACCAATAAGATTTTGTGTACCATCCTGACAAAAACTGTGGAAGCAAGTCAAACAGATTGGGAGCATAAGCTTACAGCAAATCTTTGGGCCTACCGCACATCCTGGTGGCCACAGGATATACTCCTTTCTGTCTAGCTTATGGTGTTGAAGCGGTTATGCCCATGGAATACTTAGTCCCAATCTTAAGAATTTCTATACAAGAACGTCTAACTGAAAATGCAATAGCTGAAAGGCTCTTGGAAAAACTGGATGAAACCCGGATGATAGCATCACACGGACTCATGGTTGAAAAGTTGCGCAGAAAACATTGGTTTGATAGAAACCTCAAGAAAAAAGAGTTAAAAATGGGGGACCTTGTCCTCATGTATGGTGTGGGAAGTGCCAGGAAAAAGAAACTAAAATACCCCGGTCTAGGACCATTCCGCATATCAAAAATCACACCTCAAGGGTCTATCCGAATAGAGACAATTGACGGCATCCAAATGGAGGGCTATGTCAATGGGAGTAAACTAAAAAAATACTTTGGACCATTAACTCAGGAGATGCTCTTCTAAGAACACCTCTTAAAACAACAGAAGCAATTAGCAAAAGAAAAGATCCAGCAAGCGCAAGACGAGGCTAAAGCTAGGCAAGCAAAAGCCAAAATGTAGAAGGGCCTGATTCATGTCAACATGGTATCCATAACCCTTGTGGACGAAGAGGATCTAAACATTGAACCAACAAGACTCAAGTTGGGACTCACAAAAAATAAGGGCATTGCAACAAGTGTTGCATTGATAGATACAGGATCGAGCCACAACCTAATCTCATATGACACTTGGATAGCCTTAGGGAGACCAAACCTGGAACACACGGATGCAAAAGTTCGTAGTGTTGCATTGATAGATACAGGATCGAGCCACAACCTAATCTCATATGACACTTGGATAGCCTTAGGGAGACCAAACCTGGAACACACGGATGCAAAAGTTCGTAGTGTGCACTTAACAACCACAAAGGCCGTTGGTATTTAAATGTTAACATTTCCATCAGTAATAATCCCTTGGTTGGAAAGGTGTTTGTAATGCCTAAAAGTACAATGGAAGAGGAGATGATCTTAGGAACAATCCTGGATCTGTGCCAACAAGTGCAATATCCAATGGGAAGACAGAACAACATCGCTAACCATCGATGAAAAAGTCATGTCCATACCATTATGGACCTCGACAAATCAAGTCAAACAAATTGCTACAGAAGCGGTACCTCAGAAAACAGAATCTATACCCACCATGTTCAAATTGCCTACACAAAGCCCAACATACAAGAGTACATATAAATGGGTACCCAAGATTCACCCAAAGGGTCAACCTGAGAGGAAGGAACCAATGAATGATGAACGTCCTCATAAGAAAACCCAGTTCAAAAGTCAACCATTGACACCACCTACAAAGTGGCAGAAGGTCAAGAACTTGCAGAAGCCTCATGACTGCTGTCAACACTGGATCCGAAAGGACCTACTGCGAGCACAAGGCTACTATCAAGGCATTACAACAACATGGCTACCCAAAAGAAAATCTATGACAGATGCCACAACAGGTTTAAATCAATATACAAAAGAGGGTACTAGCTTTTAGCATCAATGCCCCAAAAGGACAAACCACACCTGCACTTGTGTGGAGAAGGAAGCAAATTCAGTAACCTGAGTTGAGAATGACTCAAGAAACAACAATACCCATAGTAAATATAGAATTAAACAATATGTGTGAAGGAAAAAGCAAGGGTGTCCCCAATATAAGCAATACACAACTGGACACTACAACAAAAATATTTAATTGGGTGGAAGGAACACTAAAAATCTCCCAATTAGAATTAAAAAGATTTCATAAAAAAATGCCTAGAAGTACCAGAGAAAACCTTTGGTTTCCATGGTAAAATTAAAAGAAAAAGAAAAGCAATGCATCATCATGTGCATGCGGGTGTTTGAGCACAAAAATTCAATTTTATAAACTTCACATGAAACAGCAGAAAAATACTTCACGCCGTGAAGTACCCAACATGTTTCACGACGTAAACTATTTTTGGTGTTTCACGTTGTGAAGAACCCCAAACTGTTTCACGACATGAATCTTTTTTAGTGTTTCACGCCGTGAAAAAGTGCAAAGAAGTTCACGCCGTGAAACGATAAGAACTGTGGAACCAATCACAAAATGACACATGGATTGTTTATATTTAACGTAGCCATCCTGTTCGACGGCTACGCTATAAAATTGATTTGCTTTCTTGTTTCTATCACTTTCATTAATGATTTCACGTTTTCCTTCTCTGATTGCTTGCACGCATTGGATTCCTTGCTCTCGACATCGCCTTCCCGACCTCTAAAGGTGGGAGCTATACCTTTCCTTTCCTTCTTTTTTGTTCTTTGTTTTTTGTTATTTCTTTTGAATGTGGTGTTGAAATTATATCTCTTTTGATTATTATTACTGATTAATGGACTGATCAACAAATGAAAACATAAAATGCAAATGTAAAAACGTAAGATATCAACCTTCCAAGAAAAATCTGCATGAATACATAAGGTGTAGAAAACAAAAAATCTAGCCTCATTGTCATGAAAAATTGGTAAAGTTTGCAACTTCACGGGAGACCTTCATGTCGCCAAACTTCACGAGAGACCTTCACGTCCCTGAACTTCACAGGAGACTTTCACGTTCACGCATCACATTCATGTCTGCTACTTCACAGAGAAACCTTTCAAATTCACACCTTCTACTATATGGGAAGGCCTTCACGAACCTTTCCCGCACATACTAACACTAATTAACACAAAAAGCCAAAGAAAGAAAAAGAAGAAGAAGAAGACGAAGAAAGGTGGCTTCCACCAGTCATTCGACTGATACTATATGGTTGTACAGATGTCTATGTCAGAATCTGAGTCCTGGGAGTAACCACCTCCAACACAAGCTAGCAGTGCCACAGGGTCCAGAGTGCCAGCAAGCTGAGCAGTGCCACAGTAAGGAGTGCCTCCATGTATTGGAAGACGTGGAAGTAAAAGATAAGCTGGAAAAAGTCAGCCTCGCGGCGGCAGAATGACTACAGTGCTACCCAGAGAGATCGACACAGACCTCTACGCAGAATACCTCTATACATATGACAAGCAGACAAAGAGAGGAAAAATCACAAAGGCAGATGGTACCATGGAAGAGCTTCTTATAATAGAAGACCTCATCAGAGACACTTTACATCTCCCCCCATCGGCGGCGGCGGCAGTCAAGGCCCATAGATACACAATAGATACAATGCCCATCAAGGAGATGCTAAAGAGAGATTCTTATAACTCCAATGGGACAGAGTACGAGAACATCAAAGATGAAGCCACAGAGAAAGCTTGCAGAGCAATGTCGATGATGCAGATCAAACTAGTTGATAGGTATAACAGGGTCAGCCTTAACAGGATTGCCAAAGCTCATGAAGAGAAGGAGGACGATTGGGCCTTTTTCATGCACAAAGAAAATGGAGAATTATCTCAAGGCACATCAGCAACCGATACCTGTTAACACAAATACTTAACCATGTGACACAGCGGCCAATAAAAGATGAACCAGAGGAAAGCCTGTCTCGCTAGCCCTAATTCCCAGTCAACCTACCGAATCTACTGGAAGGGTAGATGAAGGACAAGTAGTGTTAATGGAGACATAACAGCTCATAAAGTCAATCAAGAAAGATCGAAAGAAGAAGACTGACAAAAGGATGAGAGGGCTACTAGTGGATGTCACCACAGAATCTCAGCAATTGGAAGTGGCTGTGGCATCAGAGATCAAGACATACCAAGAGGCTCTCCAAGAAAAACTACAAAGCCCTACTATGCAGGAACAACACCAACAACTCTCCCCTCAAACGAGCCCTGCACAACTAATATTCAAAGACCTCTCCCTACTCAAGGATTCACAACTAGCGGAGATACACACAGAGGAAGTTGAAGAAAAAACACCGAAAGATCATACCTTGGAAGGACCAGCACACGAGGAGGCATCAGTTGCACAACAAGAATTGGAGAAGCCAGCAGAATCTAGTAAGAGGCCACACTCCCCAAAGACATCCATGCCAAGCAAACAAAGAAGATTGGATGAAGATGAGCCACTACTGCCGCATCTTGGCTCTTTCAAGGAGGTGGATTCTCAACAATTCCTCCAGGATACATTGGAAGGCCTCGACACACTCCTCCATTATCCCCTTACAAAAATAAGTGTTGCCACTAGTACCAACTAGGAACAGGAACAGAAGGTATGGTGTTGCCATTTTTTGACAACACACATGCTACACGACAGGAACACCAACCTATGGAGCAGCTAGAAGAGGCCAATGCCCGAATACAAAATGTGAAAGATACTTTAGCGGCATCAAAGGAAACTCATAAAGAAGTAATCATAAAGAGTTTACAAGCTGCAGAAGAATAGGAAACAAGATACAATGCATTGGAGAGCAATAACTTAGTTTTGAGTCAAGCCATTGTACAAAAAATAAATAAGAATGCTGACTTGAATGCAAGGCTGGAGCAAGCAAAGGAGAAGATACAAAAGGAGATAGCTCACACATAGAGCCTAACAACTAGGCATGCCAAGGAAATGCAAGAGTACTTGGAGAGCGCAAAGCGTAATGAGGATATGCTTTGACAACAAATAGAGATCCTCACAGCAAACCTCAAAGAAGAACAAGAAAGAGTACAAGGACTACAACATGAATGAGAGCAAGTTAACAAAGAAAGAGTACAAGGACTACAACATGAATGAGAGCAAGTTAACAAAGTGCATGCAGAAAAACTCAAGGCTCTCATTGAAATAATCATCACCAACCAAACAGATGCGCAAAGAAGTCAAGAGACAATATCACAACTAGAAAACCAATTACAAGATGCACAAACACTGGCAACACATGTAACTCAAATTACTGAAGCCAATCAAAGAGAAGCTACTGCCAGAAGAGCACAAGAAGTGGCAAACAACGAGAAGATTCAAAGCGCTGGATGTTGAGAGCGGATGATCAGAGAAACAACCATTTCTACAGAGCTCAGCAACGTTGATATCCGTATGCAAGAACTAGCCCACCAACTGGCTACACAAGAAAGGAGTTAAAGGCCGGAGCCCACAGATGACTTGTGTACCCTCCTTGAGCATGCCTCAGAATTGGGACGATTGCTAGTAACTCCTCAGGCCCCTTTTCAAACACTAACCTTATTTTTGTCAACACTAACACTCTCATTACTTCAATATGACATTAACTTAGCTGAAGATATAGGTTTAGGATAATTAACCCTTATTAAACAAAATATTGAGCGAGATGCTGACCCAACCATCATTATGGGCATTTTGAGGGGGGATCTCATATTAACTAACCCACAAGATATCTTCTTTTATCCTTTGCATCCAATAGTCCTCAACCTCTGTAGTTGGTGTGGTGTCTTACAAAATTCAGAAATTTTGGACAACAGGGTCGACAAACTCGACTTGTTTGTTCCAGATGACATACTACCAACACCAGCCAACTACGAGGTTGTGGCTAATAATTATCAATGGTGGGTAATCAGTCACGGGTGGGTAGAAGTATATAATACTCATCAACATTTAAATCTTTGTGAGTCTACCTTATATCACCCAGTGGGCATCCTAGAATTTTTGGCGTATACTAAAGGCATGATGTTATTCGATGCCTTAGTAGTAATTTGTGTTTTATTGACATCTTTCATAGTTACAAGTGGTAACTATGGTTTGGTGTTCCACATGAAACATGAGTGTTGCATGTTTCCTTGGTTGTAGTACTTAAGGAAAATATGTGTTGTGTCCTGCTTTCCTTGTCATAGTACTTAGAGAAGTTACAGACATAGATGACCATATGGTCTACACATAGACACTTGTTTACAACTTTCTGAATCGTTTTCGGTCGTGGATGAAAACTCTTCTTGAAGGGAAAAGTAAAAAGGTCAACATTGACCAACTAATAAGATGTGAAAATATCTGAGTTTCAAAGGCTCTTTATCATACATCTCTATAAACTATATGGCCTACCCACAGATATAGTGTTGGGTAGAGAGAAAGTTTAGTAGTCATCTTTGAAGTAAGAGTAAGCTTATAACCATCCGTAGATTGACGGTGGTCAAACTAGAAACCCAATGAGGTTCTAGAGCATATGCTTGTGCATAGATGAATAATCTAGTGGAGAGGAGTACCTCTCACCTTTGAAACCTGTTTTTTGTTATTCATGACTAGATTTGCTCCATTTACGGTATTTTATGGATTCTAGTCTAGATCTCTTATGGCCATAGAGCTATGCAAGGAGAAGATTCAACAATTTGGTAGCATAGCGTGGTACGGTCTACAAATATTTAGTAGAGTAGTCTACAAATGGTTGGTAGTGTAGTCTACAAACATGAGTTCTCGGAGAGATCTCAAGTACATTTAACTTTTATGCTAGTGGCATGCAAAAACCAGGGCATGTAGTTTGCCTTGAAGTTTTGGTTGAGAGTTTGACACATGAGGTTTACTTTGTATCGATAGACACTTGTTAAGTGAAAGGATAAACTAGAAAAGGTCTCAAGTGAGAACAACTGTCTGGCTCTTCCTATATGCCCTCCTTTGGAGCAAATGGATAGGCTTGACCTTTCTAGGTATCTTCTTTGGCTGAGAGGCTGCAAGTGAAGCAAGACTTGAGCCACTCCTTGCTTTTCTAGCAGTTTTATTTTCTCTTGCCATTCTCCACAACCTAGAAATTTTAAAAACAAAAGTTATTTTCTACACATTAGCAAAAATTATCACATAAGAAATAATCAAGCCACGAGAAGAAATCATCGCTTATTCTTTATAAATTAGCATAAGTTATCAAATAAGAGGAAATCAGACAAATACAAAAAAGAAATATTATCTAGAGGCAAATACCCATTCCAAAATAACCATGACAATTCCAAATCTGCATTAAGCTTCTACTTCCCCAACCCAAGACAAAAGGATTGAGAGCAACCTTATCACTAATGCTTCCTCATGTTGGGTAACCACAATATGAAGGATACATCAAATTGAATTATTCCAAATGCTTTAGCTTTTCTAACGCATTTGTGTTGGGTACCTAGAACACACGCACAAAAGGTAAAGGAAGGCCAAAGCCCCCCCCGCCTTGGGGCGAAACGGTTTTCACGCGTGAATCGGATTTCATGCGAAAATTAAATTTTGATTTTATTTATTATTATTATTTTATCGCGTGAACTGGTGTTTCACATCGTGAAATGGTTTTCACACATAAACCAGATTTCACGCGAAAATTAAATTTCGGTTTTTTTTTCGACTGCGTGAACTAGCGTTTCACGCTTTGAAACGGTTTTCATGCGTGAACCAGATTTCACGTGAAAATTAAATTTTGATTTTGATTTTTTTTTTTGCCGCATGAACTAGTGTTTCACGCCGTGAAACGGTTTTCATGCGTGAACCGAATTTCATGCGAAAATTAAATTTTACTTTTATTTTATTTTATTTATTTTTTACCGCGTGAACTAGTGTTTCACATCGTGAAACGGTTTTCACCCGTGAACCGGATTTCACGCGAAAATTAAATTTTGATTTTATTTTTTTTAAATTTTTTTCACGTGAACTAGTGTTTCATGCCGTGAAACGGTTTTCATGCGTGAACCAGATTTTAGGTAAAAATTAAATTTATTTTTTATTTTTTGTCGTGTGAACTAGTGTTTCACGCGTGAATCAGATTTCACACAAAAACTAAATTTTAATTTTTTAATTTTTAATTTTATTTTTTTATCGATAAATTTTGGTATTTCATGCCGTGAAATGGTTTTCACACGTGAAACGGATTGCACGCGAAAATTAAATTTTGATTTTTTTTGCCACATGAACTCTGGTGTTTCACGCCATGAAACGGGTTTCAGGCGTGAACCAGACTTCACGCGAAAATCAATTTTTAATTTTTTTATTTGTATTTTTTGTCGCGTGAAACTAGTGTTTCACGTTGTGAAACGGTTTCCATGCGTGAACCACTTCACACGGATATTAAATTTTGATTTTATTTTGCTACGTGAAACTAGTGTTTCACGCCGTGAAATGGTTTTCACGCGTGAACTGGACTTCACGCGGAAATTAAATTTTGAAGTATGTTGTATTATGAGAGAAATTCACTTATATACATGGCCGCCATAAGTGTTCACACTCACTTAAATTTTAGCCGACCGAGCACTTTAGGCTCATAAGAGACCTAATGCTATTACAATGTGACTACTCTCATAATATATCCATGAAGTACATCACTTAGGACTTCATCCTGTCTTACTACCACACACTCTTGAAGCGGGAATTGCCAAAAATACTTCATCACACTATTATGGGCGCCCGTCCAAGTTGTAGCTTTGCACACTATCGTTTCATATCTTGAATGTATGACCCTTTGCTGTATCTATCGTGACTCCTTGATGTAAGATAATGGCAGTAGCTCTTGTTAATCCTACAATTGGATTAACAACCTCTCTTTTAAAGTATAGGGATTAGAATTGATATATTTGAAGTAATAATTCCATGGATTGTAAGCCTGAGAGAGAGAGAGAGAGAGAGAGAGAGAGAGAGAGAGAGAGAGTATTTGTTTGTCAAAGCATAGGGAGTTTCAATAAATCCCCTATTCCATGCATTTGATATTATGCACCCATCCAATTTCTTTTATCCACTATACAGAGTATTCTTGTAAGGTCTTTTGGGCTACCCACTAAACTCTTTTGTTAGAGATATTTTGTTGAATCTTCTTAGGATACCTCTAGAACACGCGGACAACATATAGCAAATTCACAAGGCACCCTATGTGCATTTTAGAGGTACCCCATGTGTTATATTAATATTTTACTTTAGCATCAACATCTTCTTTTAGAGTTATTGATTGTTTTGTATGTGGATTATCACTCACATCTGATCTTCATGATCTACTGACCTTTATGATCTACTTGGTTATGCATATTTTCAGGGTTCAGGAGGAGAAAACAGAGATAGTCACAAAGAAGGAAGATTCCATGGAGGAAGAAAACCAAGAGAAATGGGAGATATGTGATGAACTACTATGGAATTTTGTTTATGAGCATTATGAAGATGATGCTAGGGGCGACAGAGAGGATAATTTCCCTTATAGACAATTTTCATGATGTTTTTAAGATGTTCAACCCTGTGATTGATTTGGAAGAACTACTTGATGAACATAATGAAAACATAGTGAATCAGATCACATCCTATGAGAGCTTGATAGAGGAAGGTATTGTAGATGTTGGTGGATCCTTCCTTATGATGTCTTGACACATGATTTGAGCCAGAACAAGCCATTCAACTTTGCTTTGAAGAGGCTGGGGAGTATGAGAAAGAGCTTCCAAGTGAGGAAGACTTCAACAATGTCCAATCAACTATAAAAATCGAGACAATGTGGAGAAGATACAAGAAGATGATAACTTGCCACTTGCATTGCATAAGGGCTCTCCAATAATAGAAGAGGCCGATGACACAAGAGGGAAGGAGGAGATGGAAAGCTCTATCAACCTTTGGAGTGAGGGATCTGTAGTTGTAGATGAGAACTACCAGGTAAATTTATAGCTTGATAGAATTGTGATTTATTGAGTTAAACAGTCATGCATGCCACAATAAAATGATTTTCATTGCAGCTTAATTTGGAGGTAGATGAGTTTTTGGGTAGAAGGGGATCCAAAAGGAAGAGACAAGGAGTTGGCAAAGACTTTGCATTGGACTTCTATCTTAGGTCATTGCCAAGGAAGGGAATGCATATTAAACATGCAAAGCTCTCTAATGATTCATATATCCCCTGGATGTTTTTCAAACCATGTCACATTTTCTTGGTGAATTGTTAATAGGGTCATGCTTGTTGAATTGTTAATAGGGTCATGCTTGTTGAGAATCACATAGCACTTGATGTATTTGGATATGCATGTGGATTTCAAAGTTGTAGGGCATGATACTACTTATCATACATAGTGTATGTGCTAGCACTCGGTATCCAAGATCTGAAATTACTAATAGCATATAGAAAACACTACATGCTTAGGAACAGAGAAAGAGAGACCACCACAGTGGAGTATTTGCTAGAGTTAAGAAATACAAACATGTTACATAAGACATAGTAACATATGGGTTATGCTTGTGAAAGACAAATGATGTTGCATTCAGATTTAGACTTTTGAACCATCAATGTAACCTTGTAAATGCGAATATAACACATGTTCATATAGGTGCAAACTCAGATGACAGATGGTTTAATTTATGGTATCTGTTTTCATTCTTGTGGTTTTTCTACAACAACTGTATGCACATTCTTGTGCAATGTGTTCATCCATGTTCGTGCTTTTCGCTTCCAATAGTATGCGCAAATAGAACCATTCAAAAACTTTTCGTAAACTGTTAGCTCGCAGCCTCCCTCCTCCATGCCTAGTGCGCCTGAAGATTATTATATGAGCTTGGTAATGATATTTTTCCATTCCTTGAGTGGAGCAAATCTCTAGACTTCCATATTCCTTTGTGAACCATGGTAGGTGATTATAGAGTATATGCTGAAATAAAAACCATGACTATTAATTTGTGAACTTTTAAATCAAATGATTCTTGTAACTTTATGTTCTGGATTAGAGTACTCACCATGTAATGAGATATGATTTGAGCTACCCACACCTCAGTCATGTTTTTCCCAAAGTTAAAAAGTGCTTCCTTGAGTGGTTTATTATATGCCTCTCTCCAAACCTTTGTGAGCTTTTAAAACAAGTGATTCTTGTAACTTTATGCTGTGGATTAGAGTACTCACCATGTAATGAGATATGATTTGAGCTACCCACACCTCAGTCATGTTTTTCCCAAAGTTAAAAAGTTCTTCCTTGAGTGGTTTATTATATGCCTCTCTCCAAACCTTCTTGTCACAATATTCAAAGATCTTATCTAGTTCTTTCCACACCTCTACTTTCCTTGTCCTTAAGCGATCTCCATCACCATGATCTTTGTTTCCATTATGGATTGCCTTCCACACACCATGCTTTGATGGTCGATGATCCAAGATTTTTATTGATCTTCCCTAACTCACCATTAAAGGTTAGAAAACTTCAGGCCTTCACTCCTCCACTTGATGGCTTTGATGGCACCTCATGAGTGGTGGTTGATTTTTTTGGATTTGCATGATCTTCACGTTGCCACTGTGAAGTCCCATGCGTGATAGAATCTCCTCAAGCTTTTGAATGTTCTCTCTTTGCATATTCAAATATTTGTCCTTCCATGCAAAATGAATATATAAGTAGACTAACTTCTCAAAAAATTCTGCAAAGTGCATACATGCACTCTACTCAATGGAATATTTATAATTGGCATCAATTTATCATCCGTGGCACTAGTTCTTGTGGGAGCAATGTTATGATTTCTTTGATCCCGGGTGCTTGCGAGCATCCTGCAAATAGATGAATGGAGTCTTGCTGTTTTCTCCACTTGAAATGTTATACATAAATTTTAGAGTTTTGAGGTCACTTGCCATATGCCACTCAACCTTGAAGTCTCCAATGCTATCCGTGGTGAGAGCCTCTTGATTTGATTAATTATTGATGGTCCCCGCCGCAATATCGGTTCGATTAAACACCCATGCTAGAATATCATGGTCTTCCTTTTGTCAACCTTCAAAAAGAAATAATAACACTTAATTATAAATACTTAGATAACAACATTAAAAAACAAGTGTCTAGATATTTTGTATTACATAATGAGAACATACCTGGAAGCACCGTAGCCACCAAATATGATTCTCGGACTGTACACTGAAATATTTGGGATCATGTTTGTCTATCCCTTCTTGTTCAGCAAGTGTGGGTGTAAGTGCTCTCATTAGAGTTATTGTTATTCTCTTCATCTTCTTTTGCTTTAGTATTCACATTCATCTAGATCTATAATAAACTTAAGCACACCATTAGTCTCCATGGTTGTGAATTAATAATGCCTCCTTACCATCACTTTTTGCAAGGTGCAAAGCGTATAGAATATATTGTTTGAGCTATCAAAGCAAACCTTCCTTTTACCACTGTTATATACTCCTCTCACGTGATATGGTTCACCTATGAGCTGATTAACATCTCTATTTAGGATATGCCTCTCTTTTCTTACATGGAATAGCTTAGGTAATATGTTAGAGGTTATATTATCCTCCCTTAGCTTCGAATTTATCACGCGGTAGATCTTAGTGTAGCCTCCTCTACTAATGCCACAATCGTCCAAGTCTTTTGTATGTCTAGGACGTTACTTGATGCAAGACAAGAGATGAATAATGCAACCCACTGACGACATCCGAATCCTCCATATTTTGGTTAGGATGCATTAAGACCTTGAGAGACATAAACTATCAGTGCTATAGGTGAAGAAGAAAATGGATATGATTGTAAACTACCTTAATTGAAGGCTAGAATATTAGATACCATAATTACCTTAGAGCTCGAATTCGTCTTTTTAGTCCTCCAGTCCCAATCTTCATGGTCTTGATATTGCTTACAGTCCTTTTTCTCTATCTGAGGTCGAGTTGTGTTTTCTTGCTTCTCTCCCTTTGCAACTTTATCTTGAAGTCTTGAATCATAATTGTTTTACTTTTCATGTGTTGATGAAGCCTCAATTGTTCACTGAGTAATAATGAGTATTGTGATGATAAGAAATTGAATAAGTGCTTGAAGGTTTCACCACTCGATGATGAGTTATTACAATAACCTAATAGGCTACTATATCCATTACCTATAAACCTAATAGGCTACTATATCCATTACCTATAAACCTAAATAATGATGTGGGATTAAAGAAATTAGGAGTAGAGTTAGTGACTGGATCCACAAGGTAAATCCTACCATCACACTAGATATCTATATGCTTCATTCCACGACCTCTCATGTTTTATCTATCAGTCATAGAAATAGACGACACCTTATTCTTGTTCTGGATAGGCTTGTATCGTCTGTCTAAGTCAACATGGAGATGAAACAGAGTTCTTTTTGGATGAGTTTGGTTTCCTCTATCCATGGCTAGATAGAATAATTTTCCCTGCATGTAAGGGTGCTCATTAGCAAACTATAAGTGTGGATTGGGTTACTCTTTTGCTCTAGTAAAATTTGAATCTTGATACTTTGAAAATTCATTTAGTTTAGCTCTAAGAAATGTCTTTTTTGGCCAAAGAATTCCCTCTTTAGGTGCATTTACGCAAGATAGCTGAATCTTAAATTTTTAAATGTAGTTTTTAGCTCCAAAGTTCACTTGGTGAATTTACTTTGAGAGCCACTTTCAAAATGCTTCTAAGATGGGTGCATATACTTCTTGAATTTTTTTATGATAAAAGGAACAAACCAAAGCTTAAAATAAAATTCTGTGATGTGACTATCAAGTACAATAGCTTGCAAAAGGTTGCAATACAACATACTAATGTGACTAATTTAGGAGGCCTCAAATTCACAAGACTCTAAATGGTTTTCCATCCAAAATTCACATTTCTATTTTTGAATGAAATAAATAAATAGAAAAAAGGGAGGTATTTCTGACAGGGCCCTCCAGACACCCCAGAATTCCCCTAATGAAGAGACCTTATTGTCTAATTTCGTAATAAAAGGCTCAAAACTAGCCAACCCGTGTGGCTGGCAGATTTTCTCGAGATATGGCTTGTCACTTTCATGATCACCCATGCATACAAGTGATGGCATAAGTATACTATCGAGTAATAGGGCAGCTACGAGGAGATACAAGTGGATGTTGATGGCTAAGTTATAATTGCAAACTTTGGTATCTAGCCAATCTGGAGATTGCCTTTCCTCAGAACATGCAAAAATCTACATGGCATCTCCATGACATTTGCATGTGGATCCCCTATATATGCCCATAAAAAGAAGATTCACAGCCAGGGAGTTCCATGAAAGGCGTGCTCGTGACTCAAGCTCAGCTCTTTTGATTCACTAAATAAACAGTGCCAATGTATGCTTATCAATATACATGCATGGCAAACAATTCCAAATCTTGCCATTGTCACCATAGTTAGGTTTCTCAAGCTCATCATCCTTCTCATTGACATTCATGATGATTATGTACATAGCTATAATAAGGAAGGTATGTGTTTTGATTTAAACAAAGGGTCATCTAATAGTGGAATTATGTATTCATTGCCTCCACTGCCTTCCCTCTTATATGCATACAACTTTTGAGGACATGATCGACACCAGCTTCTAGAGATCCTTGTACTTTCTTCGTTACACGCTCCGTGTCCTCCAGACGTGAAAAAAACTGCTACAGAGAATACTTGGCAGCATGGTAGTAGATTCCAAGGATGGAATCTGGATTAGGTAGGGGGTTGTAACCCCATTTTGGGATTAATTTAGCATCTCTCCATTACATATGAGAGATAGCACAATAAGTGTCATGAAACAACACTCTAAATGTTCTAATTATGAGAACAGCTGGCTATGCCACAAATCCATGTAATTTGTAAACATTTAGTTTATCTTTTATTAAGTTTTGGGTGCCCAAGTGTGAATAAGGGCTAGTTGTATAAATAACATTATTCTCATAATGAAAGACACAATCTCCCTTGTGCCAATTGAGTCTAGTCCTATCTCCTTGCTCTGTAGCTTGTCTATGGTGTGTGTGTGAGAGAGAGAGAGAGAGTTGAGAGGAGAGAGAGCTACATTCTTGGTACATGTTCCTTTCATGCTTGTATTCTAGAGTGTAAGAGTAGAGAGGAGTGAATGTATTTGTATGAAGAATGGCAACCTCATGGGTGACAGCTTGAGGAGGAGGCAAGAGAGTGGTGTTAGCTACCACTAGCAAAGCTTGGAGTCTACCAAGGTACGAGCTTGGACATCGACAAGTTCCCCACTATAAGTTAAGGTGAGCATTGTCCTTTGCGCTAGGAGAAGGATGGTGTAGCCAGTAACACCATTCAAAAATGTTGATTTGACATCTATGTGAAAAACTAGCCATTGTTTATTAGCAGCCAAGCCCTGATAGTTGTTCAATGAGTTATGGGAGAAAAGCCTAGCCACTGTTTATGACATGGCAAGTACTACCCTGATAGTTGCTCTATGAGTTATGGGAGCAAAGGTTTTAGTGAAATCAAAACCCACCACCTGTGAAAATCCATTGCAACCAACCTAGCTTTGTACTTTTCAAGTAAGCCATCAGCCTTATACTTAGCTTTCAAAGCCCATTTAGTACCAATTACCTTTCTATTTGGTGGTCGGTCAACTAGCTCTTAGGTGTTGTTCTTTATGATGCTTTCATACTCAGACTGCATCGTGGCTTTCCACTTTGGATGTGCTAAGGCTTTGTCCTAGGTGGTTGGCTCCTTCACTATTCTCATTATCTTAGCCATCAAGGCCATGTTGATAATTAGATCAGATGCTCTTCTTTGATCCTCTAGTCTTCTTGATCTACATGGCCCATCCATGTTGAAGATTCTGGCATCTCAAGTCCTATGTTGCACTCATCAAAGAGCTTCTATGCTCATTTTGGAAGTGGCATTTGGGTCACTTTATAATTTTGGCTGCCTGAGCTTTTTTTTTGCGAGCTATAATGCACTTTTGAATTTTTTTTCTCTAAGGATCTCACACACAATGAAAACAAGGGATGACTGAGCTAAGTGTAATACCAACATCAAAATTTCACATGTATACTAGTAGTCTAGCATACACTAGATTATAGATTTACACTATGGTCATTCGTGCTTGGGTGCCCGGCTATTTATTAAGTTTATTTAAAAGATAACTCAACTAGTGAGACTAGACACTTCGCTTGTGTAATACCAGCATCAAATTTTGCATATATGATTTACACTATGGCCATCCATGCCTGGGTTCATGGCTATTTAGTAAGTTTATATAAAAGATAACTCAACTAGTGAGACTAGACACTTTCCTTGTGTAATGTGAGATTGAGAGCTCTTGTATGCTACTTCTCCTCTTCTCCTTATCCTATTATGTGAGAGAGAGTTTGCCCTTGCAATTTATCTAACTCCACCACCATGACTACTATGTTGTGAGGGGTTTGTCCTTGGATTTCCTTCTGTAAATGTTGGAGTGATAAAGATAGGAGCTAACAAAGAGAGCTAGCCGCACATGAGGTTGGGTGGACTCCCTTGGAAAGAAGCTACAAATCGATTCATCAAGCCACGACCCCACAATAAAACATAAGCATTTCTCCTTGAATCTTGGTTCTACACTATAGGGAGTGTACATCTCTACTGTGACCCATTGTTTTGATGAGAGATAGGCTTAATAGTGGCACCACCTACTAAGGAGACACAATGGTCTTAGCCTTCTTGATAGTTCTTATGGAATCCAAGTACTTTTTCTATTTTTTGAGCTCATTGTCTGAGGACACATCGAGTGGAGAAGGGAAAAAAGAAAGATAAGGTTGGTTCCACCCATTAATTTGAGTGGGGTTTTTTCCTATTTTTCGAGTTGGTTTTTTCCTATTTTTTGAGTTGGTTTTATGTTTTTGAGTATTTTAGAAGTTGGTTTTGTTATGGTGAGATTTAAGATTTTTGGTTGTTTTTTAATTAAATTAAGATAGAAAAAATGAATCGACACTTTGTGTGCTCTTTGTAAAGAAATGTACAGTGTTGTGTGGTTTTCAATAATCAAGCTTTGATTAGGTCATTAAGGAAAAGCTAAGGATTAGGAATGAATCTTCCACTAATCATAATTGTCACTACATAGTAGTCTCTTTCCACCATCAGCAAGCACTATTTTTTATCGTATCTTGTGATTTCAAACTCTACTTTTAAATCTGAGAATTCAAGACCACCATCATTGGAATCAGAAGAACAAGCTCTACAACATTAGGGGTTCAATTTGGGATGATAAGGGCTAGATTAATCTTCTTGATTTTTTGCCATAATCAAGGGGATTACTCTGTTTTTTACTAGGATCTTTTACTTTTTTTGTAAGATTTATTCTTCCAAGCATATTTTTGATGAGATGCTTTGATTCATTTCTTGCCTGGTCATTACTTTCTTGAGACCTAGTGACTTATGTATTGAGTGGTGTGAAGGGTATTGATACGGGTCACAAGCCAAACAAGGGAGTCTGCATCATGGTTAAGGTTTTTAAAAATATATTTCATGCCTAGTCATTACTTTCTTTGGGCCTAATGACTTGTGTATTGAGTGTGAAGGGTAGTGATAAGGGCTGCAAGGAGGGAATCTACATCGCGCGGTTAAGGGGGAAAAACTAGTAGAAGTATTCTCTATCCTTATCTCGAAGTGGATATTTTGGCCCCCCCAGAAGCTTAGTCTTCCTTGGCTTACAATCTATCTCCTTTGAAGTATGTGTGAGTGGTTTCATTTGCATGCACATGTGGTGTGTTTTCTAATTGTGCTTTTTTGTGGCTACTACCAAGCTCATATGTGGAACAAATGAATGCTCAATAAGGTGCTACAAGTCAGCCCATACCATATAAGAATCAACTCAATTCAGCCCACAAATCATCCTATTTGAGAAGAAATTGTAGATGATGTAGTGGATGAGGAAAGGGCAACCAAGAGTATGCCAAAATGCCTCTCAGCATGTATCTCACATTTATGTTTGGTACACATCCACGGATTCCCTTTTGCAGATGTGTCTGCCGACCACCACAAAGAATGGGAATGATACTTGTGCGAACCTTTGGGTTTCCAGCCCTCGTAATAGCAATAGAACTACATGCCACAATATTATCGGCTTTCCATGTAACATAGGTTCATGGGTTATTGTCTACTCGAGTAAGCCAAAATATAGTGTAAAGGCTACCATTATGAGGAGAAGCCATTGGTGCATGTGTCTTTGGTGGAAACCCTGGCTTAGATGCCGATGAGATCATTATTGTGACCACCATTGATGGGTTAGGAGATGGTCATGGGTGTAAGCGCTTGCTGGGGCGCCCGATGTATGGGTTCATTATTAGTGGGTGATCGGTTGGCTGTGTTTTAAGGGTGGTGTGTCTATGCCACATAATATCCGCGTTGTATATGCATCTACCACACACACCACCTCTACATAGTATATATGGACATCATAAGCTAAGTTATCCAATGCTTTTGAGTATCCACACCCTCTACACTTTTAGCAATTCCTCCACCCAGAGTCTATCTAGATTGCTATCTAAGCTCTACTTGAGAGCGCATGGTTGGACAACACCATCACATTATGCCTGTCTCAAAATTTTAAATTTTACTATGTATCTTTCTGCATTCTATATTCTATATGGTACCAGATCTTACGTGCTTTTAGCAAAAATAGTGCATAAAGTCTAGTCTTTCTTTGTATAGAATACTAGGAGTGATAGATTCTACCTTTGTTCTACTGCTCTGCTGCTTGTTGCACTAGTCATGTGCATTTGTCCACCAGCCTTCACAGAAGGCAAGCTTGATAGGATAAACTACACTCTCTGAACTAATGTCATTCTAGAATCTTATGAGCTTTTAGAAATTGTTCTGGGAATGGATGCTGAACTAGTGGGAACCCTCGACCCCAACAATGGCGTGAACATACTTCCATGCAGATGCTACACTTCTTCGGGCATGGAAGATGCACAATGCTGATGCACTTTATGCCATCATCACCAGTGTAAGTGATTCTATTCTTACTCTGATTCAACACACAACTAAGGCATCGGAGGCTTGGACCATATTAAGGAATAAGTATGAGACCCGTAATCAGACCAACTTGCTTCTAAGAAGTTTATTAAAGGAGAAGATGCTGGAGCATTTACCACGTGGATCAAAAATCTACAGGATCAAATGGATGTTGTGGGGATTAAAAATACTAGTGAGAAACTATCTTGGAGGTGCATCCAAGTACAATGGCTTGGTTACAACACTTAAAGAAACTTGTCAAGCCATTTACCTAATTAACCATCATTAAGTGGCTAGCATCTACCTTGGCCAGATATCATTACAAAGCATCAAAAACTTGTATCCCTTGAAACTCCTTACTTTGTCCACAACTCTGGTAACAAAAATAATTCTTGATGGGACCTACCATAGTTGTTTGCCTAGTTAACCTCCAAAAATGGGGTTAACATAATTTCATCACATATCATAATAAAAAATAAGGAAGGCTGGGATCTCCAGCCTTTAAACACATTAGATATATTCACTTTATCTACCTAATATCAAGGATTGAAATATATATGAATGGTTTCTAGATTTATGGTTTTATTGGATAAGTCACACTAGAGGAGAAACTCTTTAACAATGAGTTAACAACAACTGATAGGTGTATGAGAAATAATCGTGATGATAAAAATGACTAAGTTGTTTGAATCTAGAGGTTTTATTTGATAACATATTCGACATATGTTTTATTAGTGAAAACATATCCATTTTGAGAGAAAATAACTAGATAAACATTTTTACATTGTTGATATTCCATGTGGTTTAAGGGATTTTTTATTCCTTATTTATGATCAATGAACCATATGAGTAGTTGTTGCACATCTTGAATTTTGATATAATAGTTGTCTAATCCAACTATAAACAACAATACTACGTGTTTATGGTTTTTTCAGTAAAATTCCTTTTAGTGTAAGAAGTTGTGGATGGAAACAAAATGAAAGCTTTTTAAGGAAATGTTAGGTGTATATAAGAGGCACAAGCATTAGAGATGAATAGTCAAGGAATGGGATGGAAACAAAATGAAATCTTTTAACTAAAAACTAAGGGGCACTAACTTTCATTATAAAAATATTTGCATATCATGATGATGGCAAATATTTGAATAGAATATTTGAGTTTTTTGTACTGCATACATTTTTCAATCATAGTCCATCAAAATAACTAAATATAAGGAAAATTAATATGGTTGAGACATATAAGATTCTATAAACCTATAAATAGAAAACATTCACATTTTCCCAAACATGAAAATGATTTCATCCACTTTTTTTAATAAATAACTAGATTCTAATACATTGAATAAATCAGTAAGATGTTTTTAGCAAGGTAAGGCTATATACAAGTCTCAAGAACCTTAGAGCGAAGCTTCTACATTTAAAAAACTAGCATGATTTGAAATCAAACATCTTTTCTCCCAATTAACAGAGACCATCAAAGGTAATTATATCTATAGTCACTATAAAAGAAAATAAGAAAGTTTAAGTTTGTAAAATGTTCATTAAAATTTAAAAAATGAAGAAATTTTCTAATGTATATATCATTTTGAAGCACGAGAGAGAGAGAGAGAGAGAGAGAGAGAGAGAGAGAGAGAGAGAGAGAGAGAGAGAGAGAGAGAGAGAGAGAGAAGAAGAAGAAGAAGAAGAAGAAGAAGATTCTCTTTTAACGTCGTAGGAACAATCCCAAGAGACCAAATATGATCTATCCGACGGGAGTGAGATTTGAACACAAGACGTGTTGAATAACAACTCCATGAGCTGACCAATCTACCACACATTGGGTGATAGAAAGAGAGAGAGAGAGAGAGAGAGAGAGAGAGAGAGAGAGAGAGGGGGGGGAGAGAGAGATTTTAACTCTTTATGAAAGCAAGAAGCACTCATAAAATGTTTTTTTGCACTTACAAGTTAAGCTTTAATTTTTTGTACTTGCCACTTAAGCTTTGAATATTTCATTTTTTGTGTTGACACTATATGTATGTATGTATGTGTACATACATGCATACATATATGTATGTTTGCATGCACATATGTATGTATGTATATACATACATATATATTCAGCAAGATAAATCTCCACAAAGCTCTCACCATAGAATCATTACCGTTGACGCGTCATTAATCATGGTGGCACATCTAAACCTTTGATAATTTATGAACATCCTTAGCTTAGAGAGTGATGCTAAATTTTCACAAAGAATCTCAAGAACACGCCTTAGGTAATGATGTATTTAAAGAATTTTATTACTTTCTTTTGGTGACAGAAGGGAGACATGTAAGGTTGAAATACTATGGATCAAGAATCACTAAAAAAGTTTGCATCATATGAAATAACATTCGAGGATAACATGACAAAAAATGGACTCAATAAGTTTGATCATGTTACCACACATGAAATAAATGTGGTAGCTTATTACCCAAGAATAAAAACTTAAATCTTCTATTCAAATCACCATCACCATGAGACGCAGCAATTTTGAGAATCAAGTTTGTGATTCTTGGTTCTTCATTAAAAAATGGCTTCCATTTTGTTTCCATGAGTGAAATGTTCCATCTCTAATGCTTGTTACTCTTGAACACACTCACTTTACACTTTCATGTTCTATCTAGGCATTGACTTGATACACACAACTTAACTTGGATATAGTCAGTGCCATGAATCACTCAAAAGTTTTACACTTTGTGAAATGACCTTCCGTGATAATATGATAAAAACATTGACTCACAAAGTTTGACCATGTTACCACCCACCCCATAAATGTGATGGTATATCAAAAAACATAATAACATGATAAAACCATTAACTCACAAAGTTTGACCATGTTACCACCCAACCATAAATGTAGTATAAGGTGTGTAAAAACTTCCCCTCGTAATGGAACATTACTTGAAACCATTTGATTGGATGTTCTTTTTTCATAATGAAAAATTACTGAAAACCATTTGAATGGATGTTCTTTTATCATAATGGAACATTAGTGAATGGATGTTCTTTTTTCAAGGCGTGTCAAGCTTTGAACTCACAACATCTTGGGTAGGTTGGAAGTGAGCTTATAACTCGTGCAAGTGCTTACATACATCTTATTAGAACTCTAATAAAAACCATGGATCTTTTTAACAAAAGGTTAGTAGAAAAATGCATATGAAAAGATTAGAAGAAATTACAAATTTTTAATATGATCCATTGTGTCACACGATCGGTATTTAATTGAATAATGGCCAAAACTATTTTTTTATATCACTAAAATCGAAAGAGCATAAAGAAAATGGAGGGGGGGTGTTGTAAACTCATCTTAATTCCTTATCAGAGCACATTTATTTGTGGCACATAGTGATTGGTGCATGTCACTATGATGTTTGTGATAGAGAATTGGAAGGTACATCTATAAGAAAAGGGTTATGAAATATGGGAGTATTTGAGAGGACAACAAGAGTTTGGGATAAGCCTTCGAGGAGTCATGAAAATGGTACATTTAGTACTTTCCTTTTTGAAACATTTGAGCTCAATAATTTGATTAAGGATTTAAATATGGGAATATTTTGAGAGGAGAAGAAGAGTTTGGGGGGATAAGCCTTCGAGGAATCATGAAAATGGTACATTCAGTACTTTCCTTTTTGAAACATAAATAATTTGATAAAGAATTTAAATATTTTGAGGTTGTAAAAAGAAATAAAAATACTAGAAGTACCATAAAAAGGGCTAGACAAGAAAAACAATGATGTGAGTTTTCCTCTTTAGTGAGATTCACAAGGAAGTTCTCATGATAATAATCTTGTGAGATATGCAGAGCACTATTTTGACATACAATTGATGTGAATTGGGGGGAAATTTTTGAGAGAAAATACATAACTTTGTTAAATCTAATGACTTAACATGGTGTGACATGATATTGTTGTAGAATCTAAACATAAACTAATGCATGATCTTGTACTTGAAGGAAAGTATTAAATTGCATTGGATATAGACTTTTTTTAAAATATAATTTTAAATGGTGGGGTTAGAAGTTACATTTGGATCCTTATGTTGTTTAGCAAAAGTCTAGGTTATATTACATCTATCATTGTGGCATAAGAAACACATTGATTTGAGATGGTCAAAGAAGGAACTTAGCTTTATGAGAATTTTGCATTGACAATTTGGCTTGTTTGATATTGGTGTAAGTATTGAGTTCTAAGTCTAAAGCACTCATGTGGATATATTTCATAAGCATGTGGATATATTTCATAAGCATGTGCTTATGAAATATTGAGTTCTAAGTCTAAAGCACTCATGTGGATATATTTCATAAGCATGTGCTTATTATAAATGCAATCCCCTTTTTATCCTTCAATGTTGACTTGGGTATAAATTAGAGATATAGAGAAGTCATTACAATTCAAGAAAAAAACTAAAGGATGTATTGTTGCACATGCACAAGAATAGTTTTGCGATTTTGCACTCCCACATGAGCAAAGATGTGTTAATGTGGAAATTCTTTAAACAAAATGGAAAATAGATATAATCAACAAGTGTGTTTAAGGCATGATCGTTATTATTTTAATGGAAAATAGATATAATCAAGATTCAACAAGTGTGTTAAAGGTATGATCATTCTTGAAACATTAAGTGACTAGCCATTTACTCAATTATTTTGTTGTCTTGAGATTGTTGTATATCTGATCATTCTTGAAACATTTATTGATGTTCATCACTTTAATCAACAAGTGCATCAAAGCCATGATCATTTTGAAACATTAAATGATGTTCATCGCTACCCATTTACTCAATTATTTTGTTGCCTTGACGTTATTGTATATTTGAGGCTCATTTGCAAGCCATGCTGTAGGGAAACAAATCTAATGTTTATTTTTAAATCTCTAAGTTTGTCTAATTAGCCTAAAATATATATTCTCACTTATTTAAAGTAATAATAAGTACTTATTTTTTTAGATAGGTCATTATGATGCTGAATTATGTGAGAAGTATGATGGAATACTTATTTTTTTAGGTTGGTCATCATAACGCCAAATTACGTGAGAAGTATGATGTCCTGAATACATTGGACAATACATCTTAAATTTATAAGTTTCACACTGCATGTTGACATGAAATGCGCTATTATCATTTCCTCTCTTCCCTTTTCATTCAAGAAAGTGACTTGGGGAAAATGTCACGTGTGCTAGTCAAATTTTAACCTTTAGTGAAGCAAACCCCAATAAAGAAGTTAAAAGATAATGGTTGCTACACAATATTAAACCCTTTTGTTACTTTGGTCCATGTGCTTACCTTTGCATGAGACAATAAGGTCCCAATCAATTTTTGTCACTTCATTATAAAAAAGCAGGCATATGAGCATGGTTATGTAACTTTATTCTAGATTTAAAAAAACAAGAAAACAAATCCTTAAATGTTGGGTTTTTGTGTGCCTTAATAACTTGGGAATTGAATCTCAACTAAATTGTAATTCAAGCTCATTATATGTAAATAATGGTTTTTTATTTAACCTTAACAACTTGGGAATCGAATCTCAACCAAATAATAATATTCGAGAGGGCACTTAGTTAACTATTTCATGACGAAGCTCTAGTTCTAGAGAGTACACTTCTCTTTAAATGTGAATGGACAACCTCATGTGAAGGGTATTATTTTCTTTAGATAGCGTAGAAGGAAAGCATGTTCATAGAGGTAAAATAACATATAAGTAACTATTGTGACTTTATACACGACAAGAGTGTTTGTTTATAATGAATGAGCTTAATCTTGGAGCTATGATATCGCTAAGTAAGAAAACTAAAAGTAAGTAACTATTGTGACTTTATACACGACAAGAGTGTTTATTTATAATGAATGAGCTTGATCTTGGAGCTATGATATCGCTAAGTAAGAAAACTAAAAGAGAGCTTACTTTTACCTCTCAAAAGTAGCACATTATAATAAATATGTAAACTTTGATGAATTTACCATCTTAGTTTTACACTACCATAAATATGAAAACATTATGAATGGGGTTTTGTAAGGAGGCTAGGCTTTGCCTTGAATGATTGAACGGGTTTTAGTAAGGAGGCTAGGCTCTACCTTGAATGATTGAGTAATTACCAAATAGTAATGTATATTTTAGGTTACATTGGCCTCTAAGACAAACTTCTTTAATTATCAAAACTTTTCACTTGAGTTGGTTGATGATGAGAATAATGAAAAACTATGTAAAAAAATCTTGTCATCAAGGAATAGAAATTGTGCAATTAAGCACAATGTATTTCCCCCCTCTTCAACTCTTACTACATCACAAGCCTATCCATGCAAAAGGTCACAAAGGTCTCTCAATCATCCAAGTTTCACTTGAAGGACGGTTACATTCCAGCAACTTCATTGGAAATACAAATTACCCCTCCTTATGTCTAAGGAAATTTACTTCATCAAAACTTAACATGGCACATGCATTTAAGGGTTATTTATAAAACCTCTCCCTATAAAATTACATATTTCTATTAAAGTTTATTTTTGCATACTTGAGATTTTTTAATTTATAAAATATGTTGAGGTTACATGCTGTGAGCCTTGTATCCCCTTTAGCCCCCCATTTGACCAATGTATAAATGTCTTGCTTCCTAATTACCATGTACATAATGATGAGTGGTGTGAGATAGGGTGTTAAATGAGAAACATTACACCCATACACAATACATGAAAGTCTAATTGAGCATGCTAAATAAAAAACGTACCAACCCTACACATGAAGCACATAATATGAGATGCCTACAACATTTCTTTCACAAACTACTGTCTGTGATACATATAGATGCCCAAAGAAAAACAATACAACTATTCATTCATCTGGCTACCTTTCTAATGGCAACTTGATACAGTCTAATCTTTTGACTACTTGGAGTAAGCAATGTTGGTGCTAATTGTCTGTGATCATGATACATGTGTTATGAAAGGCCTTAAAGGATTAGTATAGGCATGTAGTGCTAAAAAAGAGGATAAAACGATCATTATATGGGTGAATAAATTCCCAGATTCTCTCTCTCTCTCTCTCTCTCTCTCTCTCTCTCTCTCTCTCTCTCTCTCTCGCTCGCTCGCTTGTTGGGGGGGTGCTAGCATAGTGATTTATGCATAACACTCATGATCAAGAGATCTTGGGTTCAAAAACTAAGGCGAGTGTTGAAGCATCCACACAACTCACGTGTTTTCGACAAAAAATCAGAGTGATGTTGGTGGGGAAAGTGTACACGAGGAGGGAGGCGACTCCATGCATTGAACAAAACTCCCCCAATTTGAAGCCACTATTAGGGTGAGTTGTGAGAATTTTTTAAGAAGTTTGAGGTGAAAGTAATGGTGGTGGGGGACCAATGCCCACGTTGAGTTAAAAAAGTGATGGAATGTTTAGCAAAAACAGGTGGGGAATGCATTGCTGAGGTCTAGTATCTTTTGGGTATGTGATATGTATGTCTTCATGTGTATATATTATAATTTCTCCATAATCCACACGTGTGTAGTAACACTCTATATGAGCATTGAGATGGATGGTAGGTTGTAGATCTTCATGTGTATAATATAATATATACCATACTACATAATCCACACATGTGACACGAGCCACCGTGAGGCTACCTTACGTGGCGGTACAGAGAAAGAGGTAGCCTGTGGGGATCCGAGCTTGATCGTGAGGGTTGGTTCCCGACAACTTCAGCTGACGGAGTTGCCCGGCGGCAGCCTCGATCGGAGGGAAAACCTGACAAAAGCCGGCTAGCAGCCATTGCGGCACTGCCGGCGGCCAACTCCGTCCTTTCATCCGACAAAGGCTTCGTACGCGCGTCGCGGCCCACACCTTCGCTCTGCATTTCTGTACTCCCTTCTGCCATGGCTCACGTTATGGTACGTAGCGGTAGGTAAGCGGTTGGTAGAGAGAGAAAATACGCGCCAACCGTTCCGTCACGTTCCGGCACGGAGGGTCTGGTCCCCATTGCCGGATTAAAAAGCTTTACAACTGTCTGTGTGGGTTACCTCACACGAGCGAAAGCGACCCCCACCGCCCCTTTATGGGTGGCCTTTTTGTATTGTTATGGGCAGTTGTAGAATCCAACGTGGCCGCCCAACAACCTCAAACACGTGCGAAAAATTTGCAATCCATGTGCCCAATGTCTATTATGTTAATCCTACGTTTATTAAATCCATTAATGTAATAACCCATGTTTGCTCTTCTTTCATAATCCATGAATACAAGATTACAAGATTGATGCCCTACCCGATTACATTAATACACCAATAATCCTAAGCAATTACATTAATCTATCACTGCTCTTACCTGATGCTCATTACTCTATCAATGATCAATAAGGAGTCCATCTCCATAGCAATACATGCAATGAGATGATGGGGATTGTAGCACCCTAAGGATGTCCTCCCCATGTTCATGTCATTTATGGCACTAGGAGGAAAGGAAGATAATGTAGAGCCCCTTTCTTGATACCTCCTACATTTCCGTCTGGCATGTGGTTGGTAGGTGCTGCCCAGAGCCATGAATCATCATAGTAGTCATCTTTGATGGCGGAATCCTTCCGTCTGCAAAATACAACATTTTTTTTTAGCAATTAATGTGTGTGTGAGAGAGAGAGAGAAAGATAGTGAGAAATCTATTCTTCCTAGAGAGAAATCACCTTCCTAAGCTTTAGTGCCACCAATTGTTCTGAGAGAAAGCGATCGCAGCTTTTTTGGCCCTTCCAGCATTCGCCTTCTTAAGAAATGCTTGGTTGAAGAGCACAATCAAACCGCCGCTAGCAAGAAACACACCTTGAAAAAACTGGAATCTCAACTTGAAACTCCACAATTTTTCATTTTTGAACCTTACTCGGACTAATCCATTTCTCGGCCTTAGAAAGTCACTTCCATAAATTAATTAATTGATTTTCTTTCTTTTTTAAAAAAAACATCCTAAACTGCTCAGCCTTGCTGCTAGACTGGTAGAATAGGTTGTGAAATAAAATATGGGGACACCTTTAGATGGAAAGGAGTGTTTCTTCTTCAAAGAAGTAGCCGCCATGCGACCAAAGGAGTCCCATGGGGCTAGCAAGGCTGAAATTTGAAGGCCATAAACTAGCTTGACCTTAGAAAGTTAACTAAATATTAAAAAGTTAAATTTAGGTCAGTCGACACTTTCCCGAGTGGCTCAACTGATCACGACCCATCCTAACCAAGAGGTCGTGGGTTCGAGTCGTGACATCATAAGGTTGTGTATGTGAGTGGTGTAGCTTCTAGCTTGGGGCTTTCGATAAAAAGAGAGTAAAATTTAGAGAAATTTTCAAATAAGAGGCTTCTAGGGTTTTGATGCCCTAGGAAGGCTTCAATTTTCAGCTATAGAGCCTCTAATCCTAACCAACCATCGATTATCTTTCTTTACATTAATCTAACCACCGATTATCCTTCCCTAACCATTTATGATTTACACTAATTCATCAATGATCCTTTCTACGTAGTACAACTCCACACCAATAATCAATGATCCGTCCCTGTCTTTTATCTTGTCAAATACTGGGTTTGCCAACCCATGCGTGCTTTCCTTGCTCATATAATAATCATGTCAAGCTTTGGTACCCTTTTTAAAAAATTTAATTTAATCATACCCTAGGTTTATAATACCGGTCCCTTTCCAAATATTAAAACCTATCCTATGCCTATGTTTTAGTCAACATATTATTTATTATGTTTTGATATTAAATTATTCAAGATTTTTAAATGTGTATGCTTAGATATAATAAATTGTTCTCATTAGCCAATGTGTGCAAGATTGCCCCAATCATACAATATAGTACAAATATACTTTAGAATTTACTTAGGCAGATTAATTATTCGATGAGCAGCCGCCTCGAGCAGAGTCTCATCACATAAATTTTCCTTCTTTTTGTTGTAGGTGGCGATGCATTTAAATCAGCGCTGGTGTCATCTACAACAGTCAATCTACACTTCTATTCCTATCAAGCTTCCCTTTCTTCTGCAGCCAAAATTGTCAAAATGTTGCACTTTCTCTCTTATTCACAGGTTGCGCTTCTTGTCTTCTTATCTAGCTAGCTCTCTCTCTCTCTCTCTCCCTCTCTCTCTCACACCCCCCCCCTCCCCCTCTCTCTCAGAGACCTCCCTCACCTCCGCCCTTGAAGCTCCTGCTGTATTCCTGCTCCACCATGCCAGACACACTCACTTTCCCAACCCTTGGTTCTCCCCCTAGATTTGCCTTCCCAGACCTTCACTATGATCAATCCCTTTACAGTGAGATCTCTAGCACCACCTCCACTCCCTTTGTGAGTGCACCCTCAAGCCCAAGCAGAATGAAAGGCTTCTACTTCAGTGCACCCACAAGCCCAACTTGGGCTCAAAGGACTCTACAAATGCAGGACATTCAAGATGGAGGGAGCCCCAATTGGGCTGAAAGGACACCACAAGTGCAGGAAATGGGCAGCCCAAAATGGGGTCCAAAGACAGTAGAAATGAAGGATAACTGTAGCCCCAATTGGGCTCAAGAACCACTGCAAATGAAGGATGGTGAAAGCCTCAATTGCACTCCAAAATCACTTCAAATGAAGGATGATAGTATCTCCAATTGGGTCCCAAAACCACAGCCAGTGAAGAATGATGCTGCAAGGCATCATAGAAGGCTACAAATAGAGGTTGCCGATGCATCTTACAGTAGGAGGAATTTCTATGCATCTGCAATACCCTTTGCTTGGGAGGAGAAACCAGGGACTCCTAAAGCAAGGGCCAATTGTGAGGCCAGCAATAGTGAAGAAGACTCGAGCTCCATTTTGCTCTCCGGTAGCTCAGAGTTTGAGTTTAGCGCGCGTTTCTCTGAGATGGAAGAACCCCCCATGTCTCCTACACCTATATCATCATCTTCTTTTAAGCAGCATGCTTATGGTAGCCCTGGGCCTAATTATGAGCTTGCTTATGGCAGTAATCATAATGAGGCTGCTTATGGAGAGCAAGAAAGACCTCTCCGACCCCCTCCTCGCCTCGACAATCCCATGATATCTGTGAGGCAGCTTATCAAGGATGAATCAGTTGAGCTCAAGCATAGCTGCAGATCATTAACCTCTCTCTCAGCACCTCAGTCGCCTCGCTCCCCGCGGAAATTCGGCCTCGGGGGGGTTCTATGTGGGATCTCTAACCCTGCAGACAAGGTGTTTGATCCTTTTCTTGCAGCTATGGAGAAGATGGCAAGCGACAGTGATGATTTAGTTATGGAGGAGATGTTAAAGGGTGCCAAGAAGAACACTAGGGCCTCTCATGGGCATCATCGAAGGACTCAATCTGCTTCTCCCTTGAGAATTTTCCACTGGGATGAGCATTCTTCCAAGTCTAATTCAAGCTCAACTGATTCATGTATGGATGGGATTAAGGATGTTAAGCATCCTATTCAAAAGGAGATTAATGCAAAGCGTGGCTCTAGTTCATCAAAGGGTTCAAAGAGGTGGAGTTTCAAGGGGTTTTTGCACAGAAGAAGCACCAATAATCCACCTGCAGAAGCTGGCAGATGTAGCAACACAACTAGCCTGAGAAGCTCGGGGCGCTCTAGCTGCAGCAGCTCTATGGGAGAATCAAATGATGTTAATATGGATGATAATGCAAAGGTAAGAGGTGCTCACATGGATGGTAATGCAAAGGGTAGAGGTGTGAGCATGGATGATAATGCAAAGGTTAGGGGTGTTAATTCACCTGTTTCTAGCTCTAATTTGCCATCATTGCCATCAACACCATCATCATCCTCATCCTCATCCTCATCCTCATCAGGCAACAGCAGCAGAGGAAAGCTTAGTGCCCACAAAGCAACTAAGGGCCCTTATGCAGTCCATTACACCATGCAGAGAGCCCACACAGAAGAGCTCAGAAAGAGGACCCTTCTTCCATACAAACAGGGCTTGCTTGGCTGTTTGGGCTTCTCCTCCAAAAGCTACAAGGCCATCACAACCCTCTCCAAGCCATTGCAGTCTGTCTCTCGATAAATTAAATTGCTATCCTATGGTCAATGAAGCCCTTAATCCTATCATTTTGTATGCAGTTTGATTCGATTCTCATAAATTGCCAGTTCTAATGCAGCGATTCTCTTAGCTTTTCCATTAAGACGTTAATTACAGGTTAATCAGGTTTGAAAGGCCAGTTTATCTGTTAATTGTAAAGAGGTTCGAAGATTTGTGCATAGATTTTTGCCCTTGTACCGTTGCAATTGCATGTTCTCGAATTATATATATAATATATTCTGGAATATATATATATATATATATATATATATATATATATATATATATATTGGGGATGTTTTGTTAAGATCTGTGCATGATTAATCGAAAAATGGGCACATAAATAAACTCTTTTCTTATTTATGATTTTTAATTCTTCTACCCCCCCTAGGTTGCCTGGTTTATTGGGTGCTTCCAAAAATCCCTTGTACATCATGCACACACTTTGTGCTTTACAACTGCATGGCACTTTGAGGTGTTTTTTTTTAATAAAAGTTTTAAAAAGGGAAAAAAACATCGGGGGAGAGTTACTTTAGTATCTAGTGTGTGTGAATAGTGTACTTTAAAATTTCTAGCCAAGCCAAAAAAATGAAAAAATTTAGAGTGCACTTTTCACCTTACATGAACCCTTCTCCATAAATTGAAACATTTACTTCATGTCATAACTATTTCCGAAAAATCCTAAGGTGGCAGCTTTCTTTCTCCCATAACTTAAAGCTGATTAAATTAAATCGCCCTTGGGATGAAGTGAACCCACCTTACCTTGGGATGAAGTGAACCCAACTTCTCTCGAACCCTCATAGAGAGATTAATTATGTGCCTCACACTTTTAAATGAAAGCTTTGTGAAAATTAACCTAACTGTCGTTATGTCATACCACTTAAACATGCAAATTTTACTATTATAAAAGTTGAAAATTTTAATTTGAGAGACCATTTCTTTATTTGTAGGACGTTTGCAACTCTCCAAAAAACCTTATTGCCCTACAACTCTATGCCAAAAGTGACCTAAGGAAAAATCAAACAAATGTTGGGGTAAATGGGCTAGCATTGTGGCACTTTTTTGTCTTTTTTTTTTTGCTTAAAAATCCTTTCGAAAAGTTAATGAATCTATGTTTTTTTCACATCTTAAAAGATAGCCCGAATTATGAGATTTGAAGGTTGATAAGTATTTGAAGTAATTTTCATGCAGTTCAAAGATTAAGCGCACAAGTGAGCTAGAAAGCTCGCATTCAGAAACTAGTATTATGCCCATTATCAACAAATCAAATTTTGACACAATAAGAATTCTAAAAAAAGTGCTCTTTTATTGGGATATAGGAATATGAGGGTTTTCAAACCCACCTCCTTATTGGCCCCTTTCCCTGCAGCCTCCTCCTATAAGGTGTTGTAGGTTTTACTAAAAATGCTCTAAACTAGTGGACTTGTGCTCTTTCTTTTTGGCTAAGACATTTTACTCACACCGCCTTCTCTTACTAAGGTTGTGAAAACCTACCCCCTCTTAAGTTTTGAATCACTCTCATGCCATCTTTTCCATGCTCCAATAGACAAGAACACCTCTCAGAGTTATAAATTTCATTTTCATGTACAATGGTCCACAACCATGGCCATGTTTGCATTGAGCAATTCTCACATTCTTGTTATAAATGTCAATCACTAAAAGAGACTCACTTACATTGTTTACGAGTTGGCATGCCATCTAGCAAGTCTAGAGAAGGATGTCCAAACTCGAATCGGCAATGGGTTTGAAATTCATTTCTTGAAACCTTCAACCATGTAGAATTGTTGGGAGTTTTTTTTCATATGGAAGTGTCAACATGTCTTTCATACAAGGTGAACTGATTTGGGTTTTCCGGTTTACTGTCATCCGGTATTGATGGCTTGTTAGTCCCCATATATACGAAGATGGAAAGAGTAGTTGTTAGGACATGTTTTCATATACATAGATGTAGAGTAGCCGTTAGAACACAAAGTCTTTATGTGCACTTCTTGACTTGCCTTGCAACGCAAGGAAGCCTTTATTGAGAGTGTTTTTGTGCTTATACGAGTCAAAGAGGAAGTTTGAAGTACTATTTGAAACCAGTGTAGAGGAGGGGAAGTGAAGGTCCTCTATAGTTCTCTCTCTCTCTCTCTCTCTCTCTCTCTCTCTCTCTCTCTCTCTCTCTCTCTAAGTACCTGAGTGATTTTTTCACTTGTTTTTCGTTACCTTTTACCACATGTCTTCTATAAGAATTTATTCACTAAAAAAGAAGCATAATATATTGTGGTTTTGGTCGAAAGTTATAAACAATCTATGGTTAATCTTTAAGCCAAAAAAAAAAAGCAACTCACTTTCCACATATATAAGACAATAATTGAAACAAAATTGCACCTTAGATGTGAGTTAAAATCTTGATAAAAATTAGTGATACATTTTTTATTATCTTCATGATTTCTGTGCTTAGTTTTGTTTATATTCTTCATTTATTGTATGTGTCATGTTTACATCCTTGTTATATTAAAAGCTTTTTAGCAAGACTAAGTTCGTTCACACACAATGGGGGTTTACATTTGTGGATCCTTGTACTATTATTAATCTCCAAATATATACATGTAGGCTTGCATCTCTCTCTCTCTCTCTCTCTCTCTCTCTCTCTCTCTCTCTCTCTCTCTCTCTCTCTCTCTCTCTCTCTCTCTCTCTCTCTCTCTCTATGTCTATGTGTGTGTGTGTGTGAAGCAAAATCATCACATGATAGTACTTTCAAAATTTTAAAAAATTTATTGAGACTACATGAGTATTACATTGTCATTATGTGAAGATCCAAGAATATAATACATAGTCCATTTCAATCTTTATATCATACATACGCGTGTGTATAATCAAATTGATAATTTTTCAAAATGATTTGAACAATGTTTCACCCAAGGGTAGCACCTCACCTACTTGCATCCATTAATGGATAAGCACTAAAATAAATTGTTGGGTGTGCAAACTTTTAGAATGATTTGAACAACTTCACCCAAGAAGACCATATTAGGGAGTTTGGAAAAATCCTTATTCCCATTTTTTAAGATAAAAAATGGGGAGCATAGTAAACCCTTTTAAGATTTTGTCAAAATCCCCTCACATTCTCCGACAACTTTGGAATTGGAATGCTGAAGATACACCAAAAAGTAGATTGAAAACTAAACTCCCAAAATAATGGGATTTTCCCAAACTCCCTAAAAAACATCAAAAATTTGTTCTTCACATACATGCAACCAAGTAATCATTCTAAAGTACACTACGTGAGCTTCTCCTCAACCATAAGACACATCCAATTGAGAACATCTGTTATGGTTTAAGGGACCTCCAATGTATCGCTAAAATTATGCATACCCATTCGAGGGCATGCTCCATAACTTTTTTTTGGTTTGTTAAAAACGTAAATGGATTGAAAAAATGGAATCCACACTAGTGGGACTAGTGCATGGTGGTCTTAAAACACTGATAGTTGGTGATATCGGTATCTTGATTCACCTTGGAATGGAAGAAATTATTGTTGGTCATGTATCCATGTCCATGTGATTTTGTTGTAAGATAAAACAATTTGAACCATAAGAAGTTGTTGGGCATGGAGGCTTCAAAAGTGCATTGTGGTTGTTATCCATGACCATGTGATTTTGTTGTACAATAAACCAATTTAAACCATAATAAATTATCCATGTCCATGTGATTTTGTTGTAAGATAAACAAATTTAAACCATAATCAATTGTTGGGCATGGAGGCTTTAAAAGTGCATCGTGGTTGTTATCCATGTCCATGTGATTTTGTTGTAAGATAAACCAATTAGACAATATCGATGGTGGTAAGATAGAATAATGAACACAATGCTTGGCATTTATATCATTATGGACATCATTTGGTATGTTCCTATGGATCCATTTTTGAAAAGTTAGTGTTTCCATACATGTCCATGATTCTTTATTACGATCTCATGGATGTAGGGCCCGTATGTATATATTTGGGAGCATTCAAGTGATAATCATACATAGTTTGGGAGCATTCAAGTGACAATCATACATTTGGATGTAGGGCCCGTATGTATATATTTGGGAGCATTCAAGTGATAATCATACATAGTTTTGATATGTAACCTTCATGATGTAAGGATGAAATTCTAAATTAGTAACCTAAGAATCAATGGATCTACTTAGTATAAAGTGTAATGAGTCATTTTTACAAACAAGAAGCCAAAATTGTATGTGTATATTTAAGTGAATATTTGGCATGATCCAAGACATAAAGGTTTATGCTTTGTGATCATTATGCACACAAACGTCAATTTCTTGAGCATTTTTAGCCACTAATTACATGCTTATTATTTCAAGGAAAAAGTGCTTTGATGACATCTATCACTAGAACATGAAGCCTATAAATAAGTTTACTTGTTATCCATTGCTGTTGGTGACACCACCTGAATTTCTTCCAAGCTCGCTAGAGGTTTTTGCTGATGCGCCTTATAGTTCTTGAAGTGTTGTGCAAGAAGGGGGCCCACTCATTACATGGAGTAGACAACATGAGTGTTGGTCACCATCCTAGATCTCATATGGGAGAAGCTCACCATGGATTCTTGAGACATATGCATCAAGGTAATGTATATTCATGAAAGATATCAAAATGATACCTTACAACTATGAGCCATCGACTTATATACCTTGGCCCATTTCACACCCAAATTATTATGTCCATGCCCATAAGCCTAGGCCCCAAGCCCAACATATGAACATGCCCATGGACCCATGGCCACCTCCACATTACAAACCATCCCCACCCAAATATGTTTCATCCTCGAAACATTCTTTGACTTCATTGGTATGAGGATGTCCACTATATATATGTGGATGCACCATGTAGCAAAACTGTCCCAAAACCATCCAAGAGAGCATAGCCATGCTTAAGAGCTTCATAATCCCGTGTAATGCTCTCCGAACAACCACCAAAACATTGCATCATACAATACACACTCCCCATGAAGTGCATATATCAATAACATCCCAATTGAGCAAGCATCATAGTAGCCTCCAAACAGTGAATCTCAGAAAATTACAGCAAGCATATTCACTGTTACATGGCTTAATTCTCTCCCTTAGATGAATTCAACAAGTGCTCATAACCATCCAGTATGTGGGAGGGCTACCATGTAGCTTCATCTTGAGGTAATCCCTTCCATTTAACACGGTATTTGTGCAAAGAGAGCGATTGCGAAGTACCCTTTCCCTTATGCCCAACACTCTCTTGGAAATATACTCCACTATACCATCCTCATTCATAGGAGGTAGCTCATCCAAGACTTGCACTTCCGGCCCAACATATGTCTTCAAATGAGACACATAAAACACATTATGAATTCTTGTGGTAGATGGAAGTAGAAATTGATAAGCTACTTCACCAACTCTTCTGACCCCCTTGTATGGACCATAGAAATGGTGTGCAAGCTTTGTATTAGTGTTGCCCTTGAGAGAACCATAACATGTCTTGGGAATCCTCAAGAATACATAATCCCCCTCCGTGAATTCCAATGGTCTTTGATGTGCATCTTCATAATGCTTTATCTTCTCTTGAGACTTCTTGATAGTCTCTTTGCATGTTTGCAAAAGAGCTTCCATTCTTTCCACTTAATTTCCTTGCATTGGGATTCACATTGTCATTTTTGAATGCTACAATTGGCACATGTACCGTGTACTGAAACATAGCCTCAAAAGGCAACATTCCAATGCTCACATGGTAAGTGCTATTGTGGGCACAACATTCCAAACTCATTCATGTGATCCTCCCTTATGAACTTGCTCTTGGTAGTACCATTAATGAGAGGCTTCCCATCAACACTTGTAGGCTTTTCAGGAGCATGAGAAGTATTGCCAAATATGTAATTTGATTTTCCTCCACTTCCATACACCGTAGAAAACTTGGGCTCAAAAGAAGTGGGTTTGGCATCCTTCAAAGACTTCCCATAATTAGTAGGAGCTGAATCATTACGAAAACTCCCTCGATTTAACCATGCATTTGAATACTTTTCTTCATAGATCTCCGCCAAAAGCATGGCTTCTTTGAGAGTGGTTGACCTTTGTGCCTTGACATCTACACCGATATTGGTCCTTAAACCCTTGATGTACTTGGCCTTCTTAAATTCTTCACTAAACCCATGCACATGTAGTATGGACTTCATGAATTTGTGGGTATAGTCTTTGACACTACTTTGCCTTTATTGCAAGTCATCCCACTTGAACATAAGCTTGTCTTGATGAAATTGGGCGATTAAAGTGTCTCTCATTTCATCCTTTGAAAGCATTCCACAAAGTAACTTCATAAGCTTGAGATTGTAAATGCCTCCACCAAGCATGTGCATACCCTTCTAATTGCAACGTTGCAAAGTAAACCATAAACTTCTCACTTCTAGGGTTCATTTCAAAGTAGAAGTTCATCTTGTTGAGCCAGTCTTCAAAGTCTTCATTGGAAGTATTCTCTCTATTGAACTTTGGTAACACTATTTTGTCTTTGACATCTTTGAACTCATCATGTCTTCTTGCATGCCCATGATCAAAATTCCCTTGCCAATCATCATGCAAATCATCTTGCATGTGTCAATCATCATCATGCAACTCTTCCCCCCTGCATCCTTGGAGCTCTTCCAACAAAATTGGAAACCGAGTGTTGAGTAGAGCCATGTGCCAATCCTCTTCCTCTTGTAGAAGTATGAGAAGCGAAGCCACGAGATTACTACATATCATGGTGCATATTCCCTTGAGAAGAAGAAGGAACATTCCCATCTCTAATGTTGACTCATTTTGTAGGTCTTGGCATCCCATCACCAAAAGAGAAGTGTTGTTGCATTCCATTACTAGCAATTTGATCCATATGAGAACCTTGCAGCAAAGGTGTATTTTCATGATTATGCATCCTCGCATCTTGGTAAGGTGGATAGCCACCACCATTCCTTGAATCACTTCTCAACAAAGCCATCTCATTTTTGAAAGTGTTGATAAGTTGATTTTGCAAGTTGATGAGTTGGTCTTGAAATTTAGATTGCTTATCATTGAAGCTATCCAACATTGATCTCATCATGCACAACATCTCATACATGTCATTAGAGACGGGTGATACTTCTTTGGTCTTAGAAGGTTCTATCCTTGCATCACCATGTTTGCATAGGTAACCTCCTTACAAGCATTCTTGCATTTGCGATCTTCAAGAACTTTGTCACACACCAAACCTTGTACTGGAATTCTCTCAACATGTGCATTATTCCCAATGTCAAATGTACCATCAATGTCTTCCACAAGTGCCCGTGATTAGGTTCCAACATCTCTTGAGTCTCATCCACAATCTTGTGCGGTCTTCTCCTTAGCAGCATAGCTGCAAATTTTGGATTGAATGGATGAAAGGACGAACAAGATTAGAATTGAGTGCTCAAGCACTCTATGTATAGCTAATTGTATCTCCCCCGGCTGGTATTTGGGGGCAACACAACGGGAGATGGGAGCCTGGTGGGGGGTTTGCAGTGCCGTGCTTGTGGTGGTCGCCTAATGAGGCAAACCTCTATTTTAGCGTTTATGAAGTATTGCTGAAAATGAAAAGATGACTACTATAAGATGACCAAAACTTGACCAATTTTGATGATCCATAGCTTGTTGGAACGATCTTAGCATGTACTATCATCCCCCCAAAGAGTTTGACTAAAGTCAAAGTGGAAGGTAACTCTATTTTGACTTTTGTCAAAAAGTCAACTATCATTTTGACCTAGCAAATGAAATAGAAATTAGAGAGTTAAGGGCTTGATTGGTAGGTCTAATGAAGTACTAACAAGAAATGTAAAGATCCATGCAATATAGTCTAGGGTTGACTGAATTAGGGTTGTTGAAATCAAGATCTTTAAAGCTTGATGCAAAGTACTTGTGGAGTATTACAAGAGGGTGCAAAGACCTAGGCAAGACCTAAAAACCGCTATGACTGAATTTAGGGTATGTAGGGGAATTTTTAAACCATTGATTTTGACCGAAACTCAATCCAAAATGTGATCACAAATGATGCCCAAACATAGGCATATGCAATCTTTTCCCCTCCTTGCTCATGCCATTGCCTTGCTCCAATTGCAATTACCACAAAATGATTGTCAATGCCACTTTGCTTGTGTCACTACTTTTTGCAAATACAATTATCCACAAGATGATTGTCGATGTAGCACGTTGAAGCTTGCCGACTCCTGGCCAAGCTCTTCCAACCCCTTAGATCTCATATGGGATAAGCTCACCATGGTTTCTTGGGCCATAGGCATCAAGGATATTCATGAAAGATATCAAAAGGGTACCTTACAACTATGAGCCATTGACTTATATACCTTGGCCCATTTCACACCCAAATTACTATTTCCATTCCCATAAGCCTAGGCCCCCAAGCCCCCAACATATGAACATGCCCATGGACCCATGGCCACCACCACAATACATGTCGGTGGCGGCCGGAGCTCTCAAAGCACAAAGGGTATTGTGTCCTTTCATTATGAGAAAATACCTTATATACAATTGGCCCTTATTCACACTTGGGTGCCCAAAACTTACTAACTAGGCCTTGGGTCGACAATGTCTCATAATGTACAACCTTTATAGTGCCTTTACATGACACTTATTAACGTTCTCAATTGAGGATCATGGTGTTAATCCAAATAGGATTAACATTTCCCCTTTCCTGAAGTAGCTTCTATCCTCACATAACCTGTTATACCGAGGTCTGAAGACCTGGTCACCGAATTCGTGTGGCGATAGAAATTACGGCGAGACTGAAGTTTTCTGAGTGTGCGTCGAAATGCCGAATGGGACTTCTAGAACCCGGTGTTGATCATGTCTTCAAATGTTATGTGCATATAACCTAGAAGACATCTTAGACGATGGTAATATAGCATTATACCTTTGTCTGATGGTCCTTGGTTCATGTCGAACTGTAGATGCTGAGCTTCATAGCCATCATAAGGTTCTCTAGGTTGGTCTAGCAGAACCACTAATAACTTCATGAACTGACACTGGCTACAATTGCAAGATTTGGTATTTTTTGCCAAGCTCTGATCCAATTAAGCAGTTGTTCTTTGTGCTTGAATACTGGAAAATGTTGCTGGGTTAAATATTGGAAAATTGTAGTAGATATGAGAATCCCTTTCTTTTGCAGCTTGAAACTCCAGTGGTGTCCACCTCCTCTTGATAGGCATGTAGAGTGGATCCACTCTTAATGTTGGCAGCGCACTCATGTAAATGCTACTGTATTCAGTTACTGTTAAAAATTCCTTTCTCCATGAAGGTTGCACTCCAAAATCCTGCAGCTGTGGTGCCTCTTCATTTGTGTGGATGGTGGTGTATCCACCTTTGGTGTGCATTGGTGGATGTTTCCTCCTCCATCCTCAAGAATCTCATAATGAATGTGCTTCGACATTCAAGGAATTCCTTTGCATGTTCTACGACATCAAAGATGTTTTCTCTTGTGGTTAGAAACCACATGGACTTTAATTCAACAAATTTGTAAAATTGTTACAAGTATTTAGCAAATTGTTCTATAATGTGGTAAAGTTCAATTGACCTTACACATAGTTTATGGAAAGCTACACTTTCCTCTTTCCAAAAGTTCTTACGCTCTTCCAAGAAAAGTTTACACATCCTGGAATGAAGATGATTTCCACATACATAGCATCTATGTGATGTATAGTGTCTACACACTACTAAAAAATCAAGACTAACATGCACCAATGAGAGTACCACTCTTAGCCCATGAGTAGATACATGCCTATCCACATGTTTACTCTTAAAACCACTTTGGTTGCTTGGAAATACATATATATGTCTCTATGGCCAACCATGTCTCTATGGACATGTTTATGGGCTATCTATGGTCACATCCAAAACCTAATAGCACCATCCAGACACACCTCTACAAGTGTGATCTCACTGGACACCTCTACTATGTGAAACAATATTGTAAACCATTTCAATTATGGGAAATGATTTACTATAAAGAAATAAATTAGAAATTGTTTATCACTTACCCAGTTTTTTGTATATACATATGCTACGTCAATACCAATATGAAGTCTACCATATAACAAATCTTTGAGACTGCTTCAACATGAATAATACAACATCCAATTTGTGTTCAATACCAATATGAAGTCTACCATATAACAAATCTTGGTTGCCTCCCCATGACAGTGGCAAAGCACTACCTACACGTATAGGTGGCAATATACTACCCAATTGTAATCGATGACAACAAAAATTAATGAGTCCTTGTACACACTTCATAAACATCTTACAAAACGCAAGTGTGTCTGATTATTATTTTTCCTAGCGGCGTAAAGAGGAACAACATCCACTTTACCCTGTCTATCAAAACACTAAATCTTTCCCTCGATTTAGTTAACTCCATACTTCTCTAATAGTAACTTTGTACTCATGAATATACCCTTCTCAAGTTGGGATACTTCTCTAACAATAACTTTGTACCCATGAATATACCCTTCTCAAGTTGGGATATTTACAGAGCCATCTTTAACAAGACGCTCGAGCCACTTACTATACGAAGTGCTCATCTAGATTGACTCAAAACCTTTGGCACTACGGCACAAAGTATAGGACATTCCAGCACCAAATTATTGTTGATCCAATATCTAATCAACAACTATGCCAATCTCTGAACTCTACGGTTCAGTATCTAACTATGAGTCCCACTAGGCAGTGATAGAGCCCTTAGACTCAGCTTTAGTGTGAATACAAATAGCAAAGTTCTTTAAGAGCTTGCCCCGCAAATATTTTGTGGATCCACCTCATGGCCAACTACCATGCCTGAGCATAGCCTGAAAACACTTCCACGCCTACCCAAAATACACACTAAACACTCTTGGCAATTTGGCCAAACCAAATTAACAAGTTTAGGGCTTTATCTAGAATAACAAGCACCTAAGGTTTGTGACTTTCCATAAAATTTGAGCTCCGAATTAGCTTCAAACCTTGTGTTTACTTCTGAACCACCATGTTCAGTCCTAAACTCGCCAAATATGCTAGAATACTCCGCTAAGCTCTCAGGCTTAGAATTCTTTCTAACAAACGGTCATGGTTTATAAAACTATGTTGGATCCAATGACAATAAGTAACCATGCTCATCTAGAGTGAATTACTTCTCACTTTAACCAGGTAGTAACCCCATCACATACTAGTAATGATCCATTCATTTCCCAATGCCTTGGATTTGGTAGGTTCTATAAGGACATTAACTTTTCAACACTAAATAGCCCAAGTAAAATAAAATTTTACTTTCCTTTCATGAACGTCATTTCATACTTCCATGATTTGTATTGTAGCAACCAAACATGCATTCAAAAATGAACACGAGTGTTGGATATCAATGAGATTACACTCCTTGAATGTTGTAGGGCATCCCCCACATATCAAAACCATCCAACAATACTAGTCTCCTTGCTCACCAATGGTTCTATATAGCACTCACAAACTAGAAACTACTCTGTCACCACACTAGTATTTAATCATGGCTATGGTACACAGCTTCTCCAAACTCTATCGTTGGATTTCTTCCCTAGAAAAGGCTATAATTGAGTCTCAAACTCAATGTTGTCCAAACACTTGATCACTACGAAACAAGCGTACAAGCAATCAACCAACCATGACCTTCATGAACATTTTATGTCCCATACCATCAAATGAGCATGAAGCTCACCCTGACACACAAGTAGACTTTTTTTTCTCCTTTTGAGAAACAAAATCTCAAGCATATGGATGACACCCATGGGTGTTTGCACTAGACGAACCATGCACAGTCTATTCCAAAGTTCAACATGCTATGATTTGAAGAACTATATCAAGTTCCATAGCCTCAAATCCTCAATTTAGAGTATTTGTCAAACCAATCTGATAAGGTCTCAATGTCCCATTACATCAACTGGTAATTAAGCCCATCTATGAAGATCTTAAAGACTAGCCACACAATGTAGCTTTCGAACAAAAGCTCTCCAAGGTACTCCCATGCTATCGGGACGAAAGGAGCAATGACATACTCCAAAGGTGGGTAAAGTATCTCCGTACTCTATTACAAGTCACGTCAAACAACTAGACAATGAACATCATCAACACCCAAGTTTTGGTAAACTCTGAATTGAAAGATCACTATGGACCTCACCCTAAGATCACTACAAATCTTGGAACAATTGATCTCTACGGACCATGTACGAGCGCTTGCATCTGTGTGGACTAAGCATAATGTCCACGCTTACCCAAAATAAGATATCTAACAAGCACAAGACCACTACGAGCACCAAGGTTTATGGTAGCTACTATGGCCATAAATCCAATCCGAGCGTGTGCACATGTGTTTAGTAGCACTGCGGCTACCCACAAAGTTATGAGCAAACATGTATTTGCAAGCATGTGCATCCATATATAATTGGCAATTAGATTTTACAAGCAAGCAAGCAATTAGATTTTACAAGCAAGCAAATGACTCGTGCATTCTCACGTAGTCATTTCCTAAATATACACATTTGTTTGGTCATAGTTCGTACGATGAATGCACCAATTTTATGGCAACTTCCGCCATGAATGAAAATTATTTTTTTGGCTATGCGAGACCGCTTCCCATAGATAATGCCATGTGTGACTACGTACACTTGGATCCAAAAATGTCAAATTAGGCTCCCTCGTATCATGCCAAATACTCTTAGTCAACACACGAGACCATGTCGTTAGTTTTCAATAGTTGTGGCACCTGCAAAATATTCACACACACACACACACACACACACACACACACACACACACACATTTAAAGCATGCAAGGTTTGGTTTCTTTTTGTGGGAACCTCCCCTAAACATTTCTTACCAAGGTTCTAAAACCTCAACTCTATCGTGTGGTGCTCTCGTGCGGCAGCTGTGCTAGGGAGAATGGCTCAGATCCCTTGAGAGAAACAATTAGACTGTAGACTAGCACAGAACAAGACCTTCTTTCCCTCTTCACACACCTCGCCCTATTCGTTTTGTAGCGTGCTTGGTGCCTACTCCAAAAATTGGGATACGGTGCTTGTATTCTGTAATAAAAGGCAAAAGAATGGTTTGCTCTGTGCTCAATCCGCACCTTCCATCCACAAACAGAGGTGCGACCCTACAATGATTTTATCTCTTCTCTATTGAGGTTTCTCTACACAGAAACCATTGCTGCACAGAAAAATAAGAGGGAGAACCATTGAAAATTTATCTCTTTACAGATCCGATCACGCGCGGAGAAGTGACAGAGAGGCTCGACAAATTGACAGAGAGGCTCGACAAATTGAAACGCGACTATGATACCAATGTTATGTCACCATAGTCGCCGCCATAGCCAAGGAGGGCTCCAAGCTGTAGTCACCACCACCCAACTATAGAGGAATGTTATGTCACCATAGTCGCCGCCATAGCCAAGGAGGGCTCCAAGCTGTAGTCACCACCACCCAACTATAGAGGAATGTTATGTCACCATAGCCAAGGAGGGCTCCAAGCTGTAGTCACCACCACCCAACTATAGAGGAATGCTATGTCACCATAGTCGCCGCCATAGCCAAGGAGGGCTCCAAGCTGTAGTCACCACCACCCAACTATAGAGGAATGTGGATAAGTATCCACATTGCCAGCTTATATAGTGGCCTACCTATCCACACTCTGCCCACAGTCCTCCAACTTGGGCGCCTCACCCCCCCTGAACCCCGAATACACTTGCCACACGCACTCCAGCTCTGCCGCCACTAGCGGGCGACTCACGCATGCCATTTTATAGGCTACGTGACATGAGCACACATTAGATGCAAAGCTGCAACCACCTTTGCTATCCCCTCTTGTGGATGAGCCCACATTGGATGTCAAAGTGGAAGATGTGCTAAAGCCGACATGTGAAACAAAGCAGCCAAAGGGGCTAGTATCCAATGCCAAGGAATCTGTTATTGCAAAAAGGGACGAGGAGAGTCAAGTTGAAGGCAAAGAGGAAAAGGACAATAAAGATTCAACTGCGAAAGACAAACCTCAAAAATTTGTGGCACCAGATTGAGCAAGAAAATGTGGAGGAGCTAAAAGGTGAAACGATGAAAGAAGAGAAGGATGAGGCAAGAAAGAATTTAGACCCAGTTGTGGAGGAAGCAACAAAGAAGCACGAGGGACCTTAAATTTTGTTTGAGGAGCCTGCAACAAAGAATGTAATGAAATTCTAACACAAGATTGATTTTTGAACACCTAGGACTATAATGTATCAAGAATACCTTAAGTGGGTATTATTGAAACTGCTATGTTTTGTACCTCTTTTTGCATCAAACGGAATGTTCCCTTCGTTTTGAAAGCTGGAATGAAACTCACAAGTGAAAATATACTTATCAAGTTTAGAAAGATTCATCTTTTTTCCTAGGATAAGCTATTAAAAAGATGCAAAGTCTTAGCTTGTCTTACCTTTAATGTGTCAATCTTGAAAGCAAATGTATGCGGCAGTTCAATCTCATCCTCATTGATCAAATCATCTCGTAATTGATGAAGAGTACATTCACCTCCTAGCGAGATAGTTATCTGCACTTGGTTATTTATAAGAATATCTATGTGTACAATGGGATTATTGTTTGTGTCACTTGTGTTGTTGTCTAATGACACTAATGTTCCATTTACATAATGAGAGCGCTTATAATGGAAGGATAGTATGAAGTTTTGACTCTTTATCATGTATTTGACAGAGACTGTTTCAGAATCAACCTCATAGTAATGTCATTTGCCACCCTTCTATTCCAACCCTTGTCTAAGAATTCCAAAATTGTGTCTGGTGGTTCAATATTCTTGCAAACTAGCATTGTGTTCTTTGGGGCTATTGGGCAGTAAGAAAAAAAATTGACAAAGACATCAATAGACATAAGGACTTTTATTTTGACTAGCCTTGTCGGATTATTTGGTTTTAGAGATTTCTAAACCTCATGGAATAATTTGCAACGAATAGACTCACTAATATTAGAGCTGGGTAAATGCCAATCTGAGCTAAGAAATTCAAGTAATGGAAGCTCTTCTAACCATCCTGATGAGAGGTTATGGTTCAAGTGAAAGAAATTATCATTAAAAAAAATACCTGATCTTGCTAGCTCACTATGAAGTCAACCCACATATTGGTTCTCACCTATAAATGAATGTAAAACATTAATTACGCCTACAATGCTCTTCACCGGTTTGCCACTCTTCATAGGATGAAGGATACAAGTTTGCTAAGTTAGAAAGATAGACAGAAGCAAAAGCATAGGTTTAAAATGCTTACTAAACAAAATGATTAAAAACAAAAATAACAGAGAAACTTAAAAAATTGGGCATGTGGAGAGGTAACCCTTCTCGCCTTTCAGAAAAGGGTAAGCTCTTTGTGCATGTAAACATGTTGCACTAGAACTTCCTTGACAGTCTTGTCGCTACCCTTAAGAGTGAAGTCCTTCACTCGGGTTTTCCAACTATCAAGGAATGCATTAGAGTTCACTCTTTTACGCTTCCTACATTGGAGAAGCACCTAAGTCCCCTTTGCAATGGTCAGTAGTATCCATTGGTTATTTTCATCTAGTGTATTGGCCAAGGTTATTACCTCTACTTGGGAAGAGGGTCTCCTCGATCTCTGTAGTGTTCCCATGATAAAAACAAACGACATTGTATGGGCAAGGTAGAGGCAATAAAGTGAAGTGGTAAGAAAGCCTTGTACGAGCAATGAAGTGAAAAAAGCAAGGCGGGAAAGATAAAAAAGGAAGAATGCGTGCTTTAGGAGGGAAAATAGAGTAAAGGAGGCTAGAGCAGAAAGAGGGGGGATTTGGAATTTGTGTAAAGTACATGATATCTTTGTCGGTGTGCAGTCCTCTTTTCATTCTAAATGCAATGAATAGGAAGCTTGCAAGGGCCATATGTTTTTTGATATCTTTTGAATATACATTTCTCCTTTTTTCATTATAAATCTTAAAATAGATGTTTTTAAAAGTCATTTTTCATTATTTTAGAAATGAAGAGTATTATTGCTTAATGAGGTGGATTGTTACAGTGGCTTTTAGCTCATTGGTATCGAGGTATTTTCCAAAACCTTAAAGGGCCCTCCAAGCCCCCCAATTTCCCCTAATGGCTGCTCCATAGAACTAGGGCACATGGCTGCTCCATGTACCCTAGTTCTATGCCATCTAGTCCGTCACACCCACCAAAGGGCATGGTAAATTGGATGGCTACAACCTCGTGGCATAAGCTTCATCTTGTATAGGAGTGGTTGGGTCGAATGGAGTTATCTGTGCAGAAGGGATTTTCACATCAAATGAGGCTTTAAAAGGGGATTCCCAACCATGATTATCTGCTCATATTTGAGGGCTAGGAGATCCAAGATGGGATCTACACAAGGACCTACCGTGTTGTGCTCGTGTGGCATAGGATTGGGCCTCGGCCTTTGGCTCGCTATCCAGTGGTTCCTCGAGGGTGAGAGGGTTAGTGGTTAAAAGATGCATCAGTGAAATCTCTCTCAGTTAGTGGAGGATTAGTGTTATCCTTATTTTTATTTTCACAATGAGTAGATAAATAAGAAGTTATAGGACTGAACATTGGGTAGGTGTTTTCCTCTACATCGTCCTTTTTATCTCCATCCCCCTCATTGGAAGGCGGCGGTGGTTTCTTGGTGATAAAGAAATCATGTAAGGCATGTAGATCTTCTTTCTTGGGGAATGTGGGATATTCTATGTGTGCACTTGGTCAAAGTCATATTTTCATGTTGTTAATAAAGATTGTAGATATGCACAAATAATATCAAAAAAAATGAAGAATGCCCTAGGGATGATAAAGTTTGCTATTATGTAAGAGAAGGTATTGGTGGGTGTCCCAAGCCTTGACCCAGCCATGTGTGAGCATCCAAGTTAAGCTTTCCTGAAGTTTGGGAAGGGAAGCCACAAAAGAGCTGGGAAGAGATGGTTTCATTAGGTGAATGGGCTCCTGCCCCTCACTAAAGCTAGAAGAATTAATAAGAACCTTGCACCAAGATTAAAAATTTAGCACTATAGGGTGTAGGGGGTACATGTACATTGATTGAACCTCATTAAGTTTGAGGCCCCACGTAAATATAGCCATAATAATGGTGGGGTTAGCATATCATGTAGTATTTTGTTAAATTAGTGCTAGGTCCCCTTGGGTTAGTTCTTCACTTAAGTTAATATTATATTGGAAACAAAAAATAGGGAGGAAGTCTTGTGAGAGGCCCGAGGAACCACTGGAAGGTCAGCCAGTGAGGATGCCCTATCCACCACAGGCTTACTCTATGTGTCATCCTCTTTAGGCACGGCATGGGTTCTCCTTGCGGCTACAACTATTGATGAAGATTAGTGAGGCGAGCCTCTTAAGCTTGTAGAGCCTAGGCAATCTGTAGCTCCCTTTGGTGGCAAGCTTCTTGAATTTGAAGATTGTGAAGGAGTAGGCCATCCTTCTCTGTTCACAACACACCCATCTTGGCTTGTAGTGTGGTTGTCATAGCATGGGCATCCATAATCTTCTCATTAAGATAAGAGATGACTTGTTAGTGGCTAGCTAGCATAGTCACCTTTTTGTCTTGCAGATCCAGTAGTGTGGCCTTGAGGTCCTTGACCTATATTTCATAGTTTGGCACAACTGATTTCATAAATGTCTTTGGCATGTTCCAATTGCCCTTATAACACCTCCATGTGGGCTTTTAACCCTACTTCAGTGGCCTTTAACTCTTTGTCATTCTCTTCCAAATGGTACTCTAGGGCTTGGTAATCATCAATTGCATTAGAGAATCATCAATTGAGCCTCGAGATCCATCACATGAGTACGCGCCTTAGCCTAGTTTGGACACTTTAGCTCAATGTTTTTTTGTTTTCCTCCACTTGAATTTACAACAGTGTAGTGCGAGCCTTTTCTTCCATGGCTTCCTATCTTTGGCTTTCTAGCCGATGAAGTAACTCTTGGACTTGTTGAGCTAAAGTGGAGTTAGCCTCAAGTATTCCTTTCTACTTTTCCTCTTCATCCTTCGTGAGCTAATCCATCTCCGCCATCAATTGTGCATTTAACTTTGTAGTGATGCTAACATGCTTTTTAAATAACCGCTTGGCTGAGGCCTACATGTGGAACTTGTGTTCCATCATCTAGGTGGAGAGGATATTTAGGTTGGACACATAGGAATCCATCTCGTAGTCCTTGTGTTCCCCGTGCTTTAGGTACTCCTCAACCCGGGTGTATTTGGTCTTTTCACAGTGCAGAATGTCTTTCTCTAGCTCGTGAACTACCACTCTTTTGGTCGTGGCATCCATTTCCTGCAATTGCATGCAAAGTGGCTTGTATGGCTCCTCGCTACTTTGGGAGGCTTCTATTTTCTGTCTCTTGGTAGTAGTGTCGGCATCTTCTCCAGAGCTCACGGGTATGGAGTGCTTCTCTTGAGTGTTTCTTAGAAGAGGAGGGCTGGAAGGAGAAAAGAGATCTAATGGTGAGGTAGAGATAGGCTGGGTTGCTAGCTTTGACCCTCATCTACTATAGTGGGCTCCTAGGGTGGCATGCTCAGCCCTGCAACATCATGCACTTTAGGATAGATGGTTCTTCTAGGGCTAGAGAAGATGGTGGTGGGGGGCTTGAGGCTTTTGCCTAGAAGGGTGCTTTCTTGGCCTTCCACATGAGTCGATGCGGTCAGGGAAACAAAATGCAATCGGGGAAACATAATGCATTCAGGGAAACATAATGGAGTCCGCGAAACAAAATGGGGTTGGCGAGGTGCTCTTCACCCTTTTCTTGGGGGTTGTTCTGTCGAGCTAACACCAATCCACGCCACCCGGCACCTTGTATCTTCTAGGATTGTTTAGCCTTCTACTAGATTTCTCTGTAAGACCTCTTGTGCTATGGTGGTGGCCACCTCGAATTCTTTAGGTGAAGCATCAGGCAATGAGACTCCAGCAGCATAACTTAGGATTTGCGTGAGTAAGTGGGGATTTACAACCTTATTGCCATGTTTGGTGAGGTAATGGGTAAAGTCCCAGCAGTGAAGCATGCTAGCTTGTTCCCCTCGGTGCAGGCGGTAAACCTTATGCATGTCCATGCAATTGTAGCTGTCACAACCGGCTTTACCTCCATAATCATGGATGTTACTTTGCATGCCTTCTCAAGTTGGCGATCCTTAAGAGCTGTGAACTCTACTCCATTATTGTTCACGTGGGAAGGTGGGCAAATATCAAAAAAGTCCAACTTTTTGGAAAAGGGGGAAGGTTTTGGCCCCGACTGGCAAGTGGCATGCCTCTATGATTAACCTTTTGGTAATTAATTATGGCATCTTGGCTCCATCAATGCATGTCACCATACTGCAATAGGTGACCTATTGATACGAGGCTAGAAACTCTACAGACAATCGGGTGTTGACCCAGCACTGGATTGCTTCAGCCAAGTTTCTAAGTCCGGTCTTCTCTAGCTTTTCCTTCACCTTAGAATCATGCACTAACGGCATGTAGCTAGGGGAGTAGTATTGAAAGTAGACTTTCTTATTGTCCACCATCTCCACGTGGGTTATGATGTTACCATGGCACCTATCCATCAAGTAACTACCCTTTTATTTAGTTTTCCCCTTAGACTTCTTCTTAGGGGTCTTTTCGTCTCCCCCCAAGGAAGTGGGAGAGCTTGGTTCCTCATACAAACAATCTTGAGTGGTCTCCTTGCTTGCCATGATGCTAAAAAGAAAACTATAATCAGTCTCTATTGGTAAGAGTATCATGAGCCCCTATTAAATGTTAGATGTTAGAATTACATGTTAGTAGAATTTGGTAAGAAACAAGAGTTCTTGGTTTTTTCCAATCACAACCGTGATTCAGTAGACTACAAAATCACAACATTGGAAAGATGGAAGTGTTGTCATGATTTAAAGTGGGTGACGTGATTATACAAGGATGACATGGCAATCATGATGTGATTGGATGGCATGATTAGTGATGTGACATTAACGTCGTGATTATTTTTAATTTTTGGGTGCCGTGAGGGGTGATGTGGTCGTAGTCACAACATGATCAATAATCACGGGCATGATTCTTAACCGCGATTCTTGGCATAGTAATCATGCGCTGTGATGTCAGCTATGTGATCGATGATGTGTCACCATGATTCGCATCATGATTTCGCAGACTGCAAAATCACGATTGCCATGGGATGGGATGAACCATCAAAAATTGACATTGGCAACTAGAATGTTTTAATGCAGTGGTTGATTGTTAGTTTTAGTATGGTGATGAGTCTATGACTTTGAAGTCATGGAACATGGGTTCCGTGATTATGCAAAGTGCACAATCACAGTGGCTAATTCATGTGTTTGATTGATGAAGGGGAGTGCAAAAAAAAAAGAGCAGTCAATTAGATTGGGGACGGGATGGAGCGAAAAGACATAAAACATGAAAATAAATAGAAATGGGAAACATAGAAATGGGAATAGAAAACCCATCGGTGTGTTTTTTATTCTCTTTACCAAGCATAATAATCATTTTAGACAACACCAAGCAAGTGAATAAAGATTAAAAAAGGACCATGAGTCCTACCTGAAGCAAGTGGTATTGGTGGAGAGAAGGTCGCAGAGATAACCAAAGAAGGTGTAGGCGCAAGCATGATGCAGAGCTCAAAGAAGAAGGCGACAGTGGAAAATTTTTGAAAAACAGTGAAAATAGAAAAAATGCCTATTTAAAGCCAAGGGGATCACAATGGCTGGTGGATTAATGACTTGACACATGGCACAATATAACTGGTCTTGGGATTTGTGCCATGCTCACGATAACATCGAGGTGTGATCATGTCATAGTCGACTATGATCACAACGGTCGACGTCATTCACTCCACAAGAATGCATCACTACATGTCCACACATTTAATATTAATATCTACTAATGGTGAAGAATCTTCTACTGAAAGCTTCACGTTCACCTCCATAGGTGTTGACATAGGTTGGTAGTCGATCATCCCAAATGCTATGAGAATCTCCCAAGCATACTTATGTTGTAATATAAAGATCTTGCATGACACGTGCTAGACCTCCATCTCCCAAGCATACTTATGTTGTAATATAAAGATCTTGCATGACACGTGCTAGACCTCCATCCCTAAATAGAAATGCATTAGACCCAAGTTTGACATCTCAAACTCACAGCTGAGCATATCCATTGTCTGCTAGATCATTTTTTCATTGTCACCTGTGATGTTTAAGTCATCTACATATAGGACAACCAAAGCAATCTTGCCGTATCTTTTTAGAACATACAAGTTAGCATCAAAAGCACTTCTAGTAAACCCAATCTTTTTGAAAAATTGATCTATCCTATGGTATCATGCCCTTGGGGCCTATTTTAGCCCGTACAATGCCTTCTTTAGCCTATAAACTTTGTTTTTAATCCGAGCATCTCAAAACCTGGTGACTAAGCTACATATACCTCCTCCTTGAGATGTCCGTTTATTAAGAAACCATTTTAAGAATAATTAGCATCTCTCCATTACCTACGAGAGATAGCACAATAAGTGTCAATGAAATGGTATTCTAAATGTTATAATTATGAGAAAAGATTTCTATGCCATAAAATCATATAATTTATAAATATTTAGTTTATAGTTCATTAAGTTTTGGATACCCAAGTATGAATAAGGACCAATTGTATAAATAACAGTATTCTCATAACGCAAGACACAATATCCCTTTGTGCTAATTGAGTCTAGTAAGGACCAATTGTATAAATAACATTATTCTCATAATGTAAGACACAATCTCCTTTGTGTCAATTGAGTCTAGTCCTATCTCCTTGCTCTCTTGCTTGTCTATGGTGAGAGAGAGAGAGAGAGAGAGAGAGAGAGAGAGCTACATTCTTGGTACATGTTCCTTCCATGCTTGTATTTTAGAGTGTGACAATAGAGAGAAGTTAATGTACTTACATGAAGAATGGCAATCTCATGGTGACAGCTTGAGGAGAAGACGAGAGTGGTGCTAGCTCCCACTAGCAAATCTTGGAATCTACCAAGATACGAGCTTGAACACTAGCAACAAGTTTTCCATGACAAATTAAGATGAGCATTATCCTTTACACTAGAAGAGGTATGGTGTAGCCAATAACATTTTTGACGCCGCTACCCACCACTCTGTTGGAACTACAACTATTTTTGAAGCTATGCGATTGATAGAGAAGAGAATATGTTATGGTAAGGTTGTGAAGGAAGAGAAAAGAGAGGTGAAAAAGGATTGTTTTAGCATTTAAGGTAGTTCTTTACATTATTGAAAAGTAGAAAATCAACAAAATAAGCATTTGCATCAATACTTGCATGGCAAGAATATCCTTATCACGACTGTGATTGTGCATGGAACGCCCATTTGCTATACTTTCTCAAATCAAAAAAAAAAAAAAGAGCCATTGATTCCATCGCTTGTTGTCATTGGAATATTCATGTTACAAGGGATTAAATTGAAAAATTTGAACTAGAAAACTTAAGATTTACACACCCAAAAACATTGATTTTGGTTAACACCTTCTAAATGATGTTGACGTGATTCTGTAGGTAGTAAAATCACAACCGAGATTTCTGTTCACAACATGCTTTTTTGACAAACTTACCTATATCGCAATTCTCGAAATTACGTATTAAATGCACCCTATTTTTAAAAGATTCTATCTTATCTAATCGTGATTACGGATAACGAATCATGGCATGCTTATTAATCATGTCCATGACTACCACACCATAAATCACGCTTGAGAAATCAGAGTCTATGAATACTAATCATGTCTGTGATTGATACATCATCAATCACGTAGTTGAAATCATGGTGATTACCCCGTCACCAAAAATCACAATGACAAAACTTGACCATTTGATAAGATAGACACCTAAGACAATGACTAGAAGATCACGAAAATCATTTGAACAATCCTTGGACTTGTTTGGGTAAAGACCGTAGCCGTGATTCTGTAGAGAATCATGGCTGTGATTCTAGACCCTACAAAATCACATCAACTGGTATCTTCAAAATTGATAGGAGAATTGGTTAAGAATGTTCCCAAGGGCTTTCTAGGACCAGAGGCAGTTGTGAGTAGTTGAGAGTATCCAACAAAATTTATGTGACTCGTGATTATTGATGACGTCGTAATTTTGTAGACACCTACCATGATTCTATAGAAACCTATCACTTGCAGATTTGAAAATTCCAAAAGTGTGTAACTCCAAAATTTTGGCCGGTTAAATCCATTTCATGCACTTAAGGTCGGGAAGACTTGTTGGTGGTGACATCGTCCCTAATGATAGTGTATCTAACCAACCAAGATCCTCCTACCAAAGAAGCTTAGGATCAGCTTGCACGGTCAACACACAAAGGAGTGTGTTTGCTTTGCATAGGCTGAATTCTTTTGAGTCAACAAGTAGTGAGGAATCCATGAAAACTCCTGTTAATGAGGAACCGGCAGGGGAGAAGGGCACTTCTTCTCCAACACTATCTGGAGAGTTCACGGGCTTAGCCCGAGGAATCCTTGGATATGGACATAAGCTTAAAAAGGAAACTCTACAGGTTGCCAAGGGACAACCATCAGGCTTGGATCGAGAAGTGAGCACAAAATACCTAGAAGCATAGGACAATAACTAAGGGAGGAACCATCACCAAGGAGAAATACCCTCAACCAGCAGTACAATATACTCTAAGAATACGGAGGGACCCTGTAAGCGCCTAAGAAAACAAGGGCAGTATACTTTCCCACTTCCAGAGAGCTGGAGATTGAGGAAAAAATGAGAGAAGCACAAGCCCAACTTAGAAGGCTTGAACAAGAAAACACCAAGACACCATGAATTGGTGCCGCCTGCGGTCAAGGGACACCGGTTTTCATACACCACCATTCAGAGGGCTCCTTTCGAGGTTTGCACAAGCCGGGGGAGGAGGAGAGACATTTTTTGGTGGGGCAGGCGGTGGGGCTCTTGCACCTCGCCAAGGTGCTAAAAGCATTTTAAAGGGGGTTTCAAGTGTTCTGAAACAAGAAAGAAGACTCTCACACCTTCCAACGCTCAGCCTTGATTTACCAAGGGATATATCCATAATGTTATGGGGAGTAAAGTTTACCTTTTGCATAATACTTGACTATAAGTGTTCTCAGTAATCAATACAACATTTGAGAGAAGCAAGGAATTGTAATTTCACTGCTAATTTACAAGCAGCTTCCAAAGGACTTCCCCATGATCACAGAGACAGTTCTGTAGAATGCACCCAACCAAGCATTATACTAATCCTCATCTGCAGCATTATGACCAAGGCTACCTTTATAGAAGTAATCGCATAACCGATCCCTCCTGTAAATCATGCAAAAACAAATGATTTCATACGGGCAACCAAGGCACAATCATGTCACATCAAAAACACACAGCACGGTGACACAAGGCAGTTAAACTTACCTTGGAGCAGACCATTTCCTTTCACTGGAATTGTCTACTTTGTCTGTACTATCTGACACCTCCTCTGTGTATATACTTGAAATGCTACAGTCAACGTTCAAGCCCCTGCTATGTATGCTATCAGTTTGAGGCCTTCTTGTACTCGAAGAGCTAATGTCTATAGCAGAAGACAAGGTGTCATTGAAAGTTGCCGGCACCTCATCTCTAAAAGCCGCAGGCACCATGCTTGCACACTCATCCAAAAGAAGACTCCGTGCACGACCCGAGCCTCTTCCTCCTTGGCCAGGAAATGTACCATGTACAGGAGATCCAAGAAAATCATGGTTACTTGCTGTCTGCTCTGCTGCTGGATCGTCAAAATTAGGTGAACTTGGAGAACACTGATCTTCTGTCTCTGCCAAACTATGCCCACAAACATCCAAGCATTCATCGACAGTGACTGTGTCCGAAATGGCCACTGGCGACTGCGCTCGCATCTGCAACGAGCGTAGCAGTGCAGCCCGCCGGAGATCGGCAGCATAGCAAGGATCACTGGGTGATGGCGGGAAACGACTCTCGGCATCTGGCGCGCGTTGCCTTGGTTGTGAGCAGGGCAAAGGTAGTGATGATGTGGATAACCCACTGGCACCCACTACAGCCTGACTGTTGCCACTACTTGAAGCACCCTTGAAAGACTTTAAAGGTGAAGCTGGCCTTGAGGACTCACAAAGAGAGCTCAACGTGCGCTGTGGCGTCTCACAGTAGCGTCCAGACCTGTAGCAAATGCTTTCATCGCTGTCATCGGACATGTATGAATCAAGGGTTGATATTTCATCTCTGTATATACAACCATCCCATTTAGTATTAGTAAACAAACAGTCAACGGAAACTTCCCTTCACATAACACGATTGCAGGAGTACCTTACCCATTGCTTGGATATGAAGATAAAGACTTTGAGAAGCACCCAGTTTCTGTTAGAGCCAGTGAGTCCATGGGATCAGAAGTCTGAGGCATCATTCTTGAGCCTCCTGACAGTGTATCGCCAACTTTCAAACCATTCAAACTTGAGGCCATGACCTGCCCAAAAGATCACCATAAAAGTACACTGAAATACAGGATACAAAATCCTGGGAATTGTGAGTTCTTTGGATGAGTTTGGGGCAAGAGGTTTTTTTTTTCTCTCTTTTGGTGGAAGGGGGGTGGGGGGGGGTGCAGGGCTTTATAGCCCCTCACTGGCCACGCCTTAGCCAGCTGTAAAGAAGCATTTATTGCTGTCAACAGATGTTGGTTAGCCAGGTCAAACCTGCCACGTGGCAGCCAAGTTGTTACTCCCATGTTTGGGCATCCTTCCCAAGGAATTAAGGGTCCCCAAGGTGCCCACGAGCTACCCACTGCAGAGTCTACAATGGTCCACCATCAGCTTTTTGAGGTGCTGCCCGGCCAAGGAAGCACTCTTTCCTTTTCAGATGCTAGCTCTTGCTGCCGTGTCAACCATAAACGAGTTCAGAATGTCTTACCATTAGGTTCAGTCTGATGCCCCTTTGGGTTGAAACCAGCATCCCATACATATTGTCACTTAAACATGGCGTCTCACAACAGAGGTGTAACAGGCCAACTATCTCGGCCACTTAACATCGAGATCTCGCTGCTCGCTGAAGCTCCCGATACCACCCTGCTCTGCGCACCTTCGTTCCCCCCCCCTCCTCGCGCCTTCCTTCCGCCCCCCGCTTGCTCCCCTCTGCTCGACGCTGCGCCCCCCCTCTCCTTCCTCGCTGCTGCGCCGCCCCCCCCTCCTTACTCGCCGCTTCGCCTTCCCCCCCTTCTTCGCCATTTCGCCCCCCTCCCTTCTTCGCCATTTCGCCATCCCCCCCCGCTCCGCCTGGTCGCCATCCCCCCCCCCGCTGCCGCCTGTTCCCCCCCGCTGCCGCCTGTTCGCCATCCCCCCTGCTGCCGCCTGTTCGTCATCCCCCCCCGCTGCCGCCTGTTTGCCCCCCCGCCTCTTCGCCTCCTCTCGCCCGCCTCCTTTCAGCAGCGCCCCGCCCCCCTCCTTCTCGCATTGTCGCCGCCCCCCCCCTCTGGGCCTCTCCTCCCCCCTTTTTGCGCCGCCCCCCCCCCCTCCCTCCTCTGTCGTGCTGCTTTTCACCCCTTGGGGGTTTTTGTTTTTTTTCCCTCATCGTCATCCGTCCTTCCGCCTCTTGGTGTGCAGCCCGCTTCCTGCAGGTTTTCCGCTTGCGCCTCGCCTTCGCTTGAGCTTCAGACTCTGATGGAGACTCCTCCCGCCTCGCCTCAGAGGGACTCTTCCGCAGCCCCCTCGCCCGCCCCCGAGGTCATCCCCATCAGGCTTTCTCTTTCGCCGGAAGAGGAAGCGAGCCTCACCGCAGAGGTGGAACGCCTTCAGGCTCACTCCACCATCTGCCGTATAGTCGGCACTCGCCCCAGCAGAGGGGAGATCAGGGATCTACTTCAGGCTCGCCTTCTTGCAGATGTGGGCAAGATCCTTGATGTACAGCTCTTGGGCCGGGGACATTATCAGATCGAGTTCGAGGCCGCCCAGAGCGTTGCCAAGGTCCTTGCCATGAGTCCTCTGGATATCAGGGGTGCTCGGGCTTTCTTCAGGCCTTGGCAGCATGGATTTGATCCAGCTGCGGCGGAGCAGGGAGAGCGCCTCTTCCATATTACAGTTTGTTTCCCTGGTCTCCGCCGGGAGTATCTTCCGCTCCTCTCCAGGCTCGGAGCATTGGTGGGCTCGGTTCTTGAGACGGGCCCCTCAGCAGCTTCAGTGGTGGCCAGAGCAGCTGGGCTACCTTCGGTCAGAGTGTTGGTATCTGACATCTCCTCCCTTCCTAAGGTCATTCAGCTACCTAGGATAGGGGGGGGGTGGATAGATCAGAGAGTGGAGTTCTCGGGGCTCCCGAACCAGTGCTTCATTTGCAGGCAGGTCGGTCATTTGGCCAAGGCCTGCCCTCGCAGGAGACCTCGGCCCTCACCACAGCAGCAGGCCACGGATGGCCCGCCCACAGATTCGGCTCGGCAGGCTGCCTCAGGGACACCTGCTCAGGCCACAGAGACCTCGGAGTGGCAGCCTGGACAGGGGCGCCGTCGAGGGAGACAGCCACAGCAGCACGCCCAGGTACCGCTGCAGCAGCAGCCACAGTCTCAGCCTCACTGGGTTCCCGTGAGGAACAGATTTGCTCCCCTTCAGGAGGAGACCCCTGCAGCGACCGAGGACCAGGAGATGCCAGCTCCCCCTCCTTCACCTCCCCCACACCCATCCCCTCCCACCGCCTCGCTCCCACCATCGCCGCCTCCCGCCCCCGCTCCGGTCTCGGCAGCGGCTCCCTCTCCTCCTCCCTCGCCTCCCCCTCCTCCCCCTCCGCCCGCCTCGCCTTCCCGGGAGGTCCTGGCAGCTCCCTGGCGCTCACCTGCAGTCCGGAGGGCGCTGAGCACTGACCTCGCTCGAGCATCACAGAGGAGACCTATGCCGATTAGGGCCTCACGGATTTCATCTATCCGCAGTCGGCTGAGTCGCCTCGGCATTCGACAGCGCTCGGCGGCGTTTGATTATACCTTCACACGGCTCTTTGGAGCAGAGGGCCCCCATGAGCCAGCACCCATCCGAGTGCATGTAGTGATACCTCCGGCCCGCAGGGAGGAGGCACTAGACTCAGCGGTGGCCTTCTCGTTCCCTCTATGTGGACCTTGTGACCGGGAGTGGACTCTAGAGCTCGCTCTCAGCACGTTGAAGACTCAGGCAGTTGAGTTTTCTCATCACATGAGCGATTTGGAGGTTACAGATGTGCTAGGCCGACTTTGGGAGTTGGCTCATTTTGTCTTGGATCCCGGGGGTGTGGATACATCCGGGATTCGGCATTTGGTCGTGCGCATAGTTGCAGATTTGGCACGCGACCCAGGATATGTGAGTATTCACGAGGTTACTATGTCAGAGCAGGAGGCAGTCGCCATGGGTCACAGCCACTGGCGCCTGATCCGGGATTCTTGCAGTACACCGGGTGGGCAGACTCGCAGCCGTTAGGATGGGGACTACTCTCCATCCAAGCCGCTTGCGAAGGCCCGCCGCACGGCTGAGACAGCATCCACCTCAGTAGGACATCCATGAGGATCATCTCATGGAATGTTCAGGGCCTTGGCGGAGCACACTTTATACGCTATCGAGGCTGCTTGAGGCAGGAGCTACAGAGATGCCTGGTTGGTGGCAGCATTGACATTCTGATGATGCAGGAGCACCACTTGGGTGAGAGCAGGATCCGGAGATATGGTTCGGTGATGCCTGGTAGATGGGACACTTTCTGGTCTGCAGGGTTTGGTCCTTTGGGTGGACAGGGAGGAGTATGCATGGTTATTGCAGATGCATGGCGGCAGGCCATTGTGGATCGAGGGATCATTGTGCCTGGTAGAGCACAGTATGTCATTCTGAGGATGCATGATGAGCTATTGGGTGTGCTCAACATCTATGCGCCCAATCATGCTAGTGCCAGAGCAGAGTTCTGGACTCAGGTTACAGATGCATTGCCAGAGGCCGCACATTGGTGTGTTGGGGGAGACTTCAACATGCTTGAGGACCCGGCAGATAGGGTGGGAGGCAGTCATGTTACAGTGCACGGCACAGAGCTTGCAGCTTGGGACCGGTTTTGTATGACACTGAGGATCACTGATGCATGGCAGCATGGGGCTTTCTCCCGGTCTCAGGACAGTCTTAGTTTCTCTCGGTCGGATCGCCGGCAGGGAGGGACTAATCTATCTCGGATTGATCGCTTTTATGTGGGCGATTGGTTGGGGGAGCGAGGGGGCTCCGTCGGCATTCTTGCTGGCACCTCATTTTCAGATCATGCGCCAGTTATACTGACTTTGGAGGAGGGGACACGGGAGCCCAGCTTGCAGTTGAGGATCCCAGAGAGGGTACTTGCAGACCCCAGTCTCGCTGAGGACATTGAGAGGATCTGGCATGATAGTCAGTGCTCTGACCAGGATGCAGCGGGCCAGTGTGCCCAGGGACTCATTGATCTCAGCTCTTTTCTACACGCTGCAGCTTTGACACGACTGGGAGAGATTCGAGAGCGGGAGCAACGACTGAGACGCAGCCTTGCTTCGCTACAGCGCCTTCAGGAGCAGCAGCCTGCATGTGAGTGGGTGGCGTCCCAGCTGAGCCAGGCACGCCAGGAGGTTAGAGAGGCAGAGGAGCAGAGACATGAGTTTTACTATCGTCGTCAGGCCTCTCAGTGGACGCAGCTTGGTGATAGAGTGACTGGGGAGTTTTTTGAGATCACTGGACCCCGTCATGCGCGAGCAGGGGTTCGCCAGCTTGGTAGACCGGATGGATCGATAGCTACTGAGCTCAGGGAGATCAGAGCCATTGCCACTGCTTTTTATCGTGACTTACTTTCAGCGGAGCCAGCCACTGAGGATCGAGATGTATGCAGACAGACTGTGTGGGCCCATGTGCAGAGGAGGGTCACAGACCATATGCGCACAGTTCTAGGTGCGCCTCTATCAGAGATTGAGCTTGCCGAGGCCTTGAGGGTCCTGCCGCGACATAGTTGCCCAGGGGAGGACGGACTGACGCCGGCCTTTTTTATGCGCTATTGGGACCTTTTGGGGCCAGGCCTCCGCAGGGGCTTTCAGCATGTTTTGGACACTGGGGTGATGCCGCAGAGGTTTTCAGAGGGCTTGATCTATCTTATCCCCAAGGGGGAGGGAGTATCGGATGACATTCGGCATTGGAGGCCTATTACGATCCTCAATACTGTATACAAGGTCTTGGCAAAGGCCTTGAGTTTGAGGATCCAGCCCTTCCTGGGGGAGTTGATTCATGCTACTCAGACAGGATTTGTCAAGGAGCGCAGTATCCTTGACAACATCTTTACTTTCTGGGAGGCGATGGCCCGAGCTAGGTTCCCTGGCGAGGACTTGGTCGTGATGCTTCTCGATTTTGAGAAGGCATACGATAGAGTTGATTGGGGATTCTTAGAGGGCACTATGCTACGCCTGGGCTTTGAGCCAGGATGGATCAGAGGGGTGGCAGCTTTGTATTCCACAGCTCGCAGCCAGGTGCTGATTGCAGGAGGTCGGGGGCCGAGTTTTGAGCTGACCAGATCAGTCCGTCAGGGGTGTCCTCTCGCCCCTTTCCTTTTTCTCTTCTTTGCGGAGGCTATGAGTATGTATTTGACGGCAGAGGAGGTTGGTTTGAGAGGACTTCAGCTCCCAGTCCGGGGGGAGGATTTGCTTGATGCTGAGTTTGCAGACGACACGGGCTTATTTTTGCATGGCCAAGAGGCCAATCTTATTCGGGCAGAGCAGTCGCTCCAGGTTTTTAGTGCAGCTTCGGGAGCATTGATCAATTGGCGCAAGACAGTGGCCTTTTGGATCAGTAGTGCTCCCACTCCGGCATGGAGTCCGGACCCCGGTTTTAGATGGATTCCTCCCGGCACAGCAGTGCGGTATTTGGGATGCCAGATTGGCCTCGATTTGTCACCTGAGCAGCAGATTGCCCCGCTTCTTCTGAGCATTCGGAAGAAGCTATTGTATTGGAGTACAGCTCGACTATCCTTGGCTGGGAGGGTGGTGGTGGCAAATCAGGTGCTGTTAGCGACTATGTGGTACATTACGTCTTGCTGGATTTTCTCGAGCTCTTGCATCAGCCAGGTACAGAGGCTGATCAGGAACTTTCTGTGGTCTGGGCGGGACGGTCAGCCAGCTCGGGCAAAGGTTGCATGGGCAGTTATTACGCTTCCACTGGCTCAGGGCGGTTTGGGCATTATAGATCCAGTCGATCAGAGTAGAGCCTTATTGGGGAAGCTTATTGTTCGGGGGTTGCTTCCAGGCGCTGAGCCTTGGAAAGAGCTCCTCTTGCAGCGACTGCAGGCCCGGGCGCCTCCTGCAGGGGGTACTTGGGCACCAGAGATTCGCTGGATATTCATAGAGATGAGGAGGACAGGCCTCAGTAGAGGATGGGAGGACAGATTTGCTTTGAGTATCCTGAGAGCTTGGGAGCTGCTGAGACCGGGGCTCTCTCAGCGGCCTCCGTCTTGTGTTGAGGAGCGGGCCAGGCAGCCGCTCATCTGGAGCCCAGCGGTTCGTACAGAGCAGGGTCATATGCTGGGTTCTCGGCCTCATCTAGCCTGGGGACCTTTAGCGGCAGGCCCAGCTCGTAGTTTTGGAGACTGGCAGGCTTTCTGCAGTCTACCAGAGGAGACCCAGGTGGAGAGGCTGAGTCACTTCAGAGGGGGGTTGATTATGAGGGATGATATTCAGGAGGCACTTACAGAGGAGTGGTTCACACCTCTCGAGCCAGTGGCCCCACGGTGGATGGGTGCCTTCACACAGTTGGAGATCCTGATTGCTGTCAGAGCTAGTACTGAGGATGGCAGATGCCTCTATTATGAGATTCAGGATGAGGGCCGACTCCAGAGAGTGGAGGTGGAGTCGCCTTTGGTTGCAGAGTGCACCTTTCAGAGGATTCGGGTAGTGGCTGCCGCTTCTCGGAAGTGGCATATTGACCCCGACCCTGCTGACGTGCTCCCGGATTGGCGTATATGGGCATATGCAGCGCGCCCCTTGGCCCGGCTACAGTGGGACCCCGGAGAGTACGAGTGGCATGATCCTTATGCATCCCTTGAGGCCACAGAGATCACATTTTTCCAGTATACTGTTCGGCTGGGACGGCATATTTTGACGGCGAGGAGGACGGTTTCTCCAGCGGCAGCGGGGCATTGGCGATTGCAGGGACTATCACAGGAGTTCCTGGAGGATTTCTGGGCTAGGTTCTTCGCTAGTCGACAGGCCCGCAGGATCTCGGCTTTTCAGTGGCTGGTTGCCCATAGGGGCTCAGCAGTTGGCACTTGGCTTGTTTACAGCGGTCTTCCGGCGGCCTGCGTCCGATGCGGCCACCCTATGGAGACACAGAGACATTGCCTTTGGGACTGCCCTCAGGCACAGCAGATTTGGCTGCGGATGCTGCGTATTCTAGCCCCCCTCTCTCCAGAGGGTATGTTTACGTGGGGTTCCGCTGCTTGGTCGACTTCGTCAGGGCCTGCTATGGGCTATGAGATGGAGCAGGGCAGTCAGGCCATCAGATTTATTAGGGGCCAGCCTCGCCTGGTTCCGGCACCGGATTTCTCGTCCGCCAGCTGGACACAGGAGAGGGATTTACGATGGGAGCTCCTCAGCAGCCTCACCATCTGGTTCACCTGGAGGGCCCGGTGCTTCACGGCCTTTGAGGGGAGATTAGAGCCACCAGCAGAGACTGTTCGGGGGATTTGGCAGGAGTTGATCCACACCCTGCGAGGACAGTACGACCGCATCCGGGGAGACTCGGATGAGGCGATTTTACGGCGCCAGGCCTTTCATACCACTTGGCGCTGCGGCCCGTTCTACACCCTACACACGGGATCCCCCCGTTGGCACTACAGGCCACCTGTTTGGCTCTTTCCCCCCCCCCATTGTATGATTTAGCCGCTCAGTCCTTTAGACTGATGCTTGTATTTTGCAGCACCTAGGGAGAGTCTCCCGGGCTGCCATGATGTATTCACTGCTCTTCTCTCTGTTAGGAGCAGGAGAGATCTCTTTTGTAGCCCTACGGGCGTTTTTTACTTAACTAATGAAAGGATCTTTTCTCGGAAAAAAAAAAAAAAAAGGTGTAACAGGCCATGCCACCCTTGTGATCAAACTTTTTGCTTAAACAATCATAACACTGACACAAAACGGCAAATCTAGCATGCTATGCATCAGTACTATAATATCAGACTTTACAAGACGGAAACTTCAACAGCAGTTCTTACCATTCCAAAGATCAGCTGCATCCCTAGTTGTGCAAAATCTCGAGCAATAACAAATTTGCAAGTATCCAATACCAAGTCAAACAAATAACGGTGGATTTTGACAAGCACAAAGAGAATTAATGGAAAGTGAGGTTTTGTACAAAAAGACAACAACACATGCATTATTAAAGCAGGGTCTTCTTGACAACCCATAGTAAGGGTTACAGACACCTATTCATGTCATAACAAGGCCCCCGAATGAAATGCACCCGAACAAGAAAAAGGTGAAACCTAAGAAACATTGTCTGTGCTACCAAAAAGGAGAGGGATATAAACACTTGGGGATAAAGAGAAGCAAGAGAAAAAGAAAGAAATGCTGGTTGGACTAAAAATGCAAAGAAGGTAAGGCTCAAGGAGAAAGAGAAGAGGAAGTGGAGGCAGCCCACAGTAAGAGAGGGAAAAAACAGGCAGATCATAGTAAGGGAGAGAGAAAAAGGTGCCACACCTTAATGGGGTGAGGAGAGGGAGCAGCCTGCAGGTAGGAAAGTGAAAACACAATGCCTATCCGCTAACATACATGCCCCTTTTGTCAGCCAGCCAAATATTTCATCCATTGACTCCATGGACAACAACTTACGTCAAGCCTCAACACCTCATGCATAACCATGGCATCTCATCTCAACGTCAGCACACACTTTTTTCATCATGAGTGATGTTCACACCGACGCTAGAATGGGCTCTAACAAGAAAGAACAAAAGCGTTGGACAAACTTTACACTAAGAACAGATGAGTTTCTTGGTCCTGGCCTTCCTGCTGAGAGCTGATTGCACAAATAATTGCAGTTCTGCCACCAAAGGCTGGGTCAATTTGGTACACAGCAATGAAATAGGAGTGGAGGCCAAGTCCATGGACCCACCACATCACAAGAACACCATGAATTCTTGATTATCACAGATACCACTATGCAATGTTGGTATGCATGTCGGAATACGCAGCAGATATGAGACTAACTGCTGAGAGCACAACGTAGCAAGACACCAACAAAGAAGATAAGCAAATGCACGGGAGAACCACCAGCCTAGAAAACGCTGAACTGTGTGGAGAAGAGCAAATGCAGAAGAGAGAGAGAGAAGCTGTATGAACTCTACTCTATATACAAGATCCGGTACACATACCCAATACATGAGCCTTGAGGTGTGGGGGCCAGGCCCACTATATATGTGGTCCAGGGCTGCTGGTCGGCCAGCCCAAAACAGGCCGACAGCAGTCCCTACAGCTCACGACCCAGAAACAGCAGTCGGCCAGAGAAAAACCAAGTCGGCCAGGTCATCACAGTCAGCCAGACCAGAAAATAGGCGGCCAGCATACTCCTGCCCCACGACCACAGAAAACAGAGGAAAAATACATGGAAAAAACGCGGGAAAAATGGAGAAACACTTAATGGGCGGGCACACCTGTTAGCATTATTCATCTCCTGGTAGTGTGCCCAAGTTATGTAGGGGTGCCCAGATTTATCCTAGGCAGCACAATATTTTTTCCCTCTGTTCAAGGCCCTTGGTTGTAGGGTTGGCCACCCATTTTCACATGTTTATTATTTTCTAGTCGTGAGTCCTTTTTCTAGAGCAAGTTAGCCAGCTCCTGTAGGGGCTATATAAGCCAGGCTCTTAATTTCATTAGTTCTCACCTTGACAGGGGCTTCCAGGCCCGGGTCCTCCCTTATGGGAGTAGTTGTTAATCATGGCCTCACCTACGGGGACCACCCCTTGCACAGGACTGTTTGTATCATTGCTTCTTCATCATTATGCAAATTCGTTTTCTCTCTCTCTGTGCCTATGTCTCACGCTTTCCACTGCACACTTTTGACATGGTATCAAAGCACTAGGTTGAAGCTCTTCTACAGAAGGTGTTCTGGCGTTTTTTGAGAGAGAAGGATTTCTGCGTTTTTTTTTTTTTGATACTGCTGTGGAGGAGGTGCTGGGCAGCATGACTGCATTTTTTTCTCTGAAGGAGGGCAGCATGGCTGCGTTTTTTCTGGAGAAGGTGCTGTGGGCCGCCCCTATAGCTACGTGCTAGGACCTTGTGAAGAGGTGGAGGGGCAGCCAGTAGAGGTGAAGATCAGCCTCCTACAGGCTGTGTTTTTTTCTGCCCCCAAGCCAGAGGTGGAGGGCAGCCCCCTATGGCTGCGTTTTCTGCAGATATGGGGCAGCGAGCAGGGGAGATACACATGCTGTGTTTTCTGCAGATATGGGGCAGCGAGTAGGGGAGATACACGTGCTGCATTTTCTGCAGGTGCTGAAGGTGCTGTGTCTTCCTCTTCCCTCTCTTCTTCTTGGTACACGTGCTGCCAGTTGGTTACAGTGTTGGGTTTTATGCTGTGTATGCACCCAGAGGAGTGCTAGTGATCATCAGTAGATTACTGGGGCACTTTTTACTTCAGTTAGTGGAGGTTTTTTCCCCCAGTTTAGGTCAGTTTCACTTATATGCAGTTTATAAGTGTTTTGGTCCACCCGGCACATTTATGGCCGGACATGTGAACACTTATCTTTTAGGGTCACTATCATGTGGCTATTGTACTTTACTTTTCTAATCATTGAAGCATACTGGAAGTCGTGTTCACTCCTCTCTCTTGGTTTCCACGCCTGATTGCCTTCTGTAAACCCTAACCCTAATCCTTGAGTGCCTTCAATTGGTATCAGAGCATTGAAGCTCTGCATTGCTGCTGCCCGTACAACATACGTACACCTTGTCTGCGCCAACTTCAGTACACCTTGTCAGCGCCGGCTTCAACATCTGCTGCCCGTACACCTTGTCTGCGCTGCCTTCAGCTACAACTGTGCGCTGTACAGCATTCCGTACCTGACAGCGCCGTACAGCATACTGTACCTGTCAGCGTACGTGTACCAGCCCGTACAGTCAAGCGCAGCCATACATCTGTGCGCCGCCTTCTGTAACTTGGTCGCCTTCAGTCGGGTACTGCAACAGTCAAGCGCCGCCTACTGTACCTGTTTCGAATGATTGCGCCTGTCATCGCCTGTACCTGAAACAGCAGCACACGCGTATACTGTACCTGATTGGAAGACTGCGCCAGGACAGTACTGTGGAACCGGTAGTACACGACTACAATAGTACAGTCAAAGTACATGCACAGTACAGCACCTCGATTGAGTTGCTGAGTACCTGCACAATACAGAAGTGGTAAGCATTACATATTTTGAATATTGGGCATTTTTATTTTCTCTGTGAAAATATACAGGCACAACAGGCAGATTTTCTAGCAAGAAAATATACAGGTTTTTTTGCACAGTTTGGGTGCAGCAAATTTGGGCATTTTTGGGGCATTTTGGCATTGTGTACGCCATTTGCTGCTCTACTCAGTCATTGGTGCATTGAGCTGCACATTCAGAGGATTGAGAGTGCAGGCAGATTTGGGTGAACTGTATTCAGTGGAGTACAGTTATTATCAGGGTTTCTGTTATTGGGTTTTTTGGTAAACAGGTACAACATTGTGCGTAAAGCATAATGGCAAATCAACAGCAAAGTGATGTATTCACATATTTGTCTAAGGAAGACAAATTGGATGGCACGAACTACTCCTTGTGGAGTTTTATGCTGAAAAATGTGCTTGTGGCAAAAGGTCTTTGGGATTTTGTTAGTGGTGATGAACCACGTCCAGGTCCATTGGCTCCAGAGACTCCTCCCCAAGGGGGTGCTCGTGGACGAGGACAACAGGTACAGGCTCCAGGACAGCCATTGCCTGTTCAGAGAACAAATGCTCAAAAGACATGGGATGCCAGGGATGCACAAGCTTTGTCACTCATTGCATTGTCAGTACAGAGGTCCATTATACCTCATATTCGTTCTGCTGGCTCTTCACAGAATGCATGGGTGACTTTGGAGCAGATGTATGCTGCTCGTAATGAGGCTAGGATCTCATTTTTGAAAAGAGAGCTTGAAAATCAGAAGATGAATGAAGGAGATGATATGTCTAGCCACTTAAACAAGCTGCAGGATTTGAGAGAGCAACTCATCAATGTGGATGAGATTATTCCTGAGACACAGCTTGTGTCCACCATCTTGCACTCTTTGCCAAGATCTTACTTGGCTTTCCATACCTCTTTGAACCTCAGCATGAGGAATGCTGTTGAACCCCTCAAGTATCAGGAACTTGTTGCTCTCTTACTACAAGAGGAGCAAATGAGGAAGAATATGAATATGAACACAAATGCTGAACAAGCATTTACTACAGGTCAAAAGGGGAAAGGAAAAACTCAGCCAAAGAGTGCAAATCAAAACTCAGGTGATGGTGGTTCTTCACAGGATACCAAGAAAGGTGATGGACAGCCCAAGAAGAAGGGCAAATGTCATTACTGTAAGAAGCCAGGTCACTACATCACGGAATGTAGGAAGAGGATTGCCAAAGAGAAGGCAAAGGAAGCTGGGATGTCTGTTAATGATGCTCCTAAAGCTCCTCCAGAGACTGCTTCTTTTGTTGAGGACAGGGATTACTGTTTTTATACATGCAGCTATGATGCCTCTTGGTCTTCACAGGCACTCAGTTTGACAGAGCATGCATGTACTTGGTATTTTGATAGTGGTGCCTCAAAGCATATCACATCTCGCAGGGATTTGTTTAGTCATGTTGGCCCTGCCCCTGTTGGCAAAACTGTTCAGTGTGCCAACAATGCTTCATATCCAGTTTGTGGCATTGGGGAGATTCAGCTTACAGCCATTGATGGCTCCATTCTCCGCCTTACAGATGCCTTATATGTACCAGGGATAAAGAAGAATTTGTTGTCCATTTCTTCTTTAGCACATTGTGGAATGCAGGTCTACTTTGATGATGATAAATGCATGGTCAGAGACAAAGCAAATGCCTTGACCTTGATGCTTACTGGTACATTATGTCATGGACTTTATGAGTTGGATGCATTTCAGCCAGTGGATCAGTCTGCTTATCATGCATTCACTCTTACTCCAGCTATGGTTGATGCGGAGTTATGGCATGCTCGCATGGGGCATGTAAATTTTGGTAGTCTTATGCTTATGCAGCGACATAATATGTTTACAGATCTACCTCTCATGGAGAAGCCTCCAGATCACATTTGTGAAGGATGTATTTTGGGAAAAATGCACAGGTTTTCCTTCCCACGTGATCAGGCTCTAAGAGCAACTGCAAAGTTGCAACTTATACACAGTGATCTTTGTGGTCCCATGCAGACGAAGTCATTAGGTGGTTGCTTTTATTTTGCAACATTTATTGATGACTTCTCTCGTATATGCTGGGTCTATCCTTTGACACAGAAATCACAGGTATATGATGCATTTTTGGCCTTTGTAGCACTTGCTGAGACAAAGTCAGGATGCAAGGTGAAGACTCTCCGTTCTGACCGAGGGGGGGAATATATGTCACATATGCTGAATTCCTTTCTTGGGAGTAGAGGTATAAAACATCAGTATACTACTCCTTACACTCCACAGCAGAATGGGGTTGCAGAAAGGAAAAATCGGTCACTCATGGAGATGGCCACATGTATGCTAAAGGCAAAAAGACTACCACATATCTTTTGGGTGGAAGCAGTAATGTGTGCTTGTCATATTTTGAATCGATGTCCCACAAAGGCATTGGTTTCTATTACTCCTTTTGAGGCTTGGCATCGCCGCAAGCCTTCTGTATCGAATTTTCGTATCTTTGGGTGTCTTGCATATGCACACATACCCAAAGAGTTGAGGAGGAAGCTTGATGATAAAGCCACAAAATGCATTTTTGTTGGGTATAGCCGTGAGAGCAAGGGCTACAGGTTATATGACCCACTATCCAGGAAGATATTCATCAGTCGGGATGTGATTTTTGATGAAAAATCAGAAATATCCATGGCTGGTTATGAGGCAAATCAGGCTGAAAATGATGTGTTTGAAGGTCTACTACCCATGGAGTTTCATTCCACAGTTGGTGATCCAACTCATGAGGGTACTGGACAGCCAGCAAATGATGTAGGTGGTGCAGAAATTCAGCAGCCAAATGAGCCAGAAGCTGAACCAAATATGGGACAGCAGGCACCACAGGTCAGACATATACCTAGATGGTATTTGAGGACATTACAGGACAGCCATTTAGAGGGTCCTCTTGCTGGTCGTACTCGTAGGGAGACAAGGACCAATGAGCATGCACACATCATGGATTTGAATCTGGTTATGGCAGCCAGTTTACAGGATGATGATGAGCCTGATTCATTTGTGGATGCACGAGATAATGTGCATTGGAACAAAGCCATGCAGGATGAGATTGATTCTATTAAAAAGAATCAAACATGGGATTTGGTTGACCTACCCAAAGGCAAGAAAGCCATTGGTACTAAATGGGTCTATAAGTTGAAAAGACATGCAGATGGATCCATTGACAGGTACAAAGCCCGTCTAGTTGCAAAGGGCTATGCACAGAAGAAGGGCATTGATTATGAGGAGACATTTGCTCCTACATCCCGTATGTCGACACTTAGGTGTGTCATTGCATTGGCTGCACATCGTGGTTGGGTTGTTCACCAGTTGGACATAAAGACTGCATTCCTACATGGGGACCTCGAGGAGGAAGTTTATGTATTTCAGCCCATGGGATTTGCAGAACATGGTCATGAGGGGAAAGTTTGCAGGCTGAAAAAGGCCTTGTATGGTTTGAAACAAGCTCCACGAGCTTGGTACGCAAAAATAGATGCTTTTCTACTCACTCAGGGATTTGTGAACAGTCCATCAGAGGCCACTCTGTATGTAAAGAAAGAAGACACAGATCTGCTGGTCATCAGTCTTTATGTGGATGATCTCTTGCTCATGGGATCAAATGATGACAAAATTGCAGCTTTTAAGGAGATACTGCAACAGACATTTGACATGTCTGACTTGGGCCTTGTACATTACTATTTGGGCATACAGTTTGTGCAGGATAACAGAGGCATTGGGTTGTTGCAATCACGTTATGTTGCTAAACTTCTGGAGAAGTTTAAATTTCAGGATTGCAAGCCTATTAGTACTCCTATGGAGCCTGGGATGAAACTGTCACTACAAGATGACAGTGTTTCCTTTGATGCCACTACATATGCTCAGGCTGTTGGATGCCTCATTTACTTGTGTAATACAAGGCCAGATATTCAGTATGCAGTCTCTCAGTTGAGCAGATTCATGCACAGCCCACGGTTGTCACATTGGCAAGCTGTGAAGCGTGTATTCCGTTATTTGCAGGGTACCTCGTCTCTTGGTTTGCTTTATCCTGAGGGGGGTGACATGCAGTTACATGCTTACAGTGATTCAGATTGGGCTGGTGACTTTGATACCAGACATTCCACTAGTGGAAATTGTTTCTTCCTTGGCGCTTCATGCATTTCTTGGCTAAGCAAGAAACAGACCACAGTGGCCACTTCGTCTTGTGAGGCAGAGTACAGAGCAGCCTACACTACTACTGTTGAGTGTGTTTGGCTGCGTCGTCTCATGACTGATATGGATATTTCAGTGGAGGAGCCTACACCTATCTATACTGATAGTCAGAGTGCCATTGCTGTGGCCAGGAATCCTGTGTTTCATGCTCGCACGAAACACATTGAGATTCACTATCATTTTGTTCGGGAGAGACTCCAGGCAGGAGATATCAGTCTGATCTACTGTCCTACAGATCAGAATGTGGCAGACATCTTCACCAAGGCATTACCACGTCCGAAATTTGAAGCATTCCGCAATGCTTTGAATTTGTTTCCTTTTGGTGGATCATGTACAGTGATCACATATCACTCCAGGGGGGTTTGTTGGGTTTTATGCTGTGTATGCACCCAGAGGAGTGCTAGTGATCATCAGTAGATTACTGGGGCACTTTTTACTTCAATTAGTGGAGGTTTTTTCCCCCAGTTTAGGTCAGTTTCACTTATATGCAGTTTATAAGTGTTTTGGTCCACCCGGCACATTTATGGCCGGACATGTGAACACTTATCTTTTAGGGTCACTATCATGTGGCTATTGTACTTTACTTTTCTAATCATTGAAGCATACTGGAAGTCGTGTTCACTCCTCTCTCTTGGTTTCCACGCCTGATTGCCTTCTGTAAACCCTAACCCTAATCCTTGAGTGCCTTCATACAGCAGCGTTTTTTGCATTATCTCATCTGCGTTTTTGGAGGCAGTGCAGGCAGGTGTTCTTTTCAGGAATGGTGCCTTCCCAGCTCAGCCAACCTTTGCTTTGTCAGAGTTCTCAGACTCATGGGTGCACACTTGGATTCACATCCTCGAGGTGTGTGTGGAAGACTGTTAGTCCTTTCTCAAATAGCAGAGGGGGTCTATGAGTTTGTGCCAGTTCAGCAAAGTTTTGCTGGTGTACAAGTGTTTCCTTTAGGTTCTCAGGGTGTTCACCTTGTGAGGGGGATGTGCTTACTTGACAAGGTGAGCCACTCCTATTCCCCAGGCAGATGGCCTTCTGGATTACATGGTGCAGGCACAGGAGTCTTGAAACCGGCCTCTGATAGAAACCAGAGTGCGGTAGGAGCAATCACCCGTCCACTTGTAGTCTAGATGAGAAACCAAACACAGATTGGGGCTAGAGTGCCCAAATCTGAAAACACAGCGACACCTGTTGGCCCCAAAGCTTGGCGCCCCTTGCGGTATTTCTTTATTCAATTAAAATAATATGTATGGCTGAGTACAACACAAAGACCAGCCAAGAGTTTACACCTGTAAGTCCAATCTGACGGCCCACAATTCCTTCTCAGCACAGAGGATCTATGCACACAGATCTGTGTCCTCAAGCAACACACTGTGCCTCCCTCTGATCAGCCAAGATCACAAAGCAGGCCAGCCATGGGCATACATCTGGCATAACTCAAGAGCATGATACATCTTCTCAGCTCAAACATACATATGCTGTTCAATCTCTGTCTTAATCCCTTGTCAATCTGCCATACTCCTCCTCTCACAAGGAGCCAGATAACACATACCTGCAGCAGACATCAAGCAATAGAAAGAGAGATGGATGAACAGTAACAGAGCTTACCAAGTTCAGCTCGTGAAACAACACTGGAGGAAGCAACAGCACCAATCTGTGCCTGCAGGCACTTGAATCCACAATCCTGCTTCACACGTGTGCTTGCTCTTGCCTGTATCCTCCTCCTGATGCTCACTCCTATGCTGTCCTTGAAAGTACAGATCTGAAAATCAGCACAGTACCCGTCTGTACCGCCTCGGGATACGTGCCAAGCGTTGTACTTGCATAAACAGCCTGCTGTCCACTTCTGTACCTGCCTGAACCAGCACACACAGTTCTGTCCAGCACCCTGAAAAGCGCCGCCTGCACCAGAACTTGATGTATCTGACTGCCCGTACACTGTACGGCAGTCGTACAGTAGGGTATGGGCTGAAAAACAGACTGTACAGCCTGTACAGATCTTCTGCGCAGCCCAACCAGCAGAGAAGAAGCACCACAGCTCTGCGCTCCTCAGTCCACAGCAAACCCAGCAGTCGTACAGCACTGTACGGCTGCTGTACGGCCTGTTTACAGCACACAGCTTGCAGAAAACAGCAGCTACAGCACAGATACAGCAGCCGCCTGCAGCTCCTCTTGCTTTTCCACGCTAGTACACAAGCGCATGAGGGCTTCTCCACTTTTGCTACACGACTCCCCAAAAAGGGAAGAGAGAGAGAGAAGAGAGAGAAAACTCCTCCCCAATTTAATCCCTAGGGCCCCAACTTAAATAAGTTCCTAGGGCCACTAAGGCCTAGGGGCAAACTTCAATAAACATTAAAACTTAATGTTTTTAGTTTCCCCCTTCACACCTAGGGATGTCCACACATCTTAAACACTGTCCGGGCACCCCCCATGTGAATCATAAAATATTCTGACTCTGCAACCACCATGCCCACACTTGTCCTGCTCCATCTTCATAGGGCCATGACATACCCCCCTCTTGAAAGATGGCAAGCGTCCTCGATTGCATTCTGGTGATGCATCAAAATATCCAAAGTGAAATATACAATATGGCAAGATCAGCGTCCCAATCTCTCTGAGCCATATACATGTATCAACATTCACTGCAAACCAATGGCATAGTAATAGTCCAAGTTGTATACCACTGTGAACCATACATATCCACAAAAATCTCCATGTGACTAGTACACATATATCATAGAAGTCCCATAAACAGATGTACTGTCAGCCTCAGTACCTTCGGATGAGATAAAATCTGCACCAAGCGACCTCTAGATGTCATCTGAGCCTGTCTGTACCAAGGGAGTGGAGGTGCTACCCCCCTCTTGAGCATCAGGTAATGCTCCAGACCCATGCTCTGCTGAACCTGAATGAGCCACAATAAGAGTCGGCTCTAACTCAAAGGCATCGAGATAAAGCTGCAAAACCTGAGGTGAATCTGTTAAGTCACCTTCCTCCATCCACTTCGCATCCATCGGTGAATAGTTCTTGAACTTCACAAGATAGCGACGGGAAACTTTACCTCGTACCTTCCTTTCTTTATGTGCCAGTATCTGCTCTGGAATCAGAACCTCATCAAGTTCCTCAACTTCCGGCTGAGCCTCATCTGATACATCCTCAGGCACATCCCCACGGAAAGGTCTAAGAAGACTCACGTGAAAAGCATTGTGAATCCTCCAGTGATCTGGTAACTTCAAACGATAGGTTACCTCACCAATCTTTTCCAAAACCTGAAAAGGCCCATAATATCGCATGCTCAACTTAGGGAATAAGCGCTCTTTACCCTTCATCTTCTTGAGTCTAGCCTTTTCAAAGCGCAAAAGAACCCAATCACCCAATGCAAACTGTAAATCACGTCTCTGACGGTCTGCGGCTTTCTTTTGCTTCTGCTGAGTTTTCTGGAGGGCCAACTTAACTCTCCGATAAGCTTCATCCAAGCTCTCCACATACTGATCAGCCTCAAAGATCTTATCCTTTGTATGCAAAATGGGTGGTACCTTCTTCCCTCCTTCTACAATCTCAAAAGGCGCCTTGCCTGTCGAGCTATGTACAGTGTTGTTATATGCAAACTCCACCAAAGGAAGATACTTTTCCCATTGTTGCTTGTGCTCTGACACATAACACTTGAGAAGATCCAACACTGTAGAGTTAGCCTCTTCTGACTGACCATCTGTCTGTGGATGAAATGACGATGAAAACTTGAGAGTTGTACCCATGTTGTCAAACAACCCTCTCCAAAACAAACTCGTCATCCGTGGATCACGGTCACTAATGATAGACGTAGGCAAGCCATGATACTTGAAGATGTTCGCCATGAACAACTTCACCATATGATCCACTTTAATTGTCTTCCGCACGGGAATGAAATGAGCCTGCTTATTGAACCTGCATATGATAGTCCAGATGCCATCATTTCCCGTTTGTGTCCGTGGAAGATCAAATACAAAATCCATGGCAATGCTCTCCCAAGGTCTATCCGGAATAGGTAAAGGCTGTAATAACCCTGGTGTCTTCTGACGGTCAAACTTTACCTTCTGACATACGATGCATTGCCTCACAAAGGCATCAACATCTCTTCTCAAGGTTGGCCAATAAAAGAAAGTCTCCACTGCTTTTACCGTGGCGTCAATACCTCTATGACCTGCATACGGTGGAGCATGACTTTCAATCATAACCTTGAGTCGCAATGGCCTGGTAACACACAGTCTGCCATGCATCAATAAAAACCCATCTTTGAGAGTGTAATGCTCATGCCGCTGACCCTCAGACATCTGATCATACAACCTTTCAAAGTCCTCATCATGGGCATACTGCTCTTTCATTTCATCAAGCTCATGATGATAAGCAAGTGAAACTGCAGAGACCTGTGGCTTGCGTGACAAAGCATCTGCCACTACATTCTTTTTGCCTTCCACATGCACAATCTGGAAGTGAAACATTGACAAAAAGTTTGCCCAACGCATATGCTTCTCTGAAAGCTTAGTCTGCGTGAGGAAATAACGCAAGGTCTGATGATCTGTCTGTACAGTAAAATCAGCCCCAAGCAAGTAGTGTTTCCATGTAGAAAGAGCGTGAATTACAACCAACATCTCTTTCTCATACACCTGTAAATGCTTCTCGGCATCTTGCAAAACTCTACTCTCATAGGCTATCACATGTCCCTCTTGCATGAGAACTGCACCAATGCTACTTCCACATGCATCACACTGGACAACAAAAGCCTTTCGGAGGTCCGGTAACACCAATACTGGGTCCGAAGTAAGCTTTTCTTTGAGCTTTTTGAATGCTGTAATTTCCCGATCAGCCCATCTAAACGGAGTTGCTTTCTTCGTCAAAGCATGAAGAGGCGAAGCAATTTCAGCAAAGTGCCGTATGTAACGCCTGTAATAGGAACACAATCCTAAAAAGCTGCGTACATCATGCACGGTCCTCAAAGCTGGCCAATTAAGTATTGCTTCCACCTTTGCTGGATCCATACGGACTCCATGACCAGACACAATATGCCCCAAGAAATGTATATCCTGCAAAAAGAACTCACTCTTCTTGCCATTAACCACCAATCTATGGTTTCTGAGTTCTGCAAACACAACGGCCAAATGCCTTCTATGCTCTTCCTCAGTTCGTGAATGCACAATCATATCATCAAAGAATGTGCCCACAAACTCTCTATGAGGCCTGAAAATCCTGTCCATCATTCTGTTAAATGTGGCAGGCGCATTTGTTAAACCAAAGGGCATAACCAAGAACTCATACAACCCAAATGTGGTTCGGAATGCTGTCTTATGCACATCCTCGGGTCTAATGCGTATCTGATGATACCCGCTTTTCAAGTCAATACGACTAAAAACTGTGGAGCCCTGTAAGCGGTCCAAGATGTCATCGATCCTCGGTATGGGGAATCGATTCTTGATGGTATTCTTATTCAGCGCCCTGTAATCAACACACATGCGCCAAGAACCATCCTTCTTCTGCACTAAGAGCACAGGTGAGCAAAAGGGTGATGAGCTAGGCTGAATCAACCCCTTATTCAATAGCTCCTGCACCTGACTCATAATCTCTTCCTGTTGGGCTGCACTAACACGATACGGCGGTCTATTCGGTGGAGTACTACCAGGAATCAGATCTATGGCATGATCTTCTGGCCTCTCAGGAGGTAATTCTCCTGGCAATGACTCGGAAAAACAGTCTTGAAACTCACTTAAGAAATCAGCCCTGTCCTTATCTAACATTGACAAATTAGACTTAGACTCATCATCCTGTGCATCCTTTACATAAATCAAGTACGCGGAAAGATGCTTTTTCATTACTGATGAAATCGCCGAAGCGGATACAATAGGAACAGATTCCCCTTTGAGTTTTACATCCAATACATGCTCTTTCCCTCTATGAGTCAGAGTAATTTTCCTATTGTAAGTATCCACCACCGCATGTACCCTGTGGCACCATGGCATCCCCAACAAAACATCACAGCCATCCAAAGGCATGATGAAGAACTCCTCGCTGTCCACATAACCCTGCAAATGAAGCCGAAGCTTCCCAATGATAGGAGTAACGGGTTCTGCATACCCTGGACAAGCCATATTAGCCTCATGTAGCGGCCCCATCTCCTCTACGCGAATCCCCAATCGGCCAACCAAATCTGGTGAAATGAAGTTGGCTCTAGCACCTGTGTCAAAGAAGATCAAAGCATTCTGATCTCTCACTTTGCCCCATGCCCTGCACAACTCTGTAGCTTCACCACTTAGCTGCTCACCCACAAGATCAGGAACTAAGCCTGCAGAAGGCTTTTGTTTCTTTGGCTTGGGCTCTCCTTTATTGTCAGGGTCCTTCTTGGACGTTCTTTTGGGACAATTGAATGACATATGCCCCTCTTCAGTACAGTAAAAACACTTTTGAGCATCTCTCAAAGCCTGTCTTTCCTCAGAAGTCCTTTTGGGCATTGGCAACTTCTTATACTTTGTCTCTGTAGACCCTTTAGCATCACGAGAAGCATGCCCAAATTTTTCAGCTTTCTTGCCCAATTTCTTACTGCCTTTAAACCCAGATGAACCACCTGTGAGTAACGCATTAGCTGTCATAGCATTTTCAATCATCTGTGACATGTTCGTTACTCTTGTCTTTATACAGTAATCTCGTACCTCCTTGGGCAGCCCACAACAATACTTCTCAACCTGCTCAGATAATGGCACGGCACGATAAGAAGTCACTGGGAGTAGAGCTTCCCAAAACTTCTTGTTATAATCCTCCAAACTATCACACTTTGAAGCATCCAGCTTGTGCCATGCTGTCATAACATCCACCTCGAATGTAGATGTGAGCCAAACGGAAGAGAAAACCTGTTTGAATTGGACCCATGTGGTGGGTGCTATGCCCTGCAAAAGAAGAGTAGACCACCACTGCAAAGCATTGCCCTTGAGAAAAGTGGCAGCTTTCCTCACCTTTGAGGACTCTGTGTAATTCCCACCAGAAAAAGCAGCATCAAACTGCTGTAAAAAGGTAAGTGCCTTCAATTTATCCTTGGCCCCACTGAAAGTGTCAAACTTCACTGCAGCTCCCCCTTCCTTGTAATCCTTCGCCTTTCCCATAGGCGTTAGATTATCATATGGAAGTGGTTTCGTAAGATTGCTGCCCCCAACATTCATACCCATCATTGGGTCAACATTTCCCATTCCAACACCAGGCATACCATACATCCCAGCCATGTTTCCATACATTCCACTATGCATACCTGGCTGCATGCCACCAAACATATTGCCTTGCATCCCAGGTTGCATGCTTCCAAACACATTTCCTTGCATACCGGACTGCATACCACCATACATATTCCCTTGCATGCCAGGCTGAAAATTGGCTCCAAAAGGCCCATACATACCCATGCCTCCCTGAGGATAACCCCCAGTCATGGATTGGAACACCGAGCCACCACCAAAGTACCCTGGATGCATGTTCTGCTGAGGAATAGGTGGCTGTCCATAGAAGGAACTCTGTGGGTTAGCACCAAAAGCATGCTGCATATTCGGAAACTGGGAAGGAGATGGATCCTGTGGAGTGGTACCACTATGACCTTGAGAAAGATTCTTCGAACGAACCTCCTTCTTCTTTTTCTGGGGCTCTGAGTGAGATCTCAAAAATTCAGCAAATCTCTCACTCTGTGTGAGCTGCATAAAAGTATCCATAACACTAGCCAAGCGATCTTTGAACCGAGCATCATCATCCTCTTTACCATGCACATCTTCTGGCTGTGTTACATCCTCATAAGGCTCAACATCTGCAGCCTGTTCTCCTGCAAAAATATCCTCAGATACATCTCTTTCAGGAGAAGTCTCTTGCTCTTCTTCTTCATGATAGAAGTACTCTTCCTCTGTATCAGACATGATTGCTGAATTTTCAGCAATGGCTTTCTCCAAAGCAACCACGAGCTCACCCCCTTCAGAAAGTTGATGATTGGTCCCGGGGACGGAACCTTGAAACCGGCCTCTGATAGAAACCAGAGTGCGGTAGGAGCAATCACCCGTCCACTTGTAGTCTAGATGAGAAACCAAACACAGATTGGGGCTAGAGTGCCCAAATCTGAAAACACAGCGACACCTGTTGGCCCCAAAGCTTGGCGCCCCTTGCGGTATTTCTTTATTCAATTAAAATAATATGTATGGCTGAGTACAACACAAAGACCAGCCAAGAGTTTACACCTGTAAGTCCAATCTGACGGCCCACAATTCCTTCTCAGCACAGAGGATCTATGCACACAGATCTGTGTCCTCAAGCAACACACTGTGCCTCCCTCTGATCAGCCAAGATCACAAAGCAGGCCAGCCATGGGCATACCATACATCTGGCATAACTCAAGAGCATGATACATCTTCTCAGCTCAAACATACATATGCTGTTCAATCTCTGTCTTAATCCCTTGTCAATCTGCCATACTCCTCCTCTCACAAGGAGCCAGATAACACATACCTGCAGCAGACATCAAGCAATAGAAAGAGAGATGGATGAACAGTAACAGAGCTTACCAAGTTCAGCTCGTGAAACAACACTGGAGGAAGCAACAGCACCAATCTGTGCCTGCAGGCACTTGAATCCACAATCCTGCTTCACACGTGTGCTTGCTCTTGCCTGTATCCTCCTCCTGATGCTCACTCCTATGCTGTCCTTGAAAGTACAGATCTGAAAATCAGCACAGTACCCGTCTGTACCGCCTCGGGATACGTGCCAGGCGTTGTACTTGCATAAACAGCTTGCTGTCCACTTCTGTACCTGCCTGAACCAGCACACACAGTTCTGTCCAGCACCCTGAAAAGCGCCGCCTGCACCAGAACTTGATGTATCTGACTGCCCGTACACTGTGCGGCAGTCGTACAGTAGGGTATGGGCTGAAAAACAGACTGTACAGCCTGTACAGATCTTCTGCGCAGCCCAACCAGCAGAGAAGAAGCACCACAGCTCTGCGCTCCTCAGTCCACAGCAAACCCAGCAGTCGTACAGCACTGTACGGCTGCTGTACGGCCTGTTTACAGCACACAGCTTGCAGAAAACAGCAGCTACAGCACAGATACAGCAGCCGCCTGCAGCTCCTCTTGCTTTTCCACGCTAGTACACAAGCGCATGAGGGCTTCTCCACTTTTGCTACACGACTCCCCAAAAAGGGAAGAGAGAGAGAGAAGAGAGAGAAAACTCCTCCCCAATTTAATCCCTAGGGCCCCAACTTAAATAAGTTCCTAGGGCCACTAAGGCCTAGGGGCAAACTTCAATAAACATTAAAACTTAATGTTTTTAGTTTCCCCCTTCACACCTAGGGATGTCCACACATCTTAAACACTGTCCGGGCACCCCCCATGTGAATCATAAAATATTCTGACTCTGCAACCACCATGCCCACACTTGTCCTGCTCCATTTTCATAGGGCCATGACAAGTCTTCATCCCTAGGATTTGGGAGCTTGGTGTACAGGTTGTTGATATCAGCATTCATGCAAAGGCAAGCTAGCTCTAGCTCATTTGGTGACAAGAGCTGTTGTCATGTTTCACAAGTACTTGCTCAGTTTGCAGGATGGGAACAAGATGCATGGCAGGTGTACATGTTCATTGGGTACAGGTAGGTACCAATGGAGCATTAATTTGGAGCAGATGATTAACATCAGATTGTGCTTTGGGATGATGTGTTGTGGATGGTTGGTTCCACATGGACACGTGACTAGTTGGTTCGGAGCTTGCCAGCTGGGGGTGTCAGGTTTTGGCAGGAGAGCTTCCTTGAGCTCAGTGCCATATTAACACCAAAGAGCTCAAGGGGTGTTGCCATGTGATTGGGTAGGGGTGTGTGAGTAGTAGTCCCATCACGCGACAACGAGTTATGAATACAGTTTTTAAAGGTCATGTGCCGATAAGATTGTCAGCTACAGTGCTGGAGGTATGTTTCTTCCACTTGGAGTGTTAGCAGGACAGAGAAGCATTCTTGGACCGAGGGATACATGGAGATCCGGAAACCTTGTATCTGGAGATTGGTGCTCAACAAGCTCAGAGTTGGAGGCTTGAGTACCAGAGCTGATGTAGACATTGTGGGCCTTTAGGGTGTCTAGAGGGGGTGCCAACATAGAGAAAGTTTGGTGGTGTTCTCTAAGGAGCAGATTTTTTCTTGGGAGTAGAGTCAGACGACATCCTTTCTTGGGCTGAAGAGGGAGCACATTGTGTGGGCTGGTGTGATACAGATTGGGTTGGAGATATGGGCATTTGTGGTTCATTTTTGGATTTTGCTGGACTTCTAGATCGGGAACAGTTTCTTGGAGGAAGTGGTAGAGGCGGGAGAAGATCGACTTCTCGACTTGCTTTGGAGGTTTCCTTTTCCAGCTCCTTGGACCAGTTTTCTCTCCAAGGGTCTGAGAGGGGATGTTAGCATTATTCATCTCCTGGTAGTGTGCCCAAGTTGTGTATCAAGGGTGCCCAGATTTATCCCGGGCAGCACCGTATTTTTTCCCTCTGTTCAAGGCCCTTGGTTGTAGGGTTGGCCACCCATTTTTACCTGTTTATTATTTTCTAGTCGTGAGTCCTTTTTCTAGAGCAAGTCAGCCAGCTCCTGTAGGGGCTATATAAGCCAGGCTCTTATTTCATTAGTTCTCACCTTGACAGGGGCCAGGCCCGGGTCCTCCCTAACGGGAGTAGTCGTTCATCATGCCCTCACCTACGAGGACCACCCCCTGCACCACAGGGCTGTTTGTATCATTGCTTCTTCATCATTATGCAGATTCGTTTTCTTTCTCTTTGTGCCTATGTCTCACGCTTTCCACTGCGCACTTTTGATTTTTGTTTTGTTTTTCGAGCCGGGGTCAGAGATGAGCATGCTCATCTCTGAGACTCGAGCAAAGAAACGCTTTTGTCATTAGCTTCGTCGCCTCGATCGTGAGGACGGTTTCGCTACTTCCTTAAGGCATGGCCTCGGAAGACCCAAGAGCTAGGCACAACAGCGACCAAGAACTCCCTAAGGAGCCCAGGTACTGTGGGACTTGCCTTTAGGCTCACCCACTAAAAACTCTCCAAACCCGGGGGGTTTCCGGAGAGGAATTGCCCTACCCACATTGGGCGTCGGCTCGAATGCACACTTTTGACACCCACAACAGAGGCCCTAGTGTGTAATGTACAAACAGGAGATGACTGCTAACACCCCCTCTCAGCTCCTGGATGTGGAACCAACCCCAATGAGCTCGAGTGCTGCCGGAGCATAGTCTAAGGTAGAGACTTCATGAAGAGGTCTGCCGCATTGTCCTCCGTCGAACAAAAGTCTAGCAAGATGTCATCAGCAAAAATCTTCTCACGAACAAAGTGACTCTGGATGACCATGGGTTCCGGCAGTGGAAACCCAATCCCACCAAGTAACCTCTGCAACCGCACCACAAGCAGCCCGGTACTTTGCCTCTATAGACGACAAGGCAATAGTTGGCTGCCTCTTGCTACTCCATGAAACAGCTCCTAAGCCGAGGGTAAAACAATAGCCTAATGTAAATCTCCTCATGTCTGGATCTCCTCCCCAAACTAAGTCACTCCAACCGTGGAGTCTGACTCCACGGTAGTTCCCCCTCTAGTATCATAGAAGAGTCCAAGATCCTTCATACGTTACAGAAACCACAAGACCCACAATCCTGCGTCCCAATGAGTCTTCAAAGGCGTCTGCAAAAATAAGCTCAACAGTCCCACCGCGAAGCTCAAGTCCAATCTGGTGTTCAGCAACCAAATCAATGAACCAAACCGCTTCCGATACAAAGAGGCATCAACTTGCTCACAAGGATCATCAACTGGAACTTTGATATGCCAAGTCCTGGGAACCTGCTATACAAGGTCTTCCAGAACCTATTAACCACCCCCTCTGAATCCGGAACCTCAACGCCTGGAGGCTGTTCAACGGACACCTCCTCCTGCAAGTCACCATTTGCCACTTGCTTGGCTTTCCTACAAGTCGGGAAAGAGCTTCCGGAACTGTGCAGGAGGCTCTTTGTCCCAACTGATACGAGACATCAAAGCATAGTTCACCTATAAAGGCTCCTCTATATGACGAATGCAAGAACTGGAGTGTTCCTGCCTACTGCCATCATCTGGCAAGCCATCCACCATCTGGTCCCAAAAAGCCTGCTGCAACGTATCCACATTCAAGTGGTCATGACGAAACTGCCACACATCACCTAACTGAGAACCTATAAGAGAGAGTGCTGAGAGTTTGTAGACCCCATTCTCCACTCCGCCTTCCCATACAACCTGGCTTTGTCTCGAAGAGCAACAAAATGCTCCTCAAACTCCACCCATACACCTGTCTTGCAAACCTCATGCATTGACAACAGATGAAGACCAAGAAATGGGACAAAAAGAACCTGGGAGGAATGCTTCCCCCCTTTGCCATCGGGAACGATCTCTAACCTGCCCTCACTGTGAATAGGCATAGTGGACTCGTCACCAATCATGATGTGACCTGCATGCCTCCGAAGATCCTATAATAACTCTCGGGAAGGAGTCATGTGCCTGGAAGCACCACTGTCTAGAATCCAATCTCGAGTGTCCCTAGCGGTGAGTCCAACGACCTCCCTACTCGAAGAAGATGAAACGCCGGTGTCCATAATCTCCAAGTGCACAAAAGCTGGAGTCTTCACGGTTGCTGCTAAGGAATCTTCACCCTTCTCGGTGCTCCGCTTAGGACATTTTCTCCAATAATGGCCTTTCTTGCCACAATTGTTACAAGTCCTCTTTGCCTTCAAGGCGTCACGATCCAAGTCGGGCTCCTACTTAGAAGACTTCTCTTGTGAAGACTTCCCTTTGCCCTCACTACAGCCTCGTGACTACTGGCCAGTCAAGGCCTCCGAACCCCCACCCTATGGAGGGTTTGTAAAACGCTCATCCTAGTCCAAGACCATAAGCACAAGCTCCTTTCATGTGATGATGCTGAGCCTACCACTTGTGATCAAAGAGGAGTAGAAAGCTGAGTACTGAGAGGTCAGATGAGACAGCAAAGTGATGGCCATGTCCTCTGAAGATATCTCCTTCCCAGCCTCTGAAGAACCTTCTGCTCAAGAGCCTACTACTTGTTGATGTGCTCCTGCATCATCGAAGACTTTGCAGGATCCATCACCCGCATCTGTACTTCCAAGGAGATCCGCTTCATGGGTGATACCCTGTTATACAGAGAAGCCAAATGCTGCCAAATCCCTCTGGCCAACGTCATATCAAAAGTAGAGGGTAACAACTCCCCGTCCCCCAACTTTGGCCATGGAACACCAACAATAATGAAATCAGCCAAGACATAAGACTCCAATACAAACTCCATCATAACCTTCCAGATGCCATAGTTTGTCCCGCCTAACTGTCGATCCACCGGGAACGTGGGGAGAGTAGGGATCTTCACGTGCTTTTTAGCCATCTCAAGCAAGTCTGCCATCTTGGGGGGGTTGCTTTGGTCTTGTGAAGGGAGGGTGGGTGGCAAAAAAATGAAGAAGAGGCTACAACTAATATGCAAGGTGGCTGTCCAACAGTGATAGCCGCCTTCTACCCAATCTCCAAGTCTCGACCAGCCCAAGAGATCTCCAATCAGCACCAAAAACCAGCAGCCGCACAAGCTCTTCAAATCTCTTGCAAGCTCCAAGGTCTTCAAGAAACAGTCCCGCAAGCTCTCCAATGTCTCCAACCTTCAAGCCACCTAGGGCTTTGATACCATGTCGGAATGCGCAGCAGATATGAGACAAACTACTGATAGCACAACGTAGCAAGACACCAACAATGAAGATGAGCAAACGCAAGAGAGAACCACCCGCCTAGAAAACGCTGAACTGTGTGGAGAAGAGCAAACGCAAAAGAAAGAGAGAGAAGCTGTATGAACTCTACTCTATATACAAGATCCGGTACACATACCCAATACATGAGGTGTGGGAGCCAAGCCCACTATATATACGGTCCAGGGCTGCTGAGGCCAACAGCAGTCCCTACTGCTCACGACCCAAAAACAGCAGTCAGCCAAAGAAAAGCCAAGTCGGCCAGGTCATCACAGTCGGCCAGACCAGAAAATAGGTAGCCAGCATACTCCTGCCCCACGACCACAGAAAACAGGGGGAAAATGGAGAAACACCTAATAGGCAGGCACACCCACAACAGAGGCAATGTACAGACAGGAGATGACTGACTGCTAACAATGCATTGGTTGCATATGAAGGTCTGCTAATGTGATGGCTGCACTCAAGTTGAGTATAGCCAAGTTGGTCATGATCAGCCCTGCAGAGGGCTCATGAATTCTAGGAATGCAATACCCCACTTTCTCAAATTGATAAGTTTAACCGCAACCATGAAAGACAAGAGTCGCCCAAAAATCCTGTTATAACATTTGGTGGTAAACTACGCTTTTGGCCATGTACTCCTAAACTAAGCCTGCATGTTCCTAACACCATGTCTGGCTTCTTACCCCCACATTATGCTGTTTCTATAGAACTGTATTTTACAAACCCAAAATAGAAAGGCCATAATGCTTGGCCAGATAAGTAGTATTTTAAGTAGGTAAAACCCAAGATCTGTGATGTCATGTATGCATCCCACTACATCCTACATGATGTGGAATAATGTTGCCCTAAGAAATGGCACTGCCCATCACACAAACCTGTAGCACGAACAAGAATTTTTCACTCAAATCTTCTTCTTTTCCTCCTCCTCCTCCTCCTCCTCCTCTCTCTCTCTCTCTCTCTCTCTCTCTCTCTCTCTCTCTCTCTCTCGCTTGCATTCTAAACTTGAATCTTCAAGATCTTACCTCGCTTAGATATCTCTTGTGCACATGGTAATTGTCCAGGTAGACTTCGTCCTCTGGACGCGTTCTCTTGATCCCAGACTGAAGTGAACTTGAATCCAGGCCCATTGTCTGTCAACTCAGTGATTCAGGCACCAAGGATGGCTAAGATCGTTTCTGTGTGCAGGGTCATATTCACACTTGGACGCCCACGTCTGGGCAGGGTAGCCGAACTCTATGTAAACGTCCCCCGTCCTTGAGAGCTTCATTTGGGCGGTGTGGAAATGTTGTGGAGCATGCAATAAATAACCACCCACAACGTTTTGGTGGTTGCAATTAATTAATTATCATGGAATGGAGTATGTTGTCTTTGAATGCTTGACACGTGTCTTTGCATGCCTTTGTTTTGTATGGTTTCTTGTTTTGTCATCTTCCCAATTCGCAGGTTCGTCGCCACAACATTAACAATATCCCACATTATCACTTAAGGAGGATCAAGTTACTCTGATAATACCATTGATCAAATGACACATTATCACTTAAGGAGAATCAAGGTACTCTTGTAAATTCATTGATGAAATGACAAATTCTGGAATAAGAAATCAAGTAAAAACAAACAACATAATGGATCATGGGGTCGAAAACAAAAAAAAAACTCATTGTTGCATATGATTTGATTTGGTAAGGAGCCATTGACTATGCCTTAAACTTGTATTACACTCCTTAGGCGTGGCAAAATCATTTTGGAAACAGTTGGATAAGTATTTTGCGCCCAGAATCACATTAGTCGACATGGGAAGTTCCCACGTGAAATTGCAGGAAAATCGTTCACAACATGAACCGTTTTCTGCAACTTCACGCCGTGAACCACTCCCGACATCAACACCGCGATTAATGTCGCAATTCATGAGATTACCTTACCAAAAATAGGTAGCCTTATCCTGACAGCTCTGACACCACAAGGTTTGATAAAATTAAGAATCGTGAATATGTAAAAAATCACTCACGATGTGAACTATTTCAGAACACTTCATGGCGTGAATCAATTTTAGGTCACGACGTGAACCATTTTAGAACCCTTCATGGCATGAACTATTTTAGAACCCTTCATGGCATGAACTATTTTTTAGTTCACGACGTGAACCAATTACTTTTCACGACGTAAAACCTTATCTCTTCATGGCGTGAACTTTTTTTGCAATGTCACGCCTTAATAAAAAACTCACGAACTTTGTATAGTCAGATTAAGGCTAAGGAAGTCTTGAAAAAATTGAAACCCATAACAAGGTAACGTGGAATTAAGGCTAAGGAAGTCTTGAAAAAATTGAAACCCATAACAAGGTAACGTGGAATTCTGATTCTAAAAGCAAAATTTTAAACATGTGAAAGTGCATAAAATCGTTCACAACGTGAACTATTTTCTAACACTTCATGCTGTGAACTGTTCTTTGCAATCTCACGGCCTTAGAAACAAGTTGACAGAATCTGATCAAAATTTAATTGGGACAGAAAAATAGCTTATCAAATCATAACAAACATGCACTTAAGGTCTGAAAAGCTCATCGAAAACGACCTTACACCTGACGACAATACATCAAATCACCCAAGATCTTCCTATCAAAAAAGTGTGGGTTCAGGCCACTCAGTAAGCACTCAATTGAGTGTCTTAAGGAATATGGCCACCATTGAAACTAGTAGTGAAGAATCCATGGAAGAAGGGTTGCGTTACTCTAGGTTTGGGGAAGAGGAGAAACCACCCTCCCCAACCAGATCTAGCGGTATCATTGATATCACCCGGGGATTTTTTGGTCTCCAAACCAACCATGACGAAGAAGCGCAATCTATGGGCATGGGTTCGTCAACCAGCGCTGGACTTGGTCTGAGGCAAGAAGTGCCTATCTAACCATCAAATTCGAGGCTGTCAAACACTTCCAAACTTAGAACCCATAAATGAAGAGCCTAGAGTGGAGAAAAGGTTTGCAACCCCAGAAGAAGAGGATAACCTAGCAAGAGCGGCGAGCGAAGTGGAGGACCATCTGTACACCAAAAAGGACATCGAGCAAATGATCAATCTTCCTACATTCCTACAGGACATGGAACTCTTAATTCTGCAAAGGCATACAGAGAAAACTAATGATAAGCCATTCCAAAGTGCAGTGGTAGGACTATCTTGTGGACCGAAGATGCCTAGAAGAGCCAACATAGGAAGAGGAAGAGGTCTAGGTAGGGGGGAGCAATTCCTCAAAGACTAAGGGTGGATCCAACCCTCAATCTTAATGCACAAGGATGGATCTGTTGAATATGGCCGCAGAAATGGGCCGAGGAATGGTTAGGGAACTAGGCACTGCTCTAGAATCCCGACCCTCCCAAATGAAGCCACACCATTTCCAAGCTTGTTATGGGGATGGTGTTAAAACCCTAAGATCTCTCTAGATAATTGTTATGCATAAACATGCATAAATCAAGCATAACTCATCCACCCGAGCACCCTTGAGCCCAAGGGATGCACACATGAATTATAAATGAAATACATCATACCTCTACCTTGATTTCCCATACCATCAAGAGGTATAACTCCAATCCAATAGCATGTAGCTATAGTGTGAAATGGTAGGTGAGTAGATATGATCCTCTACACAAGAGAGCATAACATAGCCTTGGCCTCACAAGCCCAAGCCTCCAAGCCTCCCTTGAGTGTGCCCCATGTCCCTATTATATAGGAGGGCCCTCAAGTGACTCTTGACTCTCCATTTCCCATGTGTGACCCTTGGATGCCTGACCCTAACCTTAACCCTTAAGGTTAGTCCTAACCCATGCTCCACTAAAGCTTGTTCCCATGCTCCCATGCTCATAAGCCTAATGTCGGTTAGCCTCCTAGTATATGCACACATAATGTGCATATAACATACTTCCCCTCTCTCAAAACATTGCACTCTTGCAATGAGAAGAAGGAGAACTGCACTGAACATAATCAACCGACTCCCAAGTCGAATCCTCTATTTTCATATCTTTCCACCTAATTTTAACCTCAAGGATTAATCAACTACAAAGTTTCCTTTCCCTGAATTCAAGTACCTTATCAGGTTCATGTAGAACATAGAATAAATCTTCGACTTCAACGAGTTCTTGAGGAGTAACTGTGTAATCCTCACCTCCCAGTTTCCTTTTCAATCTATTGATATGAAAGACTGGATGAACTCTAACATGTAGAGGTAGTTTAAGTTCATACGCAACCATTCAATCCAATGTATAAATCAAAATAGACCACAATATCTAGGAGATAAATTCAAGCATTTTCCTATTGACAAAGTCTCAAAATATTTAGGAACATTTAAATAAACCAACACTCCTGGTTCAAAAGAGAGAGATGAGCGTCCCCTATCAACATAAAACCGTGCCCTATCTTGAGCACTCATGATAGAATCCCGAGCTTCGGTCAGCATTTCCTACATATCACACAAGAAATCCCTCGATGCATCAAGCTCAATGTCCTTAAGACCGACATCAATAGGTGCCCTGGGTTAATACCCATACATAAGCATGAATGGACTAAAACCAATAGCCGTATGTTTAAAACTGTTATAGGCAAATTCCATCATTGGAAGATATTTTTCCCAATTTGATGCTTTTCCAGGAGACATATGCACGAAGCATATCCTCTACAATCTGATTCATACGCTCTGTTTGCCCATCAGACTGCGGATGATCAGAGGAATTCATACTCAAAGTAATTTCCTCGTTGTAGACCATTCGGAATAAAGTAGAAAAACATGGCATTATAACAGCAGGAACCATGGATCCATCGGCGCCCCGATGTACCCATATCTGCACATGGAATAATCGACGTCTCGAGTTACCCATATCAACATAGAGAGTTATCAACGTCTTGATGAGTCACATATGTCCATCCGTAAACCATCAGGTTGATTGTATAAATCACCTAAAGTACGGAACTAGAGAAAGAAATGCCAACAAAGGAAAAATCCAAATTTTCTTAATCCGAACACAACAAGATAAATTCGTTGAACTCTAAAGAAAGAGATTTCAACAAGTGAAAATGCCGATGAGATTACACTCATTAATACATGTAGGCTATAGATAAAAGAAGTTAATCTAGAGAATGCCCACACTATAACTTCAAGTGAATTTAAAAAATGAGATTGTCTTTGAATGTTGAGGTCAACATGCTAAGTGATGTAAGCAAAGCAACAATCTTGAGCCCAAATTATCCCATAAGATGCCTTTTAGTCTCATCGATTCCCCAGCAATATTCCAACAATTGATGTGCATAGCCTTCAAAGACTACTTGCAGAAGTGGTTGGAGATATTCATTGATGATCTCTGTGCACACTCTCGATGGGCAGACCATATGGCTTGCTTAAGGAAGGTGTTTGAGCAATGTTAATTATATCGTATATCCCTAAACCCTTTAAAGTGCCAATTTTGGGTCAAACATGGTGTGATATTGGGACACATTGTCTCAAAGAATGGTATATCCACGGATGACAGCAAGGTTAAGTTGATCTTAGAGCTGCCACCACCCACCACTGATTACAAAGGTGTACAAAGATTTATGGGCCACGTTGTGGGTATTACCACACCGCTTCATAATCTTCTACGCTAAAATTGCCAGGCCATTGTACAAGCTACTCATTGTCTTTGAATGGACTAAGGAATGCCAGGAAGCATATGATCGATTGAAGCAGGCATTGGCTAGCATGCCAATTCTAAGACCCCAAATTGTGACCTCATATTTCACGTGCATATCGATGCATCAAACTTTGCTATTGGATGCGTAAACTTTGGAAGCAAGTTGAACGGACTGGGAGCATAAGCTAATAGCAGCCTTATGGGCATACCGAACATCATATAAGGTAGCGACGACGGGATATACTCCCTTTCGTCTAGCTTATGGTATTGAGGCAGTAATGCCCATCCTTCGCTTCTCACAGAAAGTGCAAGCAATGCATGTGCTTGTGCATCTCTTCCATCCCATCTCGTTTGAGCAACAGTGGGAGGTACCGGTGGTGCATGTGGAGGAGCCACATCTGTATCAGATTCTACTTCAGATGTACCTGCAGCAGCACTTGGTTACACTGATAGTTGTGAAACATGAGTTTCACCACTGACCACATTCAAAGGCCTTTAGCAACCAATACATTCCTCATCATATAGGACCACAATGGGTAGTTAGTCCCATCAAGTTTGTCCTCAGCAGCAGCAGACAACATGTTGAATACATCACTACTACTAGCCATGACTGTCTACCAAATGCAAAATCTTTCAACACACTGCAAGTACTCAGTATTCATTGAATGCAACCCTGAATTTACAGAAGCTTGATGAGACCAGACTAATTGCATCGCATGGACTCATGGTCGAGAAACTACGCAGAAAGCATTGGTTCAACAAAATCTTGAAACAAAAAGAATTGGAAATGGGGGAGACCTTGTCCTCATGTATGGTGTAGGAAGCACCAGGAAAAAGAAACTCAAGTATAGAGGCCTAGGACCCTTCTAAGTGTGTGAGATCACACCTCAAGGGTCGGTTAGAATTGTGACAATTGACGGCTTACATATGGAGGGTTATGTCAATGGGAGCAAACTCAAAAAATATTTTGGATCACTAACCCAAGAGATGCTCTTGCAAGAACATCTCTTAAAACAACAAAAGCAGCTCACAAAGGAAAAAATCTAGCAAGCTCAAGAAGAGGCTAAGGCAAGGGAGACCAAAGCCAAACAATTACTCTAGAGAAGAGAATGTTGAACATGGATTCCTTAACTCTCCTGGACGAAGAGAAACTGAACATTGAGCCAACACAACTCAGAGTGGAACTCTCGGCTAAATGCCATCCAACGAGCATTGCATTAATAGATACGGGATCAAGTCATAACCTGATCTCATATGAGACATGGGTAGCCTTAGATAAACCGCACCTTGAACCCACCAATGCACAAGTACGTGATGTGCACTTGACAACTACGAAAGCTGAGGGATTTTTAAGTGTTAACATTTCCATCTGAAATAATTCCTTGGTTACAGGTTCCATGGAAGAGAAAATGATCCTAGGACGATCCTGGATTTACGCCAGCAAATGTAATATCCAATGGGAGAAGAGGACAGCACTGCTAAACGAGGGCGACAATGTCATGTCTATATCCTCATGGAGGAGCCTGACAAACACATGGAAGCAGGCCATGATTGAGGAGATAGCAACACTAAGCATGGTGACATCAACTCATGAAGCAAAAAAGGCAGCAATTTCGCAAACTCTACATAAAAAACATCCAAAGTCATAGGGTACACAGCAATGGGTGCCCAAGGTTCAACTTAGAAACCAACCCCACAAGGATAATGTTTAGCCAAGGAAGACACTCCCCACTTAACTTAATGGTGATTAATGAGGCAGACAACTTTGACCAGTTTCTACACCTTTTTAACAAAGCCTGAGTCACTAAGAAAAGTGATCAATATCGATAAACCTATTCATTTGGATTACTTTATAATTTTGGTTGTTGCTCGAGTGTTTTTTTAGCACTTCCTATAAACGGTCACTTCTCGTGGGCCAATCGCCAAGATAACACATGGCATTCTTCATTAAGGCTGTCGCCCAGTTCGATGGCACCCTTTTTTCGTCATTTTGCTCATCATTTTACAAAAAGTTTTCCATCATGTGCTCAACGCAATCAATCTTCTTGCATTGCATCCCTTTTCGCTTCTTCGAGCTCTAATCGACATTCGCATATTGAGGTGGGAGCTTGGGCCCTTCTCTGTTTTTCTTGTCTTTTTATCTTTTCAAACTTTGATCATAATCAATTGATGTCTCAGGCACACAAAGTTGTCGCACGTCAAACACCTGTCTTGCATTATTCATCAAACGATTTCTTGTTATTTGCTCCGTGTTTGCTCTAAACTCCGCTAGGTGGTCTCATCCCAACATGCACTAATCAAATCTATAAGAAAAACAAAACATAAATACTTCACAACCAAAACCTGCAGTTTCACGCTACTAACTCTCACGGATTTTCGTCTTATGAAAATCCACTTCACGCTACTAACTCACGGGAAATCCACTTCACACTTTTAACTTTCATGCTATTAACTCACGAAAATCCATCTCACGGGTTTTCCCCCGACTCATGAGATTACTCCTCGCAACTTGCACTTTCACGGTTTGAGCACCTGCACCTTCACGCTACATAATTGACCTCTTCAACTAACACACCTTGTTTATTGCTCCCACCACTAATGCACTTCTCATCACAATTAACCTTCTTGCCATTTATACAAAAAAAAACAAGGAGTGGTACATGTGCCACTTGTCTAGAGACTGATCTTCTTTACATGTACAGATGTTGACATCAGACCCCAAAGCCACAGAGACCCTCACGGTAACACAGGCCAGTGCTACGGGCCCCCCCCGGTGAGCCAGAAGAAGAGGCCAACATGGGGACCAAAGATGAAATACTTGGGCCCATATGCCCAAGCCTTCCATGGTGCCATCATTAGCAAGGAGATCCATACGGCACATGGTGCAAGGAGATCCATACAGCACATGGAAAGGTGGCGCTACAGTACACAGCCCGGAGTGCCTCCAAATTCAGGAAGAGGTAGAAGTAAAGGACAAACTAGAGAAGGTGGGCCTCGGCAAAATGGCACAGATTCTTCCCAAGAATATCGACACGGAGCTTTGTGCTGAGTACATAAAAACATATGACAAAGCCACCAAGCGGGGCATAGTAACAAAGGTCGATGGCACAACAGAGCAAGTCCTGATCACTGAAGATCTAATCCATGAAGCTCTGCACCTCCCACCACCCGTTCACGATACATGCCCATGCCTTTGACAAGATGCCCTTGGATGCTATGCTGAAGAAGAGCTCCTATAATTCTAATGGAGCTGAATATGGGAATATCAAAGATGAAGCAACAGAGAAGGCATGCAAGGCAATGTCTTTAATCATGCACGTAAAGCCACTGGTGGACTGCTACAATAGGGTACCGCTGAACAGAATCGTGAAAGTCCATGAAGAGAAGGAGGAGGACTGGGCATACTACATACACCGAGAAATGGAGAACTACCTCAAAGCCCATCAATCCAAGATATGAACCCATACCTCATGACACAAGTCCTAAACCATGTGGCTCAGAGGACCCTTCCAGAACTAGAACCAGCAGAACAGATGCAATTGGCACTCCTTCCAGAGAAACCAGCACTGACTGCCTACAGAGATGCAAGAAGGGCAAGCTGTCCTCTCATGGAAACAAAAGCCATAATGAAGGAGATCAAGAAAGGAAGAAAAAAGAAGACGGAAAGAAAGATGAGGGGTGTCATTCCAAACGTGGCTGAGGAAACACAACGGATTGAGGCTGATCTCGCACAAAAGATCAAATCATACCAGGAAGTACTAGAATTGCAAGAAGCCACTGTCAATCAGGCCACACAAGAACAAACACAGCAGATGACTCCTCCTTAAAGCCTAGCCCAGCCAATATTCAAAAAGCTGTCTCCGCTCAAGGATTCTACTATGGCAGACACCTGCATGGGAATGGAGGCAGAGACAACATTAGAAGCAGTGCCGGCCGGCTGAAGAATCCTGAGAGCTTGAAACAGTACCATCAATCCCAGTGCAAGATTCAACAACGCCGGTTCCCAACCCTCCCTAGAGCCTTCCATAATTGACTCTCAGGGCACATTCCTTCTTCTAAGGCTTGAGCTATATCATGGGCTTATGTAGTCACATCATCTCAAAGCTTCAACCTCTGTTGGATCTAGAGATCGTAAGGTCTCATTGCTTCTCCAATCCGAGTTAGCTCATTATACATCCAAGACTTGTTTTTTTATGAGAAAGCATTTGTATTTGTAGCTATGCCTCTCTGGTTTCATCTTCCAACTTCATTTCCTCCATGATAGGGAAGAATGCTTCTCTAGTCCTAAGAACACTAGCATTAGTACTAGCGTCGTCCCTCCTTATTGGAGGAGTGAAATGCATTTGTTTAGATGTACTTGCAAGTGTCTATCCTTGCACCAATATTTCCAAGGGAGGAACGGTTTGAGTAATTGTTCTTCCATCAATCCTCACTAATTTCTAGCTCATTTCTTGACCATAGTCACATGATTGAGTTTCTTGTTAAACTTATGATCATAACCAAAATAACCCTTTGGCATAGTTGTCCAAAAGTCTATTAGATTTTTTAGGAGAAGACACTCCGTGTATTCCTCACTAGTTTTAATAGCTTCTAGTCCTCTCTAGGTAAACACACCCAATTGAGTGCTTGTAGGAGAAACCAGATCCGACACTTAACTGACAGCCAGATCCTAGGTGGTTTGATGCACTATCTTTCGGAGTGAGATCATCACCGACCACTCTCCCAAATGTTAAGTGCATAAGATTTGGTCTAAATAGGCTTTCATTCTAGGGTTTCTATGACAGAGCTAGGGCTAGTCAGCCTAGGGTTCGCTGACTCTAGGGCTTCTATGATTGCATCAATGAAACTGCTCATCTATGCACTATTGTTGTTTATCAACCATCGATAGCCTCCCGCCATGTATCGCTTGTAGCTCCTTGCTGCTTACGGCAACCTTTGCCTGCTGCTGCCATTGCCTTTGCTCACCGCCAGAGCTACAAATCCTTGCTCCTCTACCACTACTGCCATGGCCATTAGTGCCCTGCACCATCAACTAGTGTCTCCACTTAAGCCTCGCTAACTGCCCACTACCTTCACTACCATTGCGCCCTTATAGTGCCACATCAAATTGGGGGGGTTTTTCCAAAAAGTTGGTAAATTTGACTAACTAAATCTTCTACAATCTCTAAAGCTTGAGGTTTTTCTACAACTAGGCATCTGCATAAAAATTGAAGGCCCTTCAACACTCAAAATTTGGGGGGTTTTCCAAAACTTAAACAATCTTCATCAAATTAAGGCTTTAGCAACATAAAAAATTTGGACCTTTTTCGATCTAACCCCTCCTCCATTGAATTGAACATGGAGTCATGGCAATGCTGCCATAAAAAGTTTGCATCAAAAAATCTCCAAAAATACTCATTTTTTTGTGTTTTTATGTTTACAAGATGTCCCCTACAATCTGAGTTAAATAATATCTTGCGTGTTTTCCCATGTGAGTCTTTATATTTGTAAAAATGGCCTTGATCATATTATAAAAGGTTCCTTTTCCCTGACAAAACCTTATTGGGAGCTAGGGGCTAACGTTAAGCTAGCCTTGCTGCTTTTGTCACTTACTAATTGGAGTTGTTGATTGGAGGATTAGCATGGCATGGAAGGTACACATGGCTAGATCGCTCCCTTGTAGTATGTGATAGAGTTAGAAAAGGTTGCTAGTTCCTTTACGTGTTAGGTCTCACTACTTTCATTCCAAACGAGGGTTTGTTGGTTATTTGGAGCTTCGTGTGTGTGAACCAGCTCTTGTATGTGTTTATGTATCCATGTGTGTGTGAGGGTTTTTTTTAGCGAGCTACTTCTAGAAAGTGCTTTTTTAGAGTTGGGCGAGAAGATTCCATAAAGATTCCCTTCAATAAATGAGGGAGAGGGAGAGGGAGTGAAGATAAAGAGAGAGAGTAGTTGATTTAATGCTTATTTATGGTTTATGGTTATAGAAAACACATCTTATGAACGTAAGTAATGAAATCACTCAAACACCGCTTATTCAAATACGACATAAAATATTGCTATTAGAAACATGGCTATAAAATACAACATAAAATACCACTTATTCAAATATGACATAAAATATTGCTATTAGAAACATGGCTATTTATTTTTGCCTGGGGACTTTTGCGACCTCACTTGAGGAAATTCGCAACCTCCTGATGATGAAGCCTAGTGGTCTCTTCATCAGTCTTAATCACGCCGTACACTCTCCAGAGGTTTATGGCACTTAATGCTTTCAACTAAAACATATATTTGCTTACAACATCGCTAGGGTTCATTGAGACGAGGCTGTTGAAAAGGTTCAACACTTCCGAATTTGTGGAATATGCTTCAAAGACCGAGTCCATCTTGTCATAATACTATAGGAAGTGAAATGTCAAAATTTAGCATGTGAAATTCCATGAATTCATAGTTCTAAATTAGGGTAGGTTCTCCTACAAGACAAGGCTTTGTAGAGCTCCAAGTCAGAAAGGATAGGTTAGTGGATGAACATATTCTCATTTTGGCTCAAGCCAAGACCACGCAAATATATGAAGTACAAGTGCTTGCACAAGATAAGTCTTCTTCTTGGATTCTCGATGTGCAAAATCTAGACACGTACAACATGGTTCATTTGTCACATGCACATCGTATTTTCCAACTTGTGCATCCTCCCCATGCACATGCACATCGTATTTTCCAACTTGTGCATCCTCCCCATGTGATTCAATCTTGAAAACTTCATGCTTATGCTCGAGCCTTTGCACTTCTTCTACCACCCTAGCTTTCATTTTTAAAGCCAACTTTATTTTTTTGCTGCTTCATTTTTGATATCGGCATTTGGTACCTAGCTGTAATGCCATTTCACATGGTTGAGCAACCTGCCTCCGTGCCTATAGTACTGGACCTAGATGGTGTTTCTTTCTTACTTCCCATTATAGAGGAGCTTGCAGCACCACCGCTAGCAGGAGAGGTGGGCATGACACCTTCTACATTCTTGCTCTCTCCACTTAGTATCCACCTTCCCATAATGAATACACCTCCTCGTTTGTGAGACTAGTTACCACAGCAAAACAAGCTATATCTTAGGTGGGGGATTGGGCTTTCGGTCTATGTTGTTCTCCACAATATAGCAATAAAGAACACGATCTAAGTAAAACCACATCCACTGTCTGATGAGGCCATTTGGATGCTTGTGATACCCTTCAAATAATGGTGCAAGTAGGATGCTATGTGCTACCCACACCTCTTACCACCACGAGGAGTTCCATTGCATGTGGCCTTGCTACCAATTCATGTCCTTTGGATTGCCCACATTTCTTGATTCCTTATGCTCAATCACACATACCTCTTTGGCTTCCACTGTTCTTTGATGAGTAATGGTTGCATCATCCTTCTTAAAATTGATCTTTTGTGGCCTCCCTGCATATTTGTGGTCTCGTACATGCGCATTATACTCCAAACAATGCACATACTCTCTCCCACTCTCACATGTGCACACACACATCCCCTCTCACACACCCACATACCCTCTCTCTCCCATTAAACAAAAAAGAAGTGAAAAAGAACATGAGAATAAGCACAGACTAGAGAGAGAAACCACTCACCTAAGCACCAAAAAGTGCTCACTATCAAAATAGCTTACCAAAAAAATAAGCCACGTGCATGAACTCACTGTTATGAGTGGATAAGATAAGTGTGCCATGCAGCACTTGCTTATTATTAATGTGTGATTTATATGAGTCAAACGATAATGTTACAAGCCTATAAAAAGCATTGTACTTAGTGACTAGCTTCACTTCACTTCTATCAATATCAATAGAATCATCATTAAGTTATGCAAACTCTCTCTCTCTCTCTCTCTCTCTCTCTCTCTCTCTCTCTCTCTCTCTCTCTCTCTCTCTCTCTCTCTCTCTCTCTCTAGGTTCATCCTATGTTAACCTTAATACCATTATCAAAAACCCAATGAATTTTTCACGGTGTAAACTTAACCGTGCAAATTGCTTTTCTCGGTGTCAAAAGTATACACCATATCCCTATAATCTAAATATGATCTTAAACTTAAGTTTTTCATGATGTAAAAAATTACCTCATTTTTCATGTACGTGAAAAAGAAATTTGCGACATAAAAATATATATATAATTTAAGTTTTAATTTGGATGTTTGGAATGATGCACACTAATGTCCTTTGATGTTTAATGATGGTTTTCATTGCAAATCTTTTATTAATACAAGATATTGAGTTTTTCACGGGTGTGAAAAACCAATCCTTGAGTTTTTCATAGGCAGCATGAAAGGACTAAAATTTCTTCAAGATAAGGATAAAATTTCTTCAAGATAAGGATAAGATTCCCTTAGATAAGGTTTTCTAATTTTAGCAAGGTAATCCCTAAAATCATGGTGTAATTTCTAAAAAGATTCACGATCAATAGTGAAAAACAATTTCATAGTGTGAAGCAATTTGCCATGAAAAACCAAGTTGGCATGAAAAACGATTTTCATAGGCATGAAAAAACTTTGGCATGAAAAATTAGGTTTTGATTTTTTGATGATTTAACGACGTTAATGAGTGTTTTTTCCTATCCAAAGTTTCTAGTTTGTCTTTTTAGCACATGAATTTTATAACTTTGTTATCAATGGGACAAGAGTCAAAAGACTGAAAACCCTAGTTTTTTTGGCTTTTATGCATGATTTCTGTGCTTCCTCACTTGGATTTCTGTGCATTGAGTGGAAATTTTTCTTGATCTATGTGGATTCACTTTGAAAAACAATTCACTGCAAATCATGTGTTGGAAGTTTTAATTTCTATATTTTTGGTTTCATGTATTCGTTTCATTAGGAATGAGAAAACTTTAAAAAACCATTTTAAATAACTGTTGAACACCCTCAAATAGTCTTACAAACCACTAAAAAACTAGGAAATCAAGACACTTAGATTCTACCTTTTTTTTTAAAGTCACATGAGCATTCAAAGTTATTCATGCTATGAGGCCTTAGAATATGTTGTGAGCTTACAAGCTCACATATACAAAGACTTAACAAACTTTATCGTGTGGATAGTTAATCACAATTCACATTGTGTGCCCATTCCATGCTAAATTTCTATCTTGGTCACATTTTTGTATGCCAAAACCTTGTCCTTGTCAATAACAAGGGCATTATATGCAATAATTGCCCAATTACATTACATGAAATACAATGTAAATCGTGCCATGAGCTGGTTTTTAACTTAGAATCCGTTGTGAGCTAAAAGTCTTAGAACCCACTAGGTTTGAAGCTTAGAACACATTGTGAGAGAAAACAACTTAGAAGTCCAAGTTAACCTTAGAGCTCATTGTTGTATGATCAAAATATAAGCAAGTTTCACTATTGTGAGGAAATCTTCCCTCACGCCATGAGAAAATTATTTTTTCTAGAACTAGTCAATGTGATCCCAAGCTGTAATCCATGTGTTCTAGCCTATAGTTTGACCCCTAGCGAGCCAAAAAAAACTAATCTTTTCAAAGAAACCTCTTGATCCACCTCCGATCCAAGAAAATTATTGGTAATAACAATTTACCAGATTGTAGTACATCTAACGACACATCTTCAAACCCACCCAGTATTTGGTCTCATTAATCAAACAACATGTGGCAGAGTGTTTACTAATTAAGAAGGTATGCTTCCATTGAGATTACCTTAAACAAGGAGCCTTTGGAAGAGATGAGCCAAATGAGCCTAGAATAGGGTGAAGGGGTACCTTGGTTAACATCATAGGCAAACTTCATGAAGAGAGTTTTCGTGTGCATTCTCTTTGGAAGAAGCTTTGGATTTGAAAAAAGAGCGAGATTGTCAAGTTTACTTGATCCAAAGTAGAAGTAGCTAAGATGTAGTAACAACCAGAATCCTAATGCCACTTATGTAAAGAGATATTGAGTTGGGATTACCTCGAGTGGCCTAGGCTATCAAGCCTAACCGCTTGTTGCTGAGGGGAAGAGTCACATTCATTGATTCTATAAAATTATTTAAGAAGCGGGAAAAGTGCAAGTAAACACATATAACACCACCTCTCCAAAATGCCCACTTTGGACATTTCTGTACATCATGATGAGTTCCACTATATTGGGAAGAAGAATAGTTTATGTGGAGATAAGGTAATAATTGGTATTAGGAATAACATTGCAGGAAGCCCCTCATCAAAAGTGAGGAGGCTTCAATTTGGGCTATATGACACACTCCACTAAGTAGTAAGGTCACTTGCTAAGGATGGCTAGGTAGGGCAAGTGCAAGAAGAGCATTAAAAATTCTAGCTATTATATTATGCATGCACATGGGTTTGGTTGATTATATTATGCATGCACATGGGTTTGGTTGATTATATTATGCATGCAAGCATCTGCACTTTGTATATTTATGCATATTTGGCTCAGATGCTAATCACAATATGTTCATCCACCAACCAACACTTAAGAAGAAAGACATGATTAGAATGTTTAGCACAAGGAGAACCTTGTGCTAACTCATGGTTACTCTCATGGTTATTATCTATTTATGTGTATTTATTTCAATTTAAGAAATCATCATTTATTTCTAATGTTACTTTTATTCTCTCACAATAGATGGCGTCTCTCCAAAGCTCCCTCACAACATATTGCATTTTTCACATTTATGCATAACAATATTCATAGAGTAGTAATTTAACAAAATATATGTATTTTACAAGATAAAAAATAACCTGATATATAAAATTCACTGATATACAAAAATGTATGCTCTTGTACTATATTTTCCTACTTCAATATGCTTTTCAAGAGAAGTACACTAAAAAATTAACAACAATGGAAAACACAAGAATTGAGAAAAGAAAGAGTATAATCATTTCATTCTATTAAAAAATAGTTACATCAAAAAAGTATCCTCTTGAGAAAGAGAGTGGATTATTATCCACTAAAACAACTCATTTATTTATGAAACCATCATGCCCTGCTAGTGGCATGTGCATACTAAAGCTGTGGATCTGCTGACGCCATATCACCTTCAAACCTACTGTCTCTACGTCAACATCAGCCATGCTAATTTTATGTCAGCTTTTGTCTTGCTGATTTCTCATCAATTTGGGATCTGTATCCACGTTATGTTACATATCCGTAACGCCGCTACGGGCATTACCACAAGAGGGGACGGCCTCTGGCTCACCACCCAGCCATAGAGGAAGAATGAGGATTGCCCCTCATCCCCCAGGCTATATAGTGTGTGGCCTGCCGTCCACACTAGCCTGGCCGCCCATGACTCCGCATGGGCGTCCTCTCCCACTGAACCCCGGACATGGCCATCCGGTCTGCCGTCGGTCGTCGCAGGCATTACAGCCTACGTGACATTACCCCCCCTTAAGAAGAGTTTTCGTCCTCGAAAACAAACTGGAGAAACCTTTTGGAAATTGCACTACGGCGTTCCCAGGTTGCTATTCCTCATCCCTATCTGTCCATTTAACAAGTACCTCCTGGTACACTTTATGTCGGGTTTGTCTGTCTCGATACCCAAGAATCCTTTCCGGTTCATGTGGTATCTTTGGTGGAGTGATCAATTCCACCAAAATATCTAGAGAAACTACGTTCTCTAACCCGTGAACTGATTTCTTCAGTTTACGAACATGGAAGACAGGATGAACTTGAGAACTCTCCGGTAACTCAAGTTTGTAGGCTACGTCCCCAATCTTCTCAAGGACCTTGAAAGGACCGCAATATCTAGGAGAAAGTTTATCACACTTTCCCATTTGCATGGTTGCTGACTGCGCAGGAACCTTTAAAAATACAAAGTCACCTTCTGCAAAGGTCACTTGTCTGCGTCCTTTATCGGCAAATGTATTAGCGCGATCCTGTGCGCTACGGATGCTCTCGCGTGCAGCTTTGAGCATATCATTCATTTATCAAGGAACTCCTTGACAGATTGAATCTTGTCCTTTTCCAGGCCTACAGCCATCGGAGATCTCGGCTGGAATCCATACATTGACATGAATGGTGTAAATCCAGTCGCTGAGTGTTTGGAGCTGTTATAGGCAAACTCCAATAAGGGCAAGTACTTTCCCAATTAGATTGCTTCTTACTAACATAAGAACGCAACATATCCTCGAGTATTTGGTTAACTTTTTCAGTTTGACCATCAGACTCCGGATGATCTACCGTACTCATACTCAGAGTAGTATTCAATTTTTTGAAGACTTCCCTCCAAAAATGACTGTTGAACTTTCTATCTCTATCCGACACTATATCTGCGGGCAGGCCATATAGCTTGTAGAGATGTTCAATAAAGAGTTTTGCCAACTCTGGCGTTTTTACAGTTTTCTTCGTGGTAATAAACTTTGCCAGTTTAATTCACCTGTCCACTACCACCCACACCGAGTCATTCCCTCGACTCGTCTTGGGTAAACCGGTAATGAAATCCATGGAAATGCTTTCCCATTTCCCTTGAGGAATCTCCAGTGGGGGACGAAGTAGTCCTCCAACCTTAAGACGTTCATGTTTATTGACCTGGCACTTACTGCATTTCAGCACATAAGTTTGGACGTTCTTAAACAAACTAGGCCAATAAAACTGTCTTTTTATTAGTGCATAGGTCTTCTGAATCCCAGGATGACCCGCACTTGGACTATCAAAACTATACCCCGAAGACTCGGCTAGCTTCTCCGGACTAACTCTCGCTTCGCTACCCGCCGCACCTACGGCCAGTCTCTCCGAACTAGCATTACGTGCCGGCGAGGAAGGTGGGCGCGACTGTGACAAAGTGCGTACGCGTACAGCGCGCTAGACCTCTGTAAAGACAGGATCATGCTCACACAAGCCATGATTTGGTATTTCAACCAAAACTTTAAGGCAAATTTCATACCTTGATTTTGCATCATGACATTAGCACAGAAGCTAATGTACTGGAGAGCACTCTAGTAGCGCAAGTTCTTAGACTATGCTACTAGATATCTGAGACTACGCTACCATGTTGCATCACCAACTTGTTAAAACTTCTCCTTGGAAAGCTCTACGGCCATAGGAGAAATAAACTAGAGCCAATCTAATCATGCATCACAAGGATTAGTTCCAAAGTTGAGAGATACTTCTCTCTCAGAGTAACATCTTTGCACAAGCATATGCTCTAGAATCTTGTTGAGTTTCTAACTACCATCAATCTACGGATGGTTAAACTCCACTCTAACTCAGAGTAAATGTAAGTTTTGAAGATTTCCCTTCAAATATAACAATCAAACTTCCTATCTCTTATGCCATACTATCTTTGCGGGTAGATCATATAGTATGTGGAGATGTTTGATAAAGATTCTTGCACCACTACGGGTGTCTGGAGTTACATCCAATCACTTACAACTCCTTGTTGCTATTACCAGACACATCCCTTCAAGTATTGTCTGGACTCACACAACTATTCGAGTTTATGTGATTTTTGAGGATATCCCTCCTTTCCCTCAGAAAGGTTTTTGTCCTCAAAAACTGTACTCTCAAGCGGACTACGCGCTAATGTCATAGGTCCAAGAACAAATCTAGACCATGTTTAATATCATATGTTATATTCTTGAGTCCTTCCAAGAAACTAATCATCTTGCAACGAAGATGTGATATAGTGTCTACGCACATATGGTGGTACTATTGATAAACTGCTTTGCAACAGATCAGTGGTTTCACACTTGTAACAAAGTGCTTCATTGTTGCATATTATTACCCTTCATAAGCGGTTACACACTTATGAATCATTTGGGTGGGTTGTACCATCTATCAAGAAAAATTCCAAACTACTAATAACCACATTATCAATCCACAGATAATGATTGAGCTTGCTGCGAAGCCATAGGGTGCTAGATAATTGATGGTAATTACACAAGCCCAATGTCTCATTACATCATACATTCAATATAAATGCAAACATCACAGTACTTCGTGATGATGAACTTAGGAATTTCATCCTATCCATGTTTGGTGTTGGTATGAAGTATAACTATGAGAACATTATTTGCTGCCTCCTCATCATAGCGGCAAAGCTACCTACCCATCACAGGTGGCAATCTCTACCAAGCTATAACCAATGACTAGCAAATAAACGAGTACTCTTGTAAGAACTTCATAACCATATCTCACACCCAACTCATAATCACTACGGATTAAATGCCAGGGTTTGCAAAATTGAATGTTATCTGATAGTAGGTAGAGGGGATCATCAAACTACGGATGACCTCGACAACTCACTAGGACTAGTGATGTGTAACTTTTAAGTTACTCCATTCTCCTTGCTTATTCCATACCATCGAACAAATCGGTCCCTCGATTTGAGCAACGTCAACATATTTATGAGTACCTTGATACTCATGAATGTGGTTCGGTAATTTAAAATGTTGATCTAGAGTATCTTTCACTCGAGGATCTTAATGTTATTAGCAGTTATGTATTAGTAGTGAGTAACTACGTACCCACTACCATCACACTAGTAGCTCCATACTAGTTTGTGAGTAACTCCGTACCCAATGGCGTACCTCCCCCGAGTGGGAGTACCATACACAACCATCTATAACAAGATGATTAAGTCACTTGCTGCTCAGAAGTGACTACACAAAGTGACCCCTCCATTGCACATTGCAGTACAATTTCTGGTATTACAACACGAATTTTTGGACGTCCTTATCATAGAGGTCAACTTAAAAACTAGTGCATAGGTCTTGTGGAGTCTCGGCTGACCTAACCACAGCACTGGTGACTTCCTACAAAAAATGTGGCGCCGAAGTCACCACCTATGTACTTTAACTCCGTAAAGTACATGGTCTCATCTATCATCTATGGAAAGTTGTAAAACATTCCTGCGAGATGGATTTTTATCACCCTAAAATTATTGTGCACTATTTTAGTGTGAAGAGCTTTTTTCCTAGGTACCATGGTTCACCCCAAGCTCATCTTTTGCTAAATTCTCCGATTTAACAAAAGATATGTCTGCCTCCGAACACTCCGGTTCAGCCCCAGACTTTGAGTTTACTTCTTAACACTCCGGTTAAGTCAAAACTCACCAGATACAATAGGATTTACCACTAAGCTCTCCGGCTTAGCCTTCTATCCTAACTCAGCCCGAGTTTATGTACACTGCATATGTCGGATCCAATACTAACAACAACCAGGCTCATCTGGAGTGAGATACTACTCACTATCGCCATGTAAAACCTTATTAAATCCTAGAAATGCTCCACTCATTTCCCAGGGGTCATACGACTTATAGGGTTTACACGCACATGAACTTTGTAAGCAAAATAGCCTGTCATGCAATATTACAATTGCTTATGTAGGAAAGTAATATATTTTCCAAATTCATATGGTAGCAACTAACATGTGCTCACAATCGCACACTTATGTTGAACATAGGCAAGACTACGCTTGCAAAATGCTATAGGGCGTCCCCCATGCATGAAACTGTCCAACCAAACTAGTCTTACTGCTAACCTCTAGATTTAGATCACTCCGGAACTAAATCACTCTGTTAGCACTAGTACACCATCATGGTCCTGCTACCTAGAGCTTCTCCGAACTCTGTAATAACTGGGTTTTATCCCAACTCATGGCTATATTTGTAATTTTCAAAGTTCAAATTTTATCTTGCACACTTTATCACTACGGACAAGTGTACATACAGACCTGCCAAAGAGTCAAGTTACATGCACAAGCCTTGGCGTCCCATTCCACCAAGACTACAATCGATTCCGTGAGAATTGATGTCCCATACCATCAAATTACCACCAAACCAATTGATGTGACATATAAAAAGACTCTTTCCCCCCTCGAAAGATCACCACAAACTCTTGAGCAGTGGGATGTCAACGCATGGCAATTAAAAAAAAGAGAAAACCATGCTAGTAAGTTTAAGAACAGTTCTCTTCGTCGATCAACTTCTATAAGGGCATTGAGCATTACATCTCAAGACTATACCCCTTCAGATTTACCTTTGATTTTTACAAATCAATCCTAAATCTGCTATTATTATCTAGGCGTACACTAATCCTTCAGATTAGTACTCCTAGATAAACCATTCAGTTGAGTACTGCTAGCAGCACTACTAGCCCCTTTATCCCAAGTAATACACACCTTAGGGATTATTTTTACAAGGCAATCTACGTGACTTTTATGGTCAATACTTGCTCAGCTTAAATTTAGTCTCTCCGAACCAAATGTGTGATCACCACATGTGTTATTCTTGCGGCGCTACGGCCATAGACGTGTTCACTAGGCACAACGGCCATAGAACGGCTCTCTTTCGAAGGATTCGGCACTACGTCCGTGGGATTTGTCTCTCTCTTAGCACGCGGCGCTACGGCCGTGTGCGGTGGGTCTCTTTCGTGGAAAATGGGCACTACGGCCACACGGCACGACGGGTTTCGATGAACTCCGAATTGAAAGATCACTACGGACCTCACTCTAAGATTACTACAAATCTTAGAATAATAGACCTCTAGGACCATGCACAAGTGCTTGCATCTCTACGGACCTAGCATAATACACTTTGGTTGTTAAGCACAACACAACACTGCGGTTGTTTAGTACGTCCTGATCCAAGAGATCATCTCATGATTCTAGCACCATACAAGTAGTGTCAGACTATATCACTAAGCCTCAAAACGGGCTACGCTACAACATAATTGCTACTGCGTGTGGCTACGCACCCGCGATCCAAAGATAACTCGATGTCGATGTTGTGTTGTGTAGCCACACACACACACGGTATCTATGGCAATAACGGTGTTGCGGGTGGCTATGCACTCACGACATGTATGTCAATGATAGGGTGCTGTGTTGCAAACCGCGTTCTCTTTGTGGGATCCTTGGCTTTGGAGGGCTGAAAAATGAACTCGCAGCCACAGAGAAGGCTTCCCGCAACCCCCCGTTTCCCAAGCTGCCCAACACACACATTTAAAGCATGCGAGGAGGTTTCTTTCCGTGGGAACTTCCCCAACATTTTTTTTTTAAAAAAACAAAAATTTATTAAGGTTCAAAACCTTATCATCATCCCGGTGCTCTCGCGAGGCAGCTGCTGGCGCTTGGCTTTTTTTCTGCAGCGTTTCTGGGCTGGTGGCTGGCCGGCGTTGTGGCTGCCTGGCCGCCGCTGGCTGGCCGGTGCGCCGCCTGGCTGGCTGGCCGCCGCCTGGCTGGCCTGGCCGGCCACCGGGGCTGGCCGCCCAAGGCTAGCTGTGGCCCTGGCCGCTCGCTGGGCTGGCTTGGCCCTGGCCCCTGGCTGCTGAGGCCTTTCGCCCAGACAAACGGCGCACGCAGCAACGGGAGGGGATCATCAAACTGCGCCTCACCTCAACAGCTCAGCCCTCCCTCGACTCCCCCACTTTTGCGTACGCAGCAACGGGGCTGGGGCTGCTGGTCTTCGCCCCCCCCACACACTCGCGTTTTTTTATATCGTGGGGTTGGTCTACGCCTATTGTACTCTTCGCCTTCAGCAGCAGCTCCACACAACGCAAGCTTCAACGAAGCTTCTTTCACAGACAGTGGGGCTGCTCTTCGCCCCTTCCACCTCCCCCGCACACAGTCTAGAGAAAGGGGACTTCTTTCTTTGAACAAATTCAACGATTCCTTCGCAGCAGCCATTCAACGCAGAGAAAAAAAAAACAAAACAAAATAAAACGAGATGCTTTGCTTACCTGCGATGCTGCTTGCAATGTGTGACGGGGAGAGAGAGAGAGAGAGAGAGAGAGAGAGAGTTCTTCCCTCCATTCTTCCATGGCTGCCTCCCTCCACACCCTCCATTCGAGATAAGGATAAGGAGACGAATGGTGGAAAACTATCGAGTGGGCTCCGGTCCCCCGATCACGCGCGGGCTCTGACAATCCCATCGAACCACGCTCTGATACCAGTGTTACATATCCGTAACGCCGCTACGGGCATTACCACAAGAGGGGACGGCCTCTGGCTCACCACCCAGCCATAGAGGAAGAATGAGGATTGCCCCTCATCCCCCAGGCTATATAGTGTGTGGCCTGCCGTCCACACTAGCCTGGCCGCCCATGACTCCGCATGGGCGTCCTCTCCCACTGAACCCCGGACATGGCCATCCGGTCTGCCGTCGGTCGCAGGCATTACAGCCTACGTGACACGTTAGCATCGGGCTTATGGTCTCCACATCAGCGTAAGACCTGCTGATTTCACGTCTGCTTCCGTCTTATTGCTTTCACGTCAGTTTTCAGTCAGTTGACATGGAAGTAACAAGATGGTTGCTGATTTTGACCCACGTCAACTTTTGGTCAGTTGATTTTGACCCATTGCTTCCCCATCTGATATTGCACCTACTGATTCCGTAACCTGCTTTTATTATGGTAAGCTCGCACATCCCTCTACAGACATTTGAAGTACTTTGACTCCCTTGGCAGGTAATCCCTATGTTAGATACACTTCAATCTATACACAACATGTACGAAAAACACCAATGAGTTGTTCGGCATGCTGTTCGTTAAGGATAAGTTGGATGGAACTAACTATCCCATGTGGGTATATATATGATGCATCATGTTCTGGTGGAAAAGAACCTATGGGTATATGTATCTAGTGGTAACATCTGGCCTGCTTGGCCCGCTTCTACTATCAGTATGTTTAGTGGATCTGTTGTTAGAACCAGTAAATCTGGTTCTGGTTCTAGTGGCAGTGTACACCTTGCACCGATTTCTCCTACACCGAAAAAACTCAAATGGGATGCCAAAGATGCACAGGTGCATGCACTTATTGCTCTCTCTTGCGAATGGCAAGTTATTCCTCACACCTTGTACCGATTTCTCCTACACCAAAACAACTCAAATGGGATGCCAAAGATGCACAGGTGCATACACTTATTGCTCTCTCTTGTAAATGGCAAGTTATTCCTCACAGTAGATCATGTTCCTTTGCTAAGAGTGCATGGGATGTCCTTGCCTCTCTATATCAAATCCACAATGAAGCCCGAGTTGCCTATCTTCGGAAAAAGCTTGACTTGGAGAATTGGATAGAGGGTGAATCTATGGATGTATTTTTGACTCGTGTCAAGGATCTAAGGGAACAATTGATCAATATTAATGAGGTTATTATGGATAGTTCTCTTGTCTAGCATTCTCAACAATGACCTACTTGAATCATATCAGGGATTTGCTACTACAACACTCCTCTTCTTGATAAAGAGCAATTTGAAATTGTATACTTTTGATGAGTTGGTGGCTCTCCTACTTTAGAAAGAGCAGTCTCGTTCCAATAGGAACAATATGCTTGCTTTTGATCAGGCATTTGCTACCTCACATCGTGGCAAAGAAAAATTTAGGGCTCCATCTTGTGCTAAACCTAAGGGCAAAGAACCAGCCTAGTCAGATATCCCTAAGCCCAAAGAGGACACAACTGAGAAGAAGAAGAAGAAGAGATGCAATTACTGTTGAAAACTTGGTCATGTTTTAAAGGACTATCAGAAGCAGAAGGAGAGTGAGAAGAAGAAGAAGAAGCAGCAAGGACTAGCTGCTGCCACTACAAGTGACAATGTAGAGGAAGCAAATTTTGCACATGATGTCTATACACATTGACAGTAACATGTTGTCAGTGACAATGCAGAGGAGGCAAATTTTTCACATGATGGCTATACACTGACAAATTCTAAACTTGAATCGTAACAATCCCTAATGCTCCTTCATCAAAACTAGGGTAATTCTCCCATCTTGCTATTATCTTTCTCTCTATACATTTTTAACCCTACTTTCTCTCTAAGCATGGGGGTAACCCTAAATTCACAATTTAAATCTAGAAATAATCATTTTCGGATTACTGTTAATCCAATTTTTCATAATGTACTATCTTGATCATGATTAGTGTTAATCATTTTTGAAATTGATTTTTATTCAGTTTTTAGATTTGCTAATTTCTTGACTTGAGAAGATTAGCAATGAAATTTATTTTAATCATTTTTTAAATTGTATTAATCACTCTTTTTAGAATCCTAATCCACTTTATTGACTAATTTCTTGAAGTTCTTAATCTTCTTGATCTTGATTTAGGGTTTATAGAAGCTTTAGCAACCAATATTGATTTTTGAAATTAGGGTTTATAGAAGCTTTAGCCAACCAATATTGAGTGATTTTCTTGCATTATCTTTCTTTAGAGAGCCCACAATTTCAAATATCAATCCTTAAAGCCCTTATTTCTTCAAGATCAAACCCTAAATTGTCAAATCTTTGAGTTCTTGAAGGAATATTGCAAGAAAAAGGTTATTGTGCAGAAATTTGATGCAATTTCAAGAAAGTCTACAAAATACAATTGCAGAATACATTGCTATTCACTTTCCATGCAAAGTTAAAGATTCAAGTGCAAAGTGAAGAACATTCAAGATCTGTTTCAAGAAAATGCAAAATCTTGGTGCAGTTTCAAGAAGTGTGCAGATAATCAAGGTTGATGTGCAAAGTTTTTCAGATTATGTTGTAGAATATTCAGATTACTGTGCAGAGTTCTCATATTACTGTTGTAGAGTATTGTGCCGAGTGTGCAAATTCATTGCAGTTTTAAACAGATTTCAGTCCAAATTTTAGTTCAGTTCAAGATTAATGAAGTTTTCAACAAATCTTGGAGTAAGTGCACAAACTTTAACTTCATTTCATGTTTCTTGAATATTGTGCAACTAAGGCTTTCTCAACAAGCAACAAATTGAAAGACAATGATTCTTGGTGAAAGATTAAGTGAATCTTGACAACTTTTTACAAAGATTGCATAAGAATTGCAAAGAAATTGTGAAAGCTTCAAGAGTAGTGAATTATAGAGAACAACAATGAAATGATGTAGTTCTTGAGCAAGAAAGTGTGCAGAAATTGTTAAATCTTTTCAGATTTGTGCAAAAGCAAGGTCTTATCATAGATTAGTGATAATCTTTCATAGATTAATGCTAAACACACTTCTACAACAAAGATTGATCAAGCTATACTAGTTTTGATACAAAAGTGTACAAGCTTTACAACTTCAAGTGCAAAAATTCAAAAAGTTTGTGGATTAACATTGTGTTTGCAAGTATGGCCCTACTGGGAATTAAACCCGGTCCACTGGTGTGAGCCAGTGTACCTCATACACCACAGGGTTCTCCTAACCTGCATACAAGGGTTCTTGAGTGTAAAAATCTTCAAGCAATAATGTAGAGTTTGGTTCAGAAGGCAAACAATTTGCAACTTGGATTTTGGCATCATTAAGCCTTGAGTTTCTAGCTCCCTTCAAGGATTTACAGCTAGTTGGGCAACATAGGAGGGGTCTTGTAACCTTGCTTGGCCAAGGGAGCATTAAAAGGTCTTGACAAACAATAGGCAAAGCCTAACATCATCACAAATAACCAAGAAACTCTTGACAAGAGCAGTAGGCTCACACATAGTCTCTTCATTGAGCTACAACAGCTCTTAGATAGTGGTTTGCAGCACCATTGGAGTGCAAAAGGACAACTTTGAGTTAGTAAAGCTCAAGTGCCCTTACTACTCAATTAATAAGAGTCCATGGTCATGCCTTGATGAAAAGGAAGCATTTCTAATGACGGTAAATTTAGCCAATTGTGAAGCACATCCTGATGTGAAGTCTCCTCTTGGACAGAAAAAACCCCATCATCAACAAACTGGCAGGGAGAGCACGCATAGTGATTTGTCAATGTGAGAGAGCTTGGAGATGATTCTGATGGGTGTGCGAAATGCTTAGCCGGGAAATGGCACAACACTCTATCTAACGATATTCGTGTAGGTAAAGCCAGAAGTAAGCATCAGATCAAGGGCATAGTAGTGGAATAGTGAGATGATGCGATCAAGGCATCGAACAGAGGTTGATATAAGCACAAGATTTCAGCTAAATAAACACATCAAAACAAACACAGTAAGTGAAGTAATTCAAAACGCAGAGAAGGAAACATGGTTTCATCGTCTCTCTGCCACTCTCATCTATTTTTATTTTTATTTTCAAAAGCCCATTTACTTGAGCAACCATGCCTTGTCAAGATAAGGTTAATCGTCCTGTTCCACCATTCCATGAAAACACAGATGAACAAGCAAAGCCTTTATCATTTTTTTGATGCACGCAAACACTATTGTGCCATTGATAGTGGAGCAAGCGATTGTGTGACAGCTGCACTACAAGGTTGTGGTATCATTGTCTTGCTTTGAGCTTGTAACAACAAACAAAGTTGAGCAGCAATGAAAACAAGTGCACAAGTCAATCAGCAAAAACAATGATCACAATCGCTTTGAGCTTGTAGCAAATAAGCAGCGAAAACAAGTGCGCTAGTCAGTGAGCGAACAATGGGCATATGTGGTATCCCAGTCGCGCTTTGAGCTTTTAGCAAACAAGCAGCAAATACAAGTGCACAAGTCGACTGAGGATACATCCCAATCTCCCATGCTTGTCGTATTGACACGGTGGAAAGGGCGTCGGGCCCATCGGCCCGATCACTTTTTGGGCTCTAGTGGGTTCCGACGCCCGTTTTTATGCAATTAGGTTTTTAAAACAATATTATATTACTTTTTCTTGCAGGGTTTGTCATCAACTAAGTGTAGTGTAATGGAAACATTAGTGAGTCTAAAGTAGGAGGTACACGGTTCAAATCCTACCAAGGCATCTGTGAAATTTTGTTGCCCCCAAGGGTGTGTTCATGTGTTATAGTGTGTATGTGTGTGTGTTATAGTGTTTGTGAGTGTCTGTGTTAGAGAGAGAGTGTGAAATAGTGTGTATGTGTGTGTGTTAGAGAGAGAATGTATAATAGTGTCTATGTGTGTGTGTTAGAGAGAGAATGTGTAATAGTGTGTATGTGCGTGTGAGGGAGAATAATCTGGCATTGGAAAAGGGGTTTGACTGACTGGAAAATGAGGGTTGAAAAGGCAGGGGCCCTCCAAATTAGAATAAGACAAGCATGGGAGCTTGGGATATATCCTCAGCCGCACAAGTCATTCAGTGAAACATGAGCAGATTCTAACTACACCATTAGCGCACAGTGAGCAGCTCTCGACACCGATCCTAAATTGGCAAGCCATCATTGAGCTTTTAAGTTTGTTGTGAGCAGAAAGTCTACGTTTTTTTTTCTATAGTTTGCTCAGCTACTCTCTCCTCCTCAGAAGCAACGAATAACACCCACATTACGCAAGACGTGAATAAGCCCAAACAACTTCAAAAGCATGTTAATATTTCCTAAGGTCCAAATATCCATGAATAGGTGAGGCTAGACAAAGTGTGGATGGGCATAGTGGAAATGGTGTAAAAGACGGGGGAATGTAAAAAGTTTAAGAGAAAGAAAACCTAAACATTAAAGACAAGGGTGCGAAAAAAGGAAAGAAGAAAAACCTAAACATTCAACCTCTTTCTTTCTCCCCCTTCTTGACACCACTGGCAACACTTTTTTTTGTCCCTTTTTTCTCACACTTTGGTGTTGGCACCAGCCTCTTCTATGCATTGGCTTTGTGCTTGAAATGGATGAGCCTTCTAATGAGAAGGTTGTGAAGCTTATTTGTTTTGTTTTGTTTGTTTATTTTTTAAATACGCTAGATGCTACGATGTGACAGAAATGAACAAACCCAAATAGTACGTTGTGATGCTTGCAAAGCTTAGGTGATGCATTGAATGCCAGCAAAAGGGCTATAAATAGAGCAATGCGTGATGAAGTTCTGCACATAGAAAACAGCTAAGTGTCGTGGTTCTGAGGGCACATTGTGGGCATTTCTCACACATTTGGGAGATTTCTTATGGAGTGTGTTCACATGCTATGTGTGGGACATAGGGGATTTTTAGCCTTTGATTTATATGCTTTTACACATTGTGATCCTTGTTCACACATGAGTCCATTTGTGTGAGGTGTTCGCTTGCTTTGAGCTTTCATTGGGTATTGTTTACATGCTTAGGACTTTTATAGGGCGTGTTCACATGTTTTAGAACATTTTTAGGTTTTGTAGATTTTGTTCACACACTTGGAGTTATGTTGAGTGGTGTTCACATGGAGTTATGTTGAGTGGTGTTCACATGCAGCTATTCCTTACTATTTTTATCCTTCTTATAACTGACACATCATGCATCATCCTCGTCATCGCTATCACTATGATAGTATTTCAGATTTTGATGTTAGGAGGGTCACGCATGCATTGTCATCATGGCTCTATGCTATTTTATCAAGAGTTACCACTTTCTGCTAGGGAACACATCTCATCTGTGGCATTCGCACATACCTTCGGCACATCGAGGCTTAAACCTCTAGATCCTGACTCATGGACTTCTCGTTATTACGAGGTGGCATTGTCATGACTAGTTGTTCAAGCTTAAGATTTTGGTGCCTAGCCATCAGAGGCATTTTTTCAATGAGGAAGAGATTCATGCCAGATGGTCTAGATTGTCCGTACACGATGACTTCTTTGCCACGTTGCTTGGCTACTTTGACACGGAGGGTTTAATATTGTTTGCATGGGATGATTCTTTCTTTAGCCACTTATACAAGTATCCCACACTCTTGAGCCGCCATGATTATGTTCTTGGGGATGCAGTTACGCCAATATAAATTCAGATCATGATGATGATGTATTATACACACATATACATGATGTTGTATCACACAGACATGCACATGATTATAGTGATACATGTGCATATCATGACACATATACACATGATGATAGTGATACATGCACACATGATGACATACACATACATCATGAGATGATGATAATGATATATGTAGTAGTGATGTGTGTGATCTAGATCATGAGGACATGATCATGGGGGTAGGCATGTCAGCGAGCACATCGAGCATTACGAGCATCATAGAGCGACCTATCTCTATTCCTAGTGATCATGGGGATACATTAGATGACCATAGTGATGCATCCGACAATCTTGATGAGCATTTGATTAGTCATGATGAGCATCATAGAGCGACCTATCTCTATTCCTAGTGATCATGGGGATACATTAGATGACCATAGTGATGCATCCGACAATCTTGATGAGCATTTGATTAGTCATGATCATTCGGCTAGTCATACATCCCTAGTTACATGTGGGGATGACACTTCACATGTTGATGAGCATATCATAGACCATGAGGAGCATAGACCCGAGGCTCTAGTATTAGATGTGGAGAGATTTCAGATACAACCACTACTCCTAGTTTTCATAGCATTCTTGGTAGCATTTGTGTGGATCGAGTTGTTGTGATTGAGCAGTGTGAGTTTGTGGAGGTAAGATTGTAGGAGTATGCATATTGATCATAGTTTTAGCATACTCTATGGCATCGACCTCGAGAGCTTTACATTTGATCTAGATATTTTCTTAGATCAAGTGTTATTGGAGATTAATTTATCATGGGATTTAGGTCATATAGGGACACTATTGATGGTGATTAATCGTCTATAGCTTTGGGGATGACCTTCGTGGCCTTGGAGAGTCCATTGATAGAGTGAGTTGGTTGATATCACTTATCTCTCTTATGTAGACACTTTGTCAGTGCTTAGTGATGGTGATCCACCTTTTGTCTGAGGGACACTCACATATAGAGTGTCTTGCACAAGGAGATATTGTGCATAGGTCGGATCATACTCATATATACATTGATATGGTGGATCATGTCTTTGACTTTTCAAGTGGTGCTACATGGGACGATGGCATGGGTTCACATTTGACTCTACATGAGGCCGACCTTGAGCTATGTTCATTTGGCTCCCACGGGTGTTGACACGATCCTATTTTCTTTGGAGCTAGGACATTTACTTTTGGATGTAGTATATGTCATTTGGGATGCATGGTATCTGATTATGTGGCGCATTTTGTGGATTTACATGCTTCACATTCAAATGAGCAGTTATTTGGACCATGGATTTGATGATATTTTTGGTGGCCATTTCACTTTGGATGAGGAGCTTGTAGGATACTTCCTTTTTGATCTAGGTGGTCACACATTTATTCCATGGTTAGATGGTCTACACTTTGGCTATCCATTTGACCCAGGTGGAGGTATAGTAAGATACGTCATCAACATGGGTGATTATCCTTTTGATCTAGGAGCTACCATTACTACGGATTTGGATTTGAGCTTTGCTTTTAACCCAGGAGCTACCACCATCTTAACTTTGACGGTTTGGGATGTATACCATACATATCCTTTTTGTCCTGGAGGATAGTCGACTAGCTTCATCATTGATAGTGGTTCCTCATCCTCTCCACTCGCACTAGATTATTGTGGGACCATTGACTTGGATTTCCTTTTGATCCAGGCGGTTGCATAGATAGCCTCATCATTGATAGGAGCCCTTCATCCTTTCCATTTAACCCTGGGGGTCATATGATTCATGTATGGGTTTTCCGCTACATTAACATTCAGCCATGGATGTGATTTTTGGCTTATGTACATAGCCGCTTCTATATGTCTTTTCTTTGTGCACAACCACCCTTTGATTTTGAGGATGAAATCATTATAGGAGGGGATGGTTTGTAATGAAGCAACACCTTTACAATAGGTGTAGGACCCATGGATTATCATTGGAACCCTTTTGAACCTTTAAAATAGGTGTAGGACCCATGCATTATCATTGGAACCCTTTTGAACCTTTAAAATAGGTTTAGGACCCATGGATTATCATTGGAACCCTTTTGAACCTTTAAAATAGGTGTAGGACCCATGGGTTCAAGTATAAAAGGGGACTCATGAATTATCATTGGAACCCTTTTGAACCTTTTTGACCTTTTGACATCTACATGTACTCTTGGCTCCTTTCTTGGAGATGGCCACTCATGGTCTAAGGCTCATGGGAAGCTTTATAGCCATCCTCATGGTGAGAGGTTAAATCACTTAGGCATTATGTGTGATTTTTGTTAATTGCATGCTAATCCACATGATAATTTGTCCCTAATCTGAGCTTTATGATCACTACATTGCACATGTAGTAATCTCTACCTGCCTCTTGTTTGTCCTTGTCAAATGCTGACTTACTTTGATTCCGGTGCCACTAAGCACATTACTTCATGTAAGCAACTATTTACTACCTTGCGAGATGCTCTGTTAGGTGGAACAATTTTGTGTGCTAACAATGCATTTTATGCCATCAAAGTCATTGGCAATGTGGAATTGACCTCATGCTCTAGGGATCCTTATACTCTTGTTGACACCTTGTATGTACCCAGAATCTACAACTCATTTTTGTCTCAGCACTTTCCAAAGCTAGCTTGAAAATCTAATTTTCTGATCATCGCTATTCCATTCACACGACATAATTGATTTTGATGTGCTACTCTTATGGTGGCCAGATGTATGCTCAAAAGAAAGGATTTGCCATCTGGATTTTGGCTTGAAGCTGTCATGTGTGCCAATTATGTATTAAACCGTTGTCCAATTAAGGCCTTGAAATCTATGACAACTTATGAAGCTTGGAATGGCAGAATCCCAGTCATCACTCATATGTGTGTATTCGACTGTCTAGCTTATGTGTATGTATTAGCACATCACAAACATAAGCTCGAAGTAAAGGCTTTAAAATGTATCTTTGTGGGATATAGCAGTGAAAGCAAAGGATATCGGCTATATGTTCTGTCCAGTTGGAACCTGATTGTATCCAGAGATGTCGACTTTGATGGATCTGCATCTCAACCCATGTTTTCCTGTCAGCTACAACCATCCATTGATGCTCCGGATGTATTTGATACATTACTGCCTTTGTTTTGGTACTGGTGCTAACTCCTTTGAGCTCGCCTTACCTCCGACTTAGCCACCTACTGTTGTTGTAGCCCATCAACAAATTCAGCAATTTAACAATATCCCTATTGCTCCAAATCAGTAATCCTCTAATTTGGATGCCTTGGGTGATGCACGAATCGAAGAGGATAGAGCTATTCATGTGATTATTAGCGGATTTTGCGATGGCTCTAGGCTACTTTGCATCACAACAAGCTGCCTGAACCTTTGTTAGGAAGGACACGAGCTGCCTTTAGACATGCATCTCATTTGTAGACACAGCCTTTTTGCTATCGCACTACATGAGGAACCACTTTCTCACTTTGATGCCTTGGAGGATGACAATTGGGTTTCAGCCATGCGTTCGAAATTGGAATCCATTGCCAAAAATGATACATGGGAGTTATGTGATATGCTTGCCGAGCAAGCATGCTATAGGCACCAAGTGGGTGTTTAAGCTAAAATGGAAGTGTAATGGCTTTGTTGATTGGTATAAGGCTCGATTAGTCACCAAGGGCTATGCCCAGAGAGAAGGCATTGACCATGATGAGACTTTTGCACCTACATCACGTATGATGACCATTCGAACTTTGGTTGCATTGGCTACGCATAAATGTTGAAACGTGCATCAGTTGGATGTCAAAACTACATTTCTGAATGGTGATCTACAGGAAGAGGTTTATGTCACACAACCTCCTGGCTTTGTTCCAGTAGGGTGCATAGTATCAAGTATGAAAATCGCGCAAAGCATTATATGGCCTTAAATAGGCTCCTCGTGCTTGGTATCAGAAGATACATGCCTACCTGATCTCTTGCCTGTTTCAAAATAGCCCCACTGAAAGCACTCTTTATGTCTACGAAGAAAGGGATAATCTCCTTATTCTCAATATTTATGTGGATGATCTGCTTGTGGTGGCAGGCCCTGATGAGGGGCACATTGCAGCTTTCATCTCGCTGACCTCTAAAATACAATTGATGTTTTCGACATGGGTCTTTTGCATTATTATTTGGGTATCCAATTTGTTCTGATTGAGGGGGACATCTTGTTATCTTAGAGAAGATACATTCAGCAACTCTTGGAATGCTTTCAAATGATAGATTGCAAACCTGTTTCTACTCCTGTGCAACCTAGTCTTTGACTGTCAATTGAGGACTCTTCTGAGCCCTTTGATGTAGCCACCTATCAGCAAGCTATTGGATGCCTTGTATATGTGTGCAATACCCATCTAGATGTTTAGTATGCAGTGTCACAATTGAGCAGATTTATGAATTGGGTAGGACATTGCGATATAAGATAGTGATTGGGAAGGATGTTCCGACACAGATAGTGACTGGGTAGGATGTTCCGACACAAGAGTGTCAACTAGTGGATACTATTTCATTCTTGGCAGTTCATGCATCTCATGGCTCAGCAAGAAGCAACCAATAATAGTCACGTCCAGTTGTGAAGATGAAGATAGGGCATCATTCTTAACTACTATGGAGTGTCTGGCTTCGCTATCTTTTGGCTGATCTTGGTATCAGTAGTTTGCTACCACCCTTTACATTGAGAGTCAGAGTGCATTAGCAGTTGTACGAAATCCACCCTTTACACTAACAGTCAGAGCGCATCAGCAGTTGTGCAGAATCTAGCTTTCCATGCACGGACGAAGCACATTGAGGTGTATTATCACTATGTCAGGGAACGGCTCCATGCTGGAGAGATAGCCTTGACCTACGTGCCAACATAGGCCAATGTGGCAGATGGATTTACCAACCCCTTTCCAAGGAGGAGTTTGAAGCTTTCCGACAAGCTCTAAACTTGTTTCCTCTACCAGGGTAGTCTACTACGCCCTGTATCCATTCACGCCATTCACTTTAAGGGGGTTTATTAGCCTTGTGCCTCTGAGAAGTTCAGTTATAAATCGAGCTGATCATGGGCACTTTTTACTCTGTGTTGGTAGGGTTTTTTTCCCGTGAGAACACACCCTTAATGTGTTAGCAACCACGCCAACCCTAGTGCTAGGACTACCAGAGTTGTACTCCACTCGCTCATTAATGAGTACATTCCAGCTATTATCACTATTGTCTCTGTTGCTCTCTGAGCTCATGTGAGTGTTTTGTCTGAGTCTATGTAGAGCATCTTCTTTCACATCCAACACTTAAATAATTGCATGTTGGTTCCAAAATCATTGTTCTTAAATGGTTGTTCATAATTATTGCTCAAACATAAAAGGAAAGGACCTATTTCTAGATTTTCTAAAGTTTGAAGAGAAAGGGTGCGAGCTTTTCTACACTAGATATTCTCAATTATGGACTAGGAAGCATGAAAACTCTCCTACACTAGATATTCCCAAATATGGTCTAAGAAGTTTTTGCAAGTGTGACCTTGGTGAATTGTCCATGCTAATCTTCCTTGTATTAATCTAATTTTATAAAACACTCTATCTTTAGATAATACAGTGAATGTGATTAACAATACTTTCCTTGTTAAATGAATGTACCCAATGAGAAGGAGAACAAAAATAAGAAATGTGATTTTTAAAAGCATTCAAACATTTTTCAAAGGGATTTTAGTGTGCACATACGTATGGGAGATGGGCCTAGGTGCGTGGGGCTTAGGGGCTTGGGGGAACTCTTGGTGGCTGTGCAATTTGTGGTGAAAGATTCATCAAGAAAGGTGTTGATTATCAAAGATACTGGAGACAAACTACAAATATTAGAAAATCTTGGTGTAGTTTCAAAAGATCAGTGCATAATTGAAGATTATAGTGCAGAATAAAGTTATGTTGGCAAATCTACACTACAGAATAGAGCAATTTATAGATTATGCAAAGTTTATTACACACCAAGATTTTACAAATATGGCAAAATCTTGGTGCAATTTCAAAAAAATTTACAAAATACAATTATTGTGTAGATTCAAGTGCAAAGTTTAAGATTCAAGTGCAGAATGAAGATTGTGCAAATCTATTTCAAGATCAGAGTAGAATGGAAGATTAAAGTGCAAAATACTGTTCTATTGGCAAATCTACAATGCAGAGCTCATGCAGAGTAGAGTAGTTTATTATGCTGAAATCAAATCTTGATGTAAAACAGCAACAACAGGAAGTGATTCTTGATCAAAATCCTTCTAATCTTGTCATTTTCTTGTAAAGAAGTTAGAAGGATTAAAAATCTATTGGAGTAGTACATATCTACACACATTAGTGTGATCTTAAAATATTACAAGTTAAGATAGCAAAAAGTGTTGAGAAGACATTGTTTGCAAGCTCATATTCTAGATTAAAACATTTTAGTCCATTTTCATCAAGAAATGTATAGCATGCTATTCTATTACAGATCGAGGTATTAGTGGTATGCATAGAATGTATTGGTAAATAATTGATACAAAAGTTTGCTAGCTTAACAATGTCAAGTGCAGAATTTCAAACTAACACTATGTTTACAAGTATGGCCCTGTTGGAAATTGAACCCAGTTCACTGGTGTGCGCTAATGTTCCCCATACACCATAGGGTTCTCCTAGCTTGCATACAAGGTTTCAAGTGAGTGTGAAGATCTCTTGTGAATTATTACAGATCTTCAATCTACAAAACTTAGTATGCAAGCAATAGTGCATGGATTCATTGAGAAGGCAAACAGTTGGCAGCTTAAATCTTGGCATTATAGAGCCTTAAGTGGCCAGCACTATAGAACATCTTCGTGCACAAGACAAGTGAGCAGTCTACTTAGCACCAATACAAACAGATTATGTAGTAAAGGAATCACTACATTCGTATGATGCAAGAAAAATTCTTCTAGTAGAAGTACTCTGATTCAGTACATGCAAAAGTTGCGAGACAATTTAAATCAATTTGAAAAGAAAGCAAAGTTACTTGAGAAAGAAAGAAATTGAAGGGAAAAAAGAAACTAGAGAAATTGTTAACAACAAGCCATCATGGATAATTGCCTTTGGGTAAAGGCTCAGCCCACAACCAAAGCTACATCTAGGTCATCAAACACCTTACCCTTCATCTAATGCTAATGATGCAGCCTCACCTTTTGGCTTGTAAGTTTCTGCAGACATATCAGGCTCAAGAAGGGGGGGGGAGGTGTCTAAGCATGGTTCAATGCTAAGCTCCTATACATCAATAGCACTCAACTCCATGCTTAGCTTTTAACGTAGCGTGCGTGCAAGCAAACAAACTCAGCAACACTGAGTGCTCAAGCAACATCATCAACCACGAGACAGTCACGTTTCATCGCCTCTGAGGCGTCAGCTTCATGGGTGGGGATATATTTCATGCGCTCCCCCTTGTCCTGTAGCGGGGGAGTGCACGGAACACTTTCCACCTGGAGGCTGGAGCCCCCTCTCACGCCAGCTCAGCAGAACCAAGCTCACGCTGGCAAGTTTCAGTATCTCAACCGCCGCCAGTCTGGGAATTAAGAGAAGAAGACAGGAGCTCATGTGCCATAGCTAGCCAGTGTGCTCAGCTCAACAAGCGTCATCAACAGCTTGCTAGCCACACAGGCCTTCTTCTGAATCGCAATGAGGACCGTGCTTGAGAGTGTCCAATCCTATCTGGGTCTTTTCTATGAAGACAGAAAACCCAAATCAAAGGGTGGTGGCTATGGCTTCCCTTCGCTCATGAGGAGATCAAAAGCAAAAGCAAAAGAAAAAGCAAGTGGGTATGGTGATAAAGAAAAGCAGCTGTCTCGCAAGGGCTCCTCCAGCCATGTCCACTCTATTCATACCATCACTAATCTGGCTCATGCCGACCCTAATCTTTCTCCTGGTCAAAACAATCTGTCTCAATCTCAAGCTCCTTCGAGGCGCATTGTGGAGAGATTCAAATCTCTTGGAAAGTGTAATAACACCATCGGTTTCAGAGATGGGCGAGTTTTCATCCATTTTAGTAAAAAATGAGGCAAATGCTCATGATGCAATTGTTGATTGTGAGTCGAGCTGTCATAGATCCGATGACGAGGAGAGTGATTGGGAAGGTGGTGCTTTTTCTCTTGCTTCGTCTCTGGGAAGGGGACACAGGAGAAGGTTCCCCCCTCCTCTGAGTTCCTTGGCAATGCAAAGCTACTGTGACAAGAGGGGTCAGGCTCCTGGAGCATGTGGTGCTGGTTACTGCCTTCGCTCCCTCCGCAGAGACGGAAGGTTTGTGCTGCAAGAGGTGAAAGCCCCAACCCACAAGTATTTCATAGTGTCAAGAAAAGATGGGTGCTTGAAGCTGGAATTGATCAACCCTGTCAACGATTCTAGTCTAGAGGAGGATGAAACTTGCCAGCGTGAGCTTGGTTCTGCTGAGTTGGCGTGAGAGGGGGCTCCAGCCTCCAGGTGGAAAGTGTTCCGTGCACTCCCCCGCTACTACAGGACAAGGGGGAGCGCATGAAATATATCCCCACCCCGCCGCCAGTGGTGTGAAGAAAAAGAAAGAAGAAGGCAGGGAAAAAAAACACTGCCGCCAGAAGCCTGAGAAAGTATTAGTTCTTTGTAAAGTCTTCAACTTTTAGGTTTTTTTACACCTTCTTGTCCACACCTTAGGGCTTTCCCACAATTTGGTCTTTTTACACCTCCAAGTCCCTTGTCCATTTAGATTGTGGGCACCCAGTCACTATCTTTGGCCGCTTCACACACACACAAACCACTTGGTTTATTGGGAATTGTTCATACTTAACATAATTTTGCGTGTTGTGGGGTTCTTTTTATTGTGTTTACTAGGGACAATCATTTGTGGTGTGATCTAGTGCATTGTGGGAGAAGTTCACACAATTTCATGCTTTTATTAGTGTTTGTTCACGTGCATTGGTGTATTGTGGGCCTTATTCACACGATTGCGCTTCCTTGGGGACTTCTAGTTTTTGTTCACACATTTAGTGCTTTGAGAGTATGTTTACACATATTGTGTGCTTTGTGGGGAGTGTTCGCTCGTTGCTTTAGGTGTTTCTTACTACCTCTATCCCTCTTATGACCGGCACTATACACACCATTATCGACATCAACATCGTTTCGATTTTATTATCGATCCTGATTGCATGAGATCAAGTTGGGCACTATCTTTTACAGGATTACTACTTCAACTTACCATTTTGTGCCTTATACCACATATGTTTCACCGCTTTCACACATACCTTTGGCACTTCGAGACTCAGACCTCTAGACCTTCACTCACCAACTTCACGCTATGATGCAGTGGATTACTCATGCCATTAGTGGTTGTTTGAGCTCGAGGTATTGATACTACCTGATCTCTAAAAGTATTTGTTTGATGAGGGGAGTGTATATGACAGATGATCTAGATGTTGTGGTCATGGCGATTTTCATTATTTCATTACTTTGCCACTTCGATACGGATGGGAGTGTACATGACAGATGATCTAGATGTTGTGGTCATGGCAATTTTCATTATTTCATTACTTTGCCACTTCGATACGGATGGTTTGGCATTGTTCGCATGGGACAAGCCTTCTTATTACGGCACCTTGCTTGAGTGTCCCACACTCTTGAGCCGCTACAATTATGTTTCTAAGGATGTAGACTATGTTGACTCAAATTCAAATGACCATGATGATGTATCATGCATACATACACATGTAGACTATGTTGACTTAGATTCAAATGACCATGATGATGTATCATGCATACATACACATACGATTATGTTTCTGAGGATGTAGACTATGTTGACTCAGATTCAAATGACCATGATGATGTATCATGCATACATACACATGATGATATTGATGTATCACACACACATACACATGATGATATTGATGTATCGCACACACACACACATGATGATATTGATGTATCGCACACACACATACTGATAGTGATACACGTGCACATGATGCCACTGACACATGTGATAGTGTATAGATCATTCTTATAGGGGTGACCTTAGTGATCTTGCAGATTCCAAGGTTTGTGACTCTACTTACCTCTCATGTGTAGACACTCTATCCATCTCCAGTGATGCTGAGGTCTACAGTGATCCTATTGATCATGCTTCTATCTTGATGGATCACGCACACATAGAGGATCTTGCACTTGAGGATGTAGTGCATGGTTCGGATTGTGCTTCTACTCACATCGACACATCGTATTGTGTCTTCGATTGTTTGAGTGGTGTTTTAGTGGACGATAGCATTGGTTCACACTTGATCAGGACGACGTTGACTTTGAGCTATGTTCTTTTGGCTCCCACAGGTGTCAACACAAGCATATGTTCTTTAGGGATGGAACATTTTCCTATGGATGCATTCTTTGCCATGTTGGGCACATGGTTATCGACTATGTGGCACATGGATTTGTATAAGGTTGTGAACCTTAGTCTCACCTAAGGTTCTCTGGCATTAAATAATTAATAAAAAGGTGAAGATGCCATCATTCTAGCTATTTTTTAGCATGTCCCGTTGAATATAAAGAAAAACATATAAATAATATATTAAAGTATTGTGATAAGATACATATAACGTTGAGGGGGGGCGGTTTTTTTTTTCTAAATTTAAACAAAAAAAAATTGCGACTGGAGTTTTGTGTGCGCGAATCTCCCTGCTTTCTTCGTCATGGGCACCATAACGCTTGATTTGATGCCTGGGGCGGGCCTCGGACCTTTCCGTCTTGGTAAGATCACACATTTCACTCCCACAGCTTAAACTCTAATCGCACAGTTTTTCCAAATCTGGTAAGCTTTTCTTTTCCCATCTCTGAAACCCTAGAAATCGTACACTTTGATGTGCCGTACAGGGATGCCTGTGTGTGACGCATTTGCATACGTGGACCAACATCCCTTCGATGCCGTCCAAGTCAAATATCACGATGAGGTCATTCCGAAAAGAACAAAAAATTAATTCTCTTCTTAGTATTTTGTTTACATAAACCAGTAAGCTATACCTCTGGTGCCTTTGAAAATGAGGCTCTCTGTATGTTGTATATGCTGTCTACGTGTACAAGCATGCGTGTATGTAGTGTGTGTGTGTGTGTGTGTAAGGAGGGGGGTAGGCTTTGGCCACTCTTCCTATTGGAGACCTATTGATTGGAATGTGCACAGTAGCCATGGGAGACCAAGGAGCATAACATCTAACTCAATTGATCTCTCGTGTATGCAAGCATGTGTGTGTGTGTGCACATGTAAATGGCGGCATTCATAGTCACCAAAACTTAGCGTTGGCAAGGTCCCCCATTCTCAAGTAGCCCCGTTGCCAATTTTGTTCAGATGTTTGCATCCTAGCTTGTCATGCCCTCTGTTGGTTCGTGGCAATCCGACAATAAAATCCATGGAAATACTTTCCCACTTCCCAAAAGGAATCTCTAGAAGATGTCACAATCCTCCAGCTCTAAGACGGTCGAACTGACATTGATGACAAATCATCTTATAGTCTTGGACTTCCATCTTCATCTTAGGCAAGTAAAACATCCATTTTACTAAGTCATAGGTCTGATGTATCCCCGGATGACTTGCACTAGGAGAGTCGTGATATTTATAAAGAATCTTCCTCCTAATCTCAGTACAATCTAGACTCTATTATCCCGAAACAATAATCTATTCCAGGTCAAGTATCGACTACCAACCACCATTTTTCAGACACAGCCCTCTCAAGGAATCAACAAGTCAGTACTAATCTCGGTGAAACTCAAAAGATTCACCTCTCCAATCCGATTCAAAAAGCATCTGCAACTTGGTTCAAACTGTCCTTTCTATACTGAATCTCCACATCAAAGTCTTGCATAAGCTCTGCTCACCTTATCTTTCTTCCTTTCAATTCAGGTCTGTCACAAATGTACTTGATCGAGGATACCTATTCTTTATCGTAACTTTATTCAACTTTTTATAATTCACACATCCCTCAAGTATCGTCCCTAGGGAGATTTACTCCCGCATATTTGTCTCATCCGGAGATATTCTAACACGTGTCGGGTAATCTCATTCTCTCCCAGTTGGCTCATCTTGTAAGGTGCTAGACTCACAGACCCTTGGAAGCAAATCAATCTTATGATCTATCCACCTACTAGGTGGAAAACCATAAGACAATTCAGTAGGGAAGACATCGGGAAAAATCCGCCTTAATGTCCTCTAAAGCTTGTGTCTCCCAAGCATCCAACTTACCCGTATTTAAATTGGGGATCAAGAACACACTGATACACCTCATAATTTGAATTTTCAATTATATTATCAAGTTTTGCTAAATTAAGAAAAGTAGAGGGTGGGATCGCAAAATCACCCTTAAGACAAATTGGAAGACCCTCCATAACAAAGGACAAAGTATGACCCTTCCAATCGACATGAACATCATGGCTATAAAACCATTCCTTTCCTAGAATAACATCAACGTTATCTCGATCCATTATAAAAAAATGTAGGGCCTCTGTATAATCTTGGATGGAGATCGGCAATTGAGAAACTTGTTGGTCCCAAATTTGGCCATGCCCCGCCGCTAGGTTCACACGGTAAACATGATCACTTGGCTCCGTCTCCGCTTTCAACTTTTACACAAGCTTGGCATTAACAAAGTTGTGAGTACTACCAGGGTTAAAAAGGATGTGCACAATCTTTTCCCATACATCCGTATGAGATCATTGGGACTAAAGACTGACATGTTGAAGTTACACACCTTGTAGGTACTATGATCTTGTAACACGCGGAAGCTCTGGGGGTCTTCTTTCAGCCCTAAACACTACTGGAAACATGCTGATGCAAAACGCAGACATGAAGAGAGAGTAGAGAGAGAGAAATGTTGGAAATTCAGTATATTCATATAGTACAAAAAGGTACTCAGTCCACAGCCCTAGGCTGCCTTGTAAACAGGGTGAACATCACCAAAATCTACCCTACTCTAAGGACCCTAAGGATCCAACTCATAAAGAATTAACACAATGAGCATCTTATGCTATTTATAGGCTCTTGAATAATGGACGAGTTGGCCGACTGCTGCCGACTGGTGCTTGGGCCCCAATAAATCCTAGTCGGGCTGCGCCTCTTCATGACCTAAAGCGCTTGTTGCAGCCGCCATGATCTAGTACAGCCGACAGGCTCTTGTCTTCAGCCGACATCTTCTAGGTGCAGCAAACTGTCCCACACTGGCCACTTCAGCACCCTATGCTCCATCTTCTGGTTCTACTGCTCTTTTTTTGGTTGCCCCTTCTGGATGAGCCCTAAGAAGGTACATGAGCATGTCATGCACATGACAGATCTAGAACTGTAGTATCAATGGAAGAGATTCTAGGGTTACCTTTTACTTCTTTCACATGAGCTGCCTTGGGTGCTTTCTTCACGTGTGGATTGTTTGCTCTCATATGGCCCTTTTGGCCATAAATGAAACACCTACCATCTTGAAAAGTTCGGAGACCTTGGTGGATTTTCTTCTCTTTCTTCGGATTGGAATCACACGAAGCTTGGGTTTGATTGTTATGTGGAGCCTTGCCAAACCTAAACTTACGTTTACATATGGAACCCTGTTCAGAATTGCTTGGAGTGTGAGATCTCTGAGGTGAGAGAGTTGTTTGTGATTTTGGCTCACCGTGGTCTCCTCATAAATCCTAGCATACTTGATGGCATCCTCACTTGGAGTTTGTGATCTTGAGTAAGTCCATGGATAAAGAATCCGCATAAAGTAGTAGCATCCGTATGCCGTGCTTGAGAGTGCAATTCCCTGAAACTATGTAGATACGTGTCAAAAGACATGTTGCGCATATCCAAGTTTGCAAACTTGGCCACAACATCAAACTCGTCCCCTGCCTGGAGGAACTCGTCGTGAAACTGTGTCTCAAGATCCGCTCGAGAAGCGGGTTTATCCCTGAGTTCTCTCCACCAAGTAAGGGCTTTCCTCTCTAGGAGACCCCTCACCATTTTGAATTTTCGGGCATCTAGAAAAGGGTGAAACTTGAAGTGCACATTCCACCAGGGGAGCCAAGAGTCTACAACCTCGTGTGTCCTCTCCTTCTCGCCCGCAAAAGCGTCCGGCATGAAAGAAGGCGCGATTGCAACCGTACGTGGAGTAGGGGCTGATCCAAGCATTGCCCGCTGTAGGAGTATCACATGGTCTTGCAACTGCTTCATAAAATGGCTGAGAGTTTGGACATTTTTCCACTTCTTCAACCTCCTCCTGCCCAACCGCAATAGGCTTCCCATCGGGTTGAGGGTTCTCCTGATCCAAGTTTAGTTCCCCCTCTTTGGTAATTATAGCTAATGAGCTCCTCCATGAATTTCCCATGGAACTCCTCTGGCAATGCCTTAAAAAAGAAGGCATTGCGGTCCTCTAGCAACTCAATGTTGGCGAAGAGGGCGGGTGATTTTTAGGTTGGATGTAGCAAGGCGGCAAGACCATGGATAGGTCGTCGCATCCACCTCCATCTCCTATCCTTAATGCACAAAAGATCTTTGCACTTGTCCTCATCGAGGGAAGAACAAGCACGCAACTCGGTGGTGGCCTCTCGCACGAAGTGGACCAAGAGGCCCAAAGGGGGTTATGGCAATGACAAGGCTCCGCACCTCGGGCCAAAAATCCTCACGCAAGCACAATTTTTGCATGTCCTTTGTGTCACTTGTCTCTCTCTGATCCCAATCCATCCACTCCAGGCCAACCACTGTTTGGCGAAGGTGTGTCTTCACATCATATAGCCTCTCCGAGAGAAGCCACATGTATGCGAAGCGTGTGGTGGAAGCTTCGAGGGTGCTATGTGCGCGGAACATGGCAAGCACCTTCACCTTTGAGGTGAAAAAGGTGACGATGGAGGTGGCTTGCCGCATTATCTTCTTCATCCACTCCAACTTGCCCCTGTCCTCCATGAGCAAGTCTACACAATGAGACGCACATGGTGTCCACACTATGGAGGGATAATCCCTCTCCAACAAGCGACCCATCCGTCGGCAATTTGATGCATTGTCGGTGATGACTTGCACCACATTTCTGGGCCAACCTACATCATACATGCCAAAACATTTAAATAAGTAACTTAATCTTCCATGCCACGAATGACTAAGACTCGTCACTCAACTTTCAAGAGCATAAAGCAAGGCACACCTCACGGTCCTCACCTCAATGATAGCGTGCTTGATATGGCGATATATGAAGTTGCTTGCTTTCATTTCCTCTCAAATGCTTTCCTTGCCCCTCTCTCCTCTTCTCCCAGCTCGTCCCTACCTTGCTGCATGGTGTTCCTGTTCTGGCCCCTCTCAAAAATTCTGTGCCTATTACGTTTTGGCATCTGTAATCCCATCTCACATGATCAGGGTCTTGAAAATGCTCCTCTTTATATGAAGTGATCTACTTTCTCTCGCAAGAAAGGGTCAACTCTTGTCTCAGGAAGCATAATTTAGTATGCTTGCTACTTGATTTTTTTCTGCTTTATGTTGGTAAGTTTCTTCTAAATGCTGTTGTTTTGTGCATACAGGAGCCATTATCGTACGATCTAGTGATTAGTTTTCCCAACCATGGGTTCCATTTACGATTCGAGCCCCGCTCTCAGGTATCAGAAAAGAGTTCACATATCCTTGTTTTTGTAGTCTGGTTTTGGACACATCTTGTTTTGCTCTATGAAAATGTGGGTTGATTCTATTTTATGCTTATCCCCCCCAAATAGAGGTTGCGTCTCATAGAGGTTTTTGATGTGCAACAACTTCAAATGCGATACGCAACATCGTCAATCGGGTATGCTGGAGATGTTCATGCATGAAGGTTATGGATATATATTATGATATCTTTTCCATCCATCAATTTTGGTTTGATTTTTTAAATTTCAAAACAACATCTATTTTCTAAATTTGCTTTCTCTTTTTTTTTTTCCAGTGGTGCAAATATTGCAGCCACATTTGTAGCCGTTTACTCCCTCTTTGGTCCAACGTTCCCTGGAATGTATGACACGGAGCGATGTACATACACCCTTTTTTACCCCGTATTGATCTCACTGCATCCTTATGTTAATTTTTTTGTGTCTCACTATGTGACTTGAGGACCATTTATATCCTGTACTTGATATCAATATTTGGAATTATTGAGTTTTTCCATTGGATGCCAGGGTCTATCATTTGCTTTTCCAATACCGGCCCAGTATGCTGTAAGTTGCCAAGGTCGGGAAGGTAGGCATTAAATGGACAAAGTATCTTTTATTCATTTGTGAAATTATGCAAACACGTAAAGGATTGTGCTGTTGCTTTTTTCTTGGACAGCTGAGCTACCTCTCGAGTTTCCGGACAGTACCACGCCCGTGGTGTCGCGAGTATGTGTTTACGACAGTTCGATAGGGAGCGGAGGAGTCGGTGTGGGAGTTGGGTCGTCACTAAAGAAGGCTGTACCACCACAGCTTCCTGCTGGAAACCTCTATCTTGAGGAAGTGCATGCCAAGGTTGCCTCCTCTCTCTTCTCTTTCACTTCCTGTCTTCACTGTTAAAACATAGAGGAAAGAAACATCATCCTCCTCTAGAGAAAAGAAACATCATTATCCTCTCAAGTGTTAGTCATACATACAGACAGACAGACACATGCACACATATACACGGACACACATACAAATGTACATACATAGGCATAGGCATAAATGCATGCGCACGTGTGTGCACGGGTTTATACATACACACACGTGTGTAGAGTGTATGACATGGTAAGTTATTGCTAGTGTGTGCCCTTGGTAGATATGTTTCCAACATTACTAGCTATGAGTGCAATTCAACTTGTAACAATATTCCATTTGTGTGGTTTCTTGAGTTAAGTAGTTGTGATGTTTTGTGTAGCTTGGGGAGGAGATCTTGTTTACGAGTGGAGGCCAACACTTAACCTTTGGTGCATCTCCTCAGGTATATCATTAAATCCTTTTTTGGATTTACTTGGTAACATGAGGCAGTACAAATGTGTTGCATATTGTGAACACACTCAAAATTTATAGATTGCGGTTGTTTTTAATAATTGTTTTTAACACTACTGATTTTAAAAACTTCTGATTTTTTGAACACATGATTTTTTTTGAACACTTGAAGATCGATTAAAAAAAACACTAGGTGATTGATTAATAACACTTCATGGTAGTATAATTGATATTCAGGATGTTTGGGCGGAGCTAGGTCGACCTTGTGGGATCCACAAAAAGCAGGTATCATTCGATTCCAAGGAAGGCTGGGAAATTTTGAGCTTGAACTAAGCATTACTTTAATTTTTGGTTCTTATCTATAAAAATGCGGACCTGTAATAGGTGGACCCAATGGTGATCCATTCAGCATCTGAGTCTAAACCAAGGACAACGTTATGTGGGGACTATTTTTATAATTACTTCTCACGAGGGATTGATATCTTGTTTGATGGCCAGGTGCTTTTTTTGTCCACTCTATGGTATAAGGTTTTTGATAGCATGCTCACCATTCTTTTTTTGATAACCTTATGAGCTTTGGTGTTTGATAATTTCAGACAAATTGTATCAAGAAATTTGTTCTGCACACAAATTTTCCAGGCCATACTGATTTCAACTCTTATGTCAAGTGCAACTTTATTATTCATTGTTCATCTTGTAAGATTCCGTCATTTTTCAACTCTTCTTGTCTATTCCAGCTTTTTACACGTTTTTGGCTTTGTTTATGCCTACTGCTTATGATTAGGTTATGCTCTCTTCTTTATATTGTTATAAAGACAATTTACAAAGGTTTCGCTTCTGCTGCCCATATACACATGCATGCACGCACATGTGTACCCCCGCCCCGTCCCGTCCCGTCCCGTCCTGTACCCTCTCTCTCTCAACTGGGGGAAGTCCTCCTACTTGGGGATTTCAACGCCAGGACAGGAAGTCAGCAGGTCCCACTACTCGATCTAGACGACCCTATCAGACTACAGGAGCTGGACATCATTGACATAGGGCTGCAGCGATCATCACAGGACCGTGAGGTGGTCAGAGTGTCCGGGAGATATTTCTTAGAGCTGGGAGCTGCACATGGTCTCGTTATCTAAAACGGGATGTCCCGATGGCCCTCCTCCGGCATCCTCACCTCCTTCCCTCGCTCAGGAGGTACTAGCACTGTGGACTACCTTATGGGATCTCTGGCTTTGGCACACCTTATCCCCGACTTCTCCATTCCGCCACCCCCTTTTGAAGCTGACCATGCCTACCTCTCTTTTACTCTTACCTGCACACCACCCGTCCCTCCACCACCTCCCCCCATCTCACATTACACTCAGGTCCTCTTTGATCACGAGCTTGACCTTGTTTATTCCAACCACATCTACCGCCAACTCTAGGATGTGGAACCTACTGTCCCCCTATCCACCCTCACAACACAACTCACCACCATACTCCACATATCCGCCACAGCTTCTTTCATATGCATGCGGCGGTCTACCGCCAAGCCACCTTGCGGTTCCATGCCCCCAGAACTGTTGGTATGATGACGATTGTCGGGCCACACGCTCTTGTCTTAAGCATGAGGTACGGATTGGGCAAATCACGAAGCGCCAAGCGCAACGGATTTCTCAACGGCTCACCCGACGCAAGAAACGGGAGTTCTATGCTTAGAAAGAGGATGAGTTATACCGACTTTTCTTAGGGCCAAACTGCAAAGAGGCATGGAGGAAATTCCGAGAACATCGCCCTCCCACACCTATCACCTGCCCAGACACATGGCACTCCTATGCACGCTCCCTCTATCATATCCCCCATCAGCCACCCCTACCCCCACCTGCCCCACCACCTCCACCTTCTTCATAAAGGGCATGGTCCTCAAGGCCTTTCGTAGACTACGCAATGGGCGAGCCCAAGATCATGAGGGACTCACTGCCGAGTACATCTCGCATGCCCATGATACCCTAGCGCCCCTACTAGCCTACATGTTCAATAGAGCCCTTTGTGAAGGATTTCCACCCTCTTGGTCCACCAACACCATCAGCCCCATCCTCAAAGCTGGAGATCCACTTGATCCTAATAACTATAGGACGATCATGATTGGCCACACATTGGCCAAGCTCTATGGATCAGTGCTAGAGGCGGAGCTCAGTTCATTTGCAGAGAGCCAGGGATGCAGAGCCTCAGGACAGGCTGGCTTTTGGAGGAGCTACTCTACCCTTGACCACATCTTCACCCTCAGTGCCATCATCGAGGAGGGTAGAGCACGACACCAGAGGACTGCTGCTTTGTGGATTTCCGCAAAGCTTTTGATACTGTACCCCGAGCCCGCCTCTTACACCATGTACAGGAGATCGGAGTCCCATCTGACATGGTTTGGAGCATCATCGCCCTCTATGAGTCCGTCACCGGATGAGTGAGAGCCCCAGGAGGTACATCACAGGAGATTTCCAGCACCATTGGGGTGAAACAGGGTTGCCTTCTATCACCCACTCTTTTCGGCCTCTACATTGATGAGATCTTGAGCTTCATTGATGGATTAGGCGGGGCTGGTCCCACACTGGCAGGCATATTGATCTCCAAACTACTTTATGCAGATGACATTGTCCTCCTCTCAGACTCAGTCGAAGGGCTTAAGAGACAGTTGGATGCCTTACATGACTTTTGCACTCAACGGGACCTCTCTGTTAACCTTGGTAAAACCAAGGTAATGGTCTTCAATACCTCTCGCCCCGTCACATCCAAATTGAGCTTCACATATAGAGGGGATCCTGTGGAGATTGTCTCATCCTATGTCTACCTTGGTGTCACTTTCAGTGGCCCACACTTTACCATGCTTCCCGCAGCACATGCCAGAGTGACGCGAGGATATGCAGCCTTGAGCGTACTTGAGCGGCAGTGCTTCTAGGCACATTTCCAAGAGCCCAGGACGAAGGGCTGGCTTTTTGACACCCTCGTCACACCAGCCTTGATGTCTGGAGCAGCTTTTTGGGGGCCAGATTCCGACGAGGATTGGCAGCGAGTTGAGAGGCCCCAGGTCATGATGTTGTCCCGTATGATCCGTAGCAAACCATCAGTCCCGCACCAGATTATGCAAGCAGAGTTTGTTGCAGCCCTGATGGTAGTGGAGGCACTCTTCCAGACAGTCATGTACCATCAGTCAAATGGATCCCCACAGGTACACGAGGCTTACCCTAGAGTCGTCCAGACAGCTAGCACTTGAGGGGCACTCTGGAGTATGGTATGCACTGGTTTCCACTTGGTTCTCAGTATACGGGCTCTGCATGGACCGCCTACCCCCCCTTCAGTACAGTTTGGACTCCCCTTTTTTCCGGCTGTCTCACGAGGATACCAACCGGGTTATCACGTCAGATCTTCTTAGCCTCTACACACATTGCACATGGATCACACCCCCGGAGCTCCCCACGAAGATGCACTTTTACGGAGACCACTTCCTCACACTCACTGAGGATGGATTCATCTAGCAGCCGGGCTACTTGAGTATTCACATGTCCCATGTCATGCGATTGGCTAGATACGGGTTTCTTCCCACCGCCTCAGAGTGGAGACAAGTAGAGCTAAGCGCATCTTTAGAGCCGGGAAGCTCGTACGGACACCTAGAGAGGAGAGGATCTGCCGACTATGCCACACAGAGGTTGAGACGGAGGAGCATTACATATGCCGCTGCATAGTATACTATGAGATCCGCGGGAGGTTTCATTGTCTATTTCATCAGGAATTCGGTCCACTCTCCAGGATCATTGACTTCCACGACCAACGTTGCCTGGGCCTCTTCCTGCTTGAGCTCCGCAGACACAGGGACACCTTGAGACATAGGCCCCAGCCACCCCGCCCCCTCCCTCAGCAGCCAACCATCACTAGTTTCTTCCGGACCCAGGAGGTGGAGGACACCAACATAGTGGATCTTGTGGACCCTCCACGAGCTGCTCTGGACCTACCTCACCCGAGAGGAGTTACCTCTGACCGAGCCTCTACACTCCAACGTGCCTGACGCCCTCGACTCCCCCGTCGGTCATGATCACCTCATCAGGTCCAGATCTAGAACATGCTCCACCGCCATCGAGCTACCTTTCCACGTGACATAGCTGAGGGAGACCTCTCTGCCATACTCGTCAACCCCATGCTTGACATTTTGGAGAGTGGTATACCATCTACTCGGAGCTGATGTTGCTCCCATGTTTTTATGTTCTTAGTATTCCATGACGAGTTTCCATGGAGAGTTTTGTATCACCCCAGTGAGATAGCTATATTTATGTTTTCATTCTGTTTTATTTTCCATTCCATGATGAGATATGCCATGGACATTATTGTACCACTTTGGTCTCATAGGCCCATTGGGTCTTTAGTAGACGCGTAATATATCTTTCTTTCTTTCTTTCTTTCTTTCTCTCTCTCCTCCTCTTCCCCCAAACCAAAACTAGAGAAAGAGAAAGAAAGAAAGAAAGTAACATTAACGTCTACGAAAGGCCCCAAGGCTCTATGAGACCAAGAGTGATACAATAGTACCACGGGTATACCGAGCCACGGAAAACTGAAAGAAAAAACATCTAACACTAGTGTATGTACTTGTAATTAGTAGATGATTCTTTGTAGAGTGAGATATGCCGTGATCAGCTAATGATGATACCCGCATCAGCTAGAACTGATCTGATGGCAAAGGGAATGTTGGGCTCCCTCTGTGATGGGAGCATGTCATATCAGTGGAGAATCTCCTGGATCTGCCTCTGTTGGAAGGAGGTTCATGGTGCTTTGGATGGCCTGCAAGATAGATCAAGCTTGCTTTTGAGAACTCCTCTGGGGTGCTTAGCTAAAGCGCGTTGGTATGGGTGGTGGGTTGTGATGTTGGAGCAAAGGCACTAGTACAGGTAGTGGACTCAGATGTGGATGCTTGTACGTGAAGAAATTTGTGATGGCTCTTTGAGAGGTGTCCTATCGAGGCTAGGCCTCTTTCAGCGTGGTGCCTTAGTACATCCCTGTGTCATATGAGATCCATCAAGTACATCTCAAGATATGATCTCTGTATAACTTACATCTCTGACGGGGGCTCTCACGTCCGGTGTATGTGTAGAGTGAGTAGATCTAACCGGATGTTCGGTTGATCTTCTATCGCCAGAGGTTGAGGTAGGGGGAATCTAGGCTGCATTGAAATGGGGAGAGACAGTCCATTTGTATGCCATGTGCATTGGAAAGCATAAAGAGTGCCCAGGATCATGTTGAGTATTACGCTAGCCAACGATAGACCCTGAGAGTCTTACATGAAGGCATGTGCGTATATCTTGAAGTCCCAAGACGATGATCTTGATGTTGTGGTCCTTATTACGAGATCGCAAAGAAGATTACTAGTGATGTGGCTTACCGGTTAGCACTACTTCCTGGAATCAAGATCTGTGTTTCACATCAGTCATTTAATGGAATGCTTGGGTGAAGGTGATGAGATTGTGCTAGTGGAGGAGATCCCTAATCTCAAGGACATGACTAGGTATATTCCAATGGAACTTGAGTTGGTTCTAGACGGTCTCGGCATACCATCTATTCAGAGTACTTGATCAAATGGAAAGGACAGTTTGTGGTCGAGGATACATGGGAGTCAGTGCTTAGTCTAAAGAGTCACTTCCCCGGATACTTTGCTGAGGACATCAATGGTTCTTAAGGGGGGTACATCCCATGGCTAACCAAGGTTAAGACCTTCTGGTTAGGTTAACCATAGCCTATGGGTAAGGCATCTTAAGTGGGGGTAGGAGACATGTGCTATATTTGGCTCCTAGGTTATAGGAGGCCTATACAAGTGACTTTATGAGTGTGTTTGAGAGAGAGCTCCTCAGACGTGGACTTGAGGCCTTGAGACTATTCCGTGCTTACATTCTATGGTTGTGTTCTGGTGTCTTTGATGCTACTATACCGCTATGTATGGTAATCCCCTCTTGGGGCTCTGGTGTGTCTATGTAGAAGATGATGTCCCTATCTGTGAGAGTCCCGCTCATCCCTTTTGGGTCAGACCACATAGTGCCGTTGTTGTTCCATACGGCTAGCCTCAATTGTCTGTTCTCATAGACCCCGTGCCCCGATTGGGGCAATGCTCAATGATGATGATGCTGTTAGCACATTCATCCCCAGTTTCTGCCCATGTCTGGTGTCCTTTTGGTCCCTTTTGCATGGCCCTTGATTGTGGACTGTGGCCACCCTTATTTTATATATTTTTTTGGGATTTTTCCCAGCCTGGATGCCTTTTCTTCCAGTTAGCCAGCTTTTGCAGTTCCAGTCGGCCAGCTCTCCCCACCTTTAAATAGGTGGGCTGGCCTCTCAGTTTTGTATCTTGCCTAGTCTATCTTTTGCTCCCTCACTTATGAGACTACTTCTGTCTCTTGCTTCGAACTGTATCACTTCAGTATATTCAGCATAGTTGCTCCATATCTCTCTCTCTCTTGCACTCTCTACTCAGCACACTCTAGTGCTTATTTGCTTCTGCTCTGTGCACTCTTTCATGGTATCATCGCTCCCGGTTCAACGATTCCCTCTGTTTGCTGTCACCAATTGGCCGACCATTTGGTCCATCTCCAGATTTGTGTCTCGTTCACTTGAGGCCAGGCCGGTGTCTCATGTGAAGGGGCCAGTATTTTGCATAACATGGACGGGAGCCAGACTGGTGCCACCCGTGTGTTAGCAGGATGGTGTTGTATGGACGGGAGCCAGACTGGTGCCACCCGTGTATGACCTGGAATGTGTTCTATCCATGGGATTGTCACGCCATGGAAGAGCCAGTATATGTGCCGTGTTTTGCCTATGGGACTGTCGCTCCATAGGGAGGCTCGTGCTTGGATCTGTGTCTTACCTATGGGACTGTCACTCCATAGGAAGACCGGGATTTATGTTTTCTGTCGTGCCATCATTGTGCCCGACAGAAATGTTTAGTACTTGTTCCATGAACGGGAGATATGTCCATGATACTGTTTGCACATGCATTCATGTTTGCATGCATGGAACTGTCTTCGCGTGACTTGTATTCTTGTGTGCATGCCTGGAACTGTCTTCGCGTGACTTGTATTCTTGTGTTTGCCTATTTGACGTGCCACTTACCGAGCGGGGACGCCTGCCAGTGAGTCGTGAAGTTTGCTCTGTCTTCTGACGAGTTTTGTTGCGTGTGAACAGGTGGTAAGTGTAATGCATTTGTTTATTTTATAGCATTCTTTTTTTAAGCTTTGTTTTTATAAGGTTGCAGGTTCACACTCATTAATGAGTGGGCACCCTCCCCAATATCTCATAGTGCCCTTGGTAGGGTGGGCACCCACGTATGGGCCATGGTGGGGAGGGAACCCCTCACTTAATCATGTGTGTGGGGGTGGGTGCATGGCCACCTACCCACCCCCCCTTGGGACTTCGGAACTGGCTGCCTCCATGCGATTCAGGTGGGCCGACCAGCTGTTCGTCGTGTGCCCCTCCATGCAAGTCAGGCGTGATACTCTTGTATATAGGCGGCTGTGCATGACCACCTTTTGGGATTCGACGCTGGCCCACAGGCGGCTCTGCTTGCTCTTGCGCACAGGTCTCTCTTCATTTTGCTCTGTAGGCGGCTGCGCACAGGCCACCATCCTCTTGCCTTGTAGGTGACTGCGCACAGGTTCTTCTCCCATCTCTCTCCTTGCTTTGCAACTTGCTTTGCAAGCGGCTTCACATAGGCGACTGCGCCTAGCCAGCTCTTCATCCTGCTAGAGACGACTGCGCACAAGCGGCTGCACGCAGGTGGCTGCGCAGGTCTCCTCTGTTGCTTGCCCACAGGCGGCTGCGTGGCTGCGTACAGGTTCCCATCTCTCACGTTGCAGGCGGTTTTACACACAGGACTTCTATCTAGCTTGCGCACAAGCGACTCTAGCTCCCCGTACTGTCGGGCAGCTGCTGACAGTTCATTCCCCCATCTCTCAAGCTGGCAGCAACAGCAATAATAAAGGCTTCTCTCTTTTCATACGTGGGTGCCTAGTACTACTGAAAGCCATATTCATTGTTTTACAAGGTGAGTGGATTGAGATTCAAGCAAAGGTCTTTGGTGTAAATCTTACAAGGGATACTCTCTGCTACTAACACCTGTTCGGTGCCGGGTAGTCCAAGCTTTTGGAGAACCACGGTCCATGGGTGCTGAGATCGGGAGAGCCAGGCGTTAGTACGGGAGCGCCTGTTTGTGCGTGGTCTTGGAACACCAATGGGGCGCTCTCTGCGGATTCCAGTGAAGGCACAGGACCGTAGAGACTAGACTTCTTCAAGTGGATCGCTCTCCTTCGAACGTCTACTTCAAGTCTCTTGTTTGGTAACTGTATTCATTTCAATTCTACATGGACATCATCTGGTTCATTGAACCCATGGAACATTGTATCACTTAAATACTCCCAATAATATATCATATATTGAGGGGGGGGTCGGCCCGTTCCGGCCCCAATGTTGGTGTCCATTGATCATCATTTCATTTCATTTTAGTTTTCAGTTGTTATTGAGTTGTCCATTTATTTTGTGATATTTAAGTTGTGCAATTACGCGTGTGGGTGCCCAACAGAGTCTCCTCCCACTTGAGTATCAGAGTACGGTTATTTCCCTCTTCTTAGTGGGGAAACAAACCTGTGTATTGGACACCCCGCTTCTAGCACACTTAACACAATGGACAGCCAAGGCAACCCTTTGGAAGTGCCTAATTCGAGGGGCCCATCAAGTGCCTCGCGTGGTTGTGTTGCTTTTCAGGGAAGGCACAAGCCCCTTGATAGTGATTCGAGGGGACAACCATATCGTGGAAAGACAATTATGCAAGAAGAGGAGCCTAATGCAATGAGGGCTGAATTGGAGCATATGAGAAAGCTTTTGCAGGCAAAAGAGCAAGAGCTGAAATTTTTGCATGAAGATCCCCATGGGCAAAGTGCCATTGAAGCAAGGAAAGCCGATGCAATGGTGGACATGACTTTTGAGCCCATGGCACGAGAAGTGGGCAAGAAGCCAAGAGAGTTGGCACTTTCCTACCTCGTCCGCAAAGGTGACATCAAAGAGGGGAAAGATAGAGAGCTGAAATTCAGAAATCCACCTCGCTTGAAGCATGGAGATCCCGCATCTCAAAGGTTGAGGTCATTTATGCAAAGGGAAGAGGTGACAGCCACCTCTCGTCATGCATCTTCTCCACAAGGCACAAAGGGTGACAGGTATATGTATGCTAGTGCTCGTGGAGGGCATGATGGTCACATGTATTCAAGGCATGTATCCCATGGAGGGGGTGACAGGTCTGCCACTAGAAGAGCTTTGCCAACTGAGTTGTCTCATGGAGAGACATTGCCCTATGCAGGAAGGTCACATGCATCTGATTTTCAGGTTCGTGGAGCACATGCCACCGTGCTTCATGAAACTTCCATGATGGCCCGGAGCCCATGCGGATAGGACTGTCCTGTTGGATAAGGGGAAAAGAAAAAGAGAGAACCATGAGCCTCATGCCAGAAAACTCAAGGAATTCAAAGCAGGTGACAAGTCCGTTAAGTTTGATGTTTTTCATGGAGAGCATGATGCTTCCAAGGTGTTAGCATTTGTGGCAGAGTTTGATATTGCTTTTAGTAATGAGGACTTCACTGAGAAGTCTAAAGTACGCCATGCTAGCATGTTCTTGAAGGGGACCGTTGCTCATTGGTGGATCACTGAAAAGACCACCAAAGACCCCATTTGCACTTGGAAAGAGTTTAAGGACAGATTTTATGCCCAGTTCTTGCCACCTAATGCGGAGCAAACTCTCACCCAAAAGTGGGATAGACTTGAGCAAAGAGATAATGAAAGTGTGCAACAGTATGTTAATAAGTTTTGGAAAGTGTTGCTTGAGGTAACTCCTTTTATGCTAATCACTGAGGATGAAAGAAAGAGGAAGTTTCGCTCCGGATTCCAACCAGCTTATCGTTCGGGCATTGAATTGCACCGAAACACACTTTGCAACAGCTTATAGCCTCTGCTCTTGCTACGGAGCAATTGGTGCTCAAAATTAAGCAAGATCAAGGAGGTTCAAAGGGCAGAGATAAGGCTGTCCCAAATCTGCAAAAAGGTGGACAGCCACTTAAAAAGAGTTTTCGGGAGATCCAGAAGGGAGGTAAAGCTGAAAATACCTCATCCATGGATAGTGTGCTCAAGAAGAATAGGTTTGGCTTGACTCCTGAGCAAAGGGAGCAATATGCGAAAGAGGGGAAATGTTTTGCATGTGGAAGCAAAGAGCATATGTTTCGGCAATGTCCCAAACGTAAGCAAAATGCAAGAGGACAAGCAGTCTAAGCCTAATGTGCATGCAGTTTCCGATATGCAGGGTAGTGTTGATCATACTGGCAAAGAGGGAGATTCCATCCCTATTTGTATCACACATCCATATTAATAAAGCAATAAAGAAGAATTTGGTAGCAGATGCATTGTCCACCAGGAGGCCATATGTGGCTGCAATTTCAGTAGCCTCACATGGGGAATTGACTACTATGCGTGATTTGTATCATTTGGATGCTGATTTTTGTCATATTTGGACTGATTTGATGGCTGGTCACACTCATGCCTCTTATGTGATCAAAGAGGGCTATCTCATGAATGAAAATTGCTTATGTGTGGTGAAGGATATGCGTCCAAAGGTTATGGAGGAATATCACGCTCCACCTTATGCTGGTCATAGAGGTATCATGCCTACTACATGCATGATTGAGAGATATTTCTTTTGGCCAAGCATGCGTAAAGACATTGAGGCATATGTACATGCATGTATTACTTGCCAAAAGGTAAAATTTGACATGCAAAAACCTCCAGGTTTGCTTCAGCCATTACCTATTCCCTCGCAGCCATGGGAAAGTATTACTATGGATTTTATTATGGACTTGCCTAGATCCCAGCATGGGAATGATGCTATTTGGACCATTGTGGACAGTTTTAGCAAGCAAGCTCATTTCTTGCTCGTCAAGAAAACCATTAAAGTCGATCATATGGTGAAGCTTTTTCTTGCTAACATCTTCAAGCATCATGGTATGCCTAAATCCATTGTTGGGGATAGAGATCCCAGGACTACGAGCCTCTTCTGGAGGGCTTTATTTAATAACATGGGCACTAAACTTGAGTTTCATTAGCTTATCATCCCCAAACGGATGGCCAAAGTGAAGCTGCAAATTCAGCCGTGTTGGATTTGTTGAAGTGTTATGTGGGAGATCAAAAGACTGCATGGGAGAAGTATCTTCCACTTGTTGAGTTTGCCTACAACAATATGATCCATGCCTTCATGCGAAAGGCCCCGTTTGAGATTATTTATGGCAGAGTGGTCTTGCCACCCATCCTTCGTACAAAGGATGAGATTTTTGCAGCTGATGAGTATGCACGTGACTTGGATGTAGCCTTTGCTTAGGTACGGACAGCCATTGCAAGGTCACAAGATAAGCATAAAATGGCTGCTGACAAGCATAGAAGAGACATGCAAGTCAAAGAAGGTGATTGGGTTTTGCTGAAATTTGAGAAAGCTAGGCGTCAGAAGAGGCCAAGACGAGAAGGATCATATCCTAAGCTTTCTCCTCGCTATTATGGACCTTTCAAGGTGATTCAAAAGATCAATGAAGTGTCATAGAGGCTTGCCTTACCTAGTCATTGGAAGATTCACAATGCATTTCATGTGAGTCTTTTGCGGAAGTACGTCGGGCCAGAACTTGACGAGCCTGTCACAGAAGATCCGCCAGAGATTGATGAGCTTGAGGAGATCCTCCAGCTAGAACAGATTGTCTTTCACAAGGAGAGAAAGCTACCTGCAGGAAAGCTTTCTAGGAGATACCTTGTGAAGTTCAAGAATTATTTGCCCATTGATGCAAAGTGCGACTCTCTGCTACTAACACCCGTTCGGTGCCGGGTAGCCCAAGCTTCTGGAGAACCACGGTCCATGGGTGCTGAGATCGGGAGAGCCAGGCGTTAGCATCTGTTGTACGCACATGAGAGAACAGAATCTTGACAGCTCAACATCAAAAAGGAGAAAACACAACGATCATTTGCCTGCCAAATATCAATCTGTGCGTGAGTCACACCACCAAAAGCAAGGGTGGGAGGGGTGGCATTGGCAAGTGTAACAAGCCAATCCAAAAGATCCATGCCACGCAAGGCTGATTTCACCTTCACCTTCCACAAGGTGTAGTTGGAACCATCCAACTTTGCAAACTCAGAGAACATATGAAGAGTAGTCAAGGCAGCCATCACAAAAGCTTGGGCTCAATCTCAGAAATATGCACAATCTCAGAAGAAAAAGTGTCCTCCACAGGTAGGGTGCCACCAAAGCCCGAACCACCACAATCCCCCTCTGCAGAAGGGAATGTCCACCGGAGAGGAAAACGCAGCCAAAGAGGGGCTGCTGTCCTGAAAAAACAGGCCGCCTAGATCCAAACTCCAAGTAGAAGTAAAACGCTGATGAGAAAATTACCTTCTGGTTGCAAGCGATGAAGCCAAACTGAAGGGAAAGCAATCAGCAGAAGCTGTCCAGAAAACGCAGCAACCAGAGGGCTGCAAATCTGAGAAAAAACGCAGAGGTTAAGGGGCTGTAAATAGGGCTGAATTTGGGGCAGCTGAAACCGATCCCGTCAAGTGGGAGAGACTCCGTTGGGCACCCACACGCGTAATTGCACAACTTAAATATCACAATATAAATGGACAACTCAATAACAAGTGAAAACTGAAATGAAATGAAATGATGATCAATGGACACCAGCATTGGGGCCGGAACGGGCCGACCCCCCCCCTCAATATATGATATATTATTGGGAGTATTTAAGTGATACAATGCTCCATGGGTTCAATGAACCAGATGATGTCCATGTACAATTGAAATGAATACAGTTACCAAACAAGAGACTTGAAGTAGACGTTCGAAGGAGAGCGATCCACTTGAAGAAGTCTAGTCTCTACGGTCCCGTGCCTTCACTGGAATCCGCAGAGAGCGCCCCACTGGTGTTCCAAGACCACGCACAAACAGACGCTCCCGTACTACACATGAAGTTTGGAAGGCTTTTGCAGATCTCTACGAGATTAAGTCTCCGGGTCGGATTTTAGCGTTGGAAAAGCAGTTTATGAACTTATCAATTTTCACCTTTCCATCTTTATCTGCTTTCATCTCGAAGATGAAAGATCTCCGGGACGAGCTTTCTGTTTGTGGCAAGGATATCTCTACAGAGGATATGGCTATAGGGCTTCTCTCCAAGCTTCCAGAGAGGTTTGATGCTTATTTTTAGTCTCTTGTTTCTTCTCATCCTGTTCCAGTTACTTGGGAGGAAGTTCTCCCCTCCATTATGTAGATTGAGTCTCGCTTTGAGGAGCGGACTGGCACCTCTGGTGGTTCTGATGGAGCTTTGGCAGCGCAAGATAAAAAGAAAGGGAAAGGGGATTCTAACAAGAACTCCAAGGATAAAGACAAAAGCAAATCTTCTAAAAACAAGGACATTGAATGATTATTGTGGCAAGAAGGGTCATAAGTCTCCCCAATGTCACAAGAAGAAGCGGGATGAAGAAGCAAAGAACTCTTCCTCTACAACTGTAACTCGCGGCAGGTGTCCGGGGGACTAGGGCCTTTGACACACTTGTTGATACCATCAATGCATATTAAAACATTTAAACCTTGCCACAGCCTTAACACATATCCATCATCACTTTGCATAAAACATAAAAGATGGACAAAAAATCCACAAATGCTGAAAATGGAGCTTGCACGTGTGACACCGCATAGAGGCCGGAATGGGCCGACCCCCTCCCTTGGAGTATTTTATTACCCAAGGAGAATAATATCATGTACAAGCTTTGAGGGCCTTACTCTCCCCTCGGGAGATGCTGGATTATCCATATACAAATGCCATAACACAGCCCAACACGAGGCAACCAAGCCGGAACATAGGCTGTAGAAATGCTGAGCCAACAACATAACCCATATACCTCCATGTGGGTACTGATTCTTCCCCAAAAACCACGGGTCTTCATGCAATAGAGCTGGTACAGCAAGTACAACTCTCCATTTAGTCGGTACAGTAGGTACAATGGTTGGTACAGTCGGTATAGTGGTTGGTACAGTAGGTACAGTGGTTGGTACAACAGGTATGGTGGTTGGTACAGCAAGTACAAATGTTGGTACAGCATGTACAATGACTAGTACATCAGGTATAGTGGTTGGTATATCAAGTACAGAAGCTGGTACAATCGGTACAATGGGTGGTACAACAAGTACAACAAGTACAAGGATTGGTACAGTCAATACAATGGTTGGTACAGCAGGTACAAAGCTGGTACAACAAGTACAATGGCTAGAAATCATAATAAATGATTAAATACCCTTGCCATCGGTATTTCTTCGTGATGGAAGCCTCCAAAACAGTCCCCAACAGTTGGTATTCTTCATGGGCAGCCTTCAAGAGAGAGAAAGAGAGTAGCCATCATTAGGGTAGCCTGTAACAGTGGTAGAGGTTAGTGTGCAGCAAGAGAGCCTCCCTTAATGAAGAGAAAGGGCTCCAATTTATAGATTTAGGCCTCCCATGATGGCAAGAGAAGGCTACAATGACAAGTGGAGAGCCACACAATAGCTGAAGTGACAAGTGTGAGGCCACTTGTCTCACTTTCTAACAAGTGTCAGGCCACTTGTCTCACTTTGGTCCACTTTCTTGCCACATGTCCCAATCTAAGAGATGGGTTCTTCCATAAACTTTATCTCTAAAAATATCCCAACTGGTAGACATTCTGTCATAGGCACTTTGCCAACTCTTGGTATCTACTCAATTCCAGATGTAATGACGCGAACAGAATTTCCATCAGAGTCGGGCCAAAAATATCAACTCCTAAATTTGAGGAGTGTGGTCCTTTGTATTCTAGGATAATCCCCCATTCCCAAAGCTTGTACTTTCCAAATATTTAGACATCCTGGAGTCCACCAGACCCCTTTCATACTGGGAAACGTCCAGGCTGGTGACATCCTCCCTAGCTTCTTAAAAGTTGTCCACAACTTTAAGCTTCAAGCCATATATTGAAGATATAATCATGTCCCATCAAGTGGGCGAGACCAGACAATCTCAAAAATCTAATATAACTGAAGAATCCATGTCCCAAAGAAATGGGTGAGACTAAATAAGTCTCCATAATATCAATATCAAAATCTTGTCCCAAAAGAAATGGGCGAGAATTCCATGGAAGATATGCTATACACAGGCACAAGAGCCAATTGTGTCTCAATCACCAATATCAATGAGATAATCATATGCCAATGAAAATCACCAACTAGGTGCTAAGACACTTAAATAAGTGCCATGCACAAGAAACTAGTGCCTCGCACAGAAACATGTGCTATGCACACAAACTGGTGCCATTCAAGAGCACAAACCATGGTGACATAAAAGTTGGTTCTCCATAGTTCTGGCAATCCTTTCTCCCAATCCCAACAGTTCCCATGTTCTCCCATACAATCCCAACTCTGATCAACAAGCATGGTGTGGAAACAATGAAACACTCACTCCACAATCGCAACACGAATCCACGTGTATGGTGGAGTGTTCATTGAATTGCCCTCTCACAATCCCAACATGAATCCACATGCATGGTGAGATGAACAATGAACCTCTTGGCCTCTGTATGGGGAGATAGTGATTCTAATATGACATAAAAATAAATAAATCCAAGCTCAAAGCTCAGAGGTGTGGCCATTCCAAGAGTCTCAGTGTCATTGTCTTTGGGATTGCTCAAAGGCTCGGAAGTTTTGGCAGAGGATCGTACCCATTTTCACTATGGATTGGGTCCCCGCGTGTATTGTTACATGGGGCATAGTTGCTTGGGCCATTGAGGCCGTGATCGTCATGCCATATGAGGAGGAAGGTGGTGGACTAGCCCTTCAGGTCTCTCACCTATGTATTTTTGGAGTGCCAGTTCCAGCTCCTCCTATAGGTCGCTCGACATTCTAGGTTATGGGAGATTTGCAGCAGTACAGCTGCGTGGCATATATGGAGAGCTTGATGCAGCGAAGCCATCGAGGGCACCCTCGCCCCGGCAGCGGAGTCTATCCGGAGCATATGGCTCGATATCATTCACACCCTCCATGGTTAGCGGCGGCAGCTTCAGGGTGGCTTAGAACGCAGGCGGAAGCGTTGGGAGGCCTTCTTGAGGATCTGGCGGCACGGTCCCTTTCTTACAGATAGTGGTGGTGAGCCCACTTGGCATTTTAGACCACCTATGTGGTTGTTTCCCTCTCCCCCCATTGTATGAGATAGCCTTGTCCTCCTAGCCGGAGGAGAAGAGCATCCTCCCCTTTTATACATTTTGACTCTCGTTTCCCATTTGGGGACGGGTTCGTACTTAGCCATTTTGGCTGTTTTTTTCGGTAACTAATAGAATCTTTTTCCTGGAAAAAAAAACAAGACGTGGTGCCGGTGGGCACATTGTTCCATGCGTAGATCCTCACCATTATAGAGCCATAGTGACATTGAGAGAATCAAAAGAGGTAAAATGATGTAGGCCGAGGGATGTGTGACATTTGTGGTATAGACTAGTCTGGCACGTGTATGTCCGCTATGTGGGAAACATGTTAAGGCTGTCAGATTGTGGCCATCTGGACAGCCCATTATATATATGGGAGAACTTAACAATATTTGCAAATAATAATGCATATGTGGTCTCCCCTCTCTGTCACCCTACGTGTAAATTCTGATTTCTCCGGTACTGCAATATGCATTACACTCAAGCCAGGCCTGGCTAATCTCATCCACATAATGCAGGCCTCGTCATCCCATCTGACCACTGTGAGCATCTGTCTCGGATGAGGCGGAAACAAGCATGCCACTCCTGAATTAGACACCCCTCCAGTGGTGCGTGCCCAACCTTTGAAGGCTTATAACCCTTCACCTTGGGTAGCCCTCCCCTGGGGCTTTGATGAGTTTCTCTGTAAACATACTGCCATCCTCGATGTATCTATGGTCTCATAGGCCCGGTGCCGACAAGAAAATGATTAACCATCAAAAACACAGTTATCTCTTTCTCTCTCTCTCTCTCTCTCTCCTTAACTCCTCTCTAGGTCTTTATTTCTCTCTTTCGAACTCTCAAGCTGTGGATTAAAAGAAGGGTGTTCTTAAGCAGCCAGTTTCAGCCTGGGAACAGCCAGAACAGCAAGTAACCTTTTGTCATGCATTAACACACAGTAAGATGCAGCCGGATGTTTTCTAGATCTGTGTTTTATCCATTGTATATATTCATTCATGCAATATACAGTACATTAGGTCCATTCTGTGGTCTTCTTGTGTATTTGCAGCATTAAGTAATTGATGTTAATTAGCCTGTTAATCATCATTTAATTAGCATTAATCTAGTCATGCTTCCACACACATGTAACATTTTTATTGAAGGTTTAATTGGATGCAAGGAAAGGTAAATTACTCCTTTCTCCTTTATCTAATCATGGCTGTGTATTTCTTTTAGTAGCTGATGATGGGGACAATCAAGCCTCTTCAAACTACATACTGCCAGAAACAAAGTGGAATCAAGTGAAGGTATTGTGACAAGACACAGAGTCGCTTACATACAGGGAGCTGCATTTGCTCTAGAAAAGGAGCTCATGCATACAGGGAGCTGCATTTGCTTTGGAAAAGGAGCTCATGTCAAACCTGGGCAATACAGGAGGCACTCAAAAGAGCTAGTTGTAGGTCCATTTATAACATGTTTCTCCTTAGCATGACCACCATGCCTCTTTAAATGTTTAATGCAGGAGCTTCTTGGAGATGGTGGCCGTGCTGCAATACAGACACAGGGTTCTGTCAGCAACCCATTTGGCCCTACGTTTGTATATAGCTATCGCAACATTGCTCTCGAGGTTTGCCAACTCTTTATAGAGTTTTTCATTTACTAAACCTGCGGCGCTGCTTCTCAAGATTCTGCTGTTTTGTTAGCTCTATACTAACTGTGATTTGTATCAGGTTATGAAGAATGGGCACATAGCTACAGTCACGTTGTTCCAATCCACCATGGCATAGCACAGCAACAGTCTAAATAAAGTGTTGATTGTGTACAGTTCATGGATGTGTGTAAAAAATTGACTGTAAATGGCTAAACATACCATAGGTTTAATATAGAAACCTTCAATTCTTTCATGGACTACCGGGCAGGAGTTCCACTGTGTAAATGTATATGGAGGCGGGCTGCCAAATATACTGTCTGGCCTTTTGAACTGAAACGAGCACGCTCGTTTTGAGACTCGAACAAAGAAATGCTTTTGTCATTAGCTTTGTCGTCTCCAGTCTCGAAAACTAGGGCACGTATATATTCTCTTTCGCTTCAAGGGCCCAAACCAATAACTCGGGAGTGTTTCGCTATTGTGTTAAACCATTAATTAAAGAACACTTTGTATGAGTATACTGCCCAAAGTTACTAAGTTTTTTTTCTTTGCTCAGACACAAGCCTAAAGCTTCATACCATCTTCCTTGGATTAAAAAAAAAGGCTATTTTTGTTTTAAAAAATTTGGGCCCAAAATAAGAGTTTTTTTAGATCACTTAATCCTAGCTTGTCTTGCAATGTGAACATAGGTTCAAAGCTTGGGTCAAGTAGCTTCAAAATGTTGGAAAGTTGAAATTAGCCTCATGAAAGATCAAAGAGCACATTATCATGTGGTTGCCTATTTTTTGCTATGATAATGCCTTGCTTAGGTTTCACAGGTATGACATCTTTATTATTGTCATGTAAAGCAAGGATGGGTTTTGAAGGTGTAATTGATGTTTAAGGTTTTCTCTCGTGACCTATCCTATTGCACTCTAGTGATCGATGGAATAAATGTGTGCTTTGCATAGCCCCTAGGGTTGAAGGTTTAATGTAACCTTAGGGATAGGTGGGACATAAGGTCAAGTGTAGTAAAACGAGTGACAATGTGTGCTCTCTTAGGCTTTTTTTCAAAGATGAATAAGTAGAGTTAATGCCATGGAACGATTTATTCTTGCTTCAAAGGAATCTTTGAAAGGCTTGATCCTAAGGTTGATCAAAACTAGCAAAGGTGTGGTCTCTAAGGTCATTAGAATAGAATAAACAAAGTAAGCCATCAGATGGTTCTTGGAGCATCTGAGACCAACAAAGGTATTGAAAGTAATGACTCCTTTGTAAGTTTCACTCCTTTATAAGTTTTCACATGTTTACGTTGTCCAAGAAATTATCATCAACAATGACGTCATTTTTAATGAACAAAAGAGTGTTGATTTCCACATCAAAATCAGGACTATCTTGGCTTCATAATGATAACGATGTAATAACAAAAATCTTCAACATAAAGATGGTATGAATGATATCACTTTAGTCCTAGAGAAAATGCAAATGATCATGAAATGGAGTCACCTTTGAAGGTGGTGAAGAAGCCTCCAAAATGGTACTTGAAGATTACTAAAGATAGCATGCACAAAGATCAATCCAAAATCAGTGAATAAGCTTCAAAGAGTGTCTTGTTAGTGAGAGAAAGACAAATATGTATGTAAATTTTGTATTAATGTCAAATGTGTTGCAAAATTCATAGCCAACATCTTATGTAGAAGCTTGCCAAAGTTAGGAAACATGAATGATGAGTTTAATTCCATCTTGAAGAATGATTGATGGAAGCTTTTGTGACTCCCAAAGGGAAAGAAGACAATAGGAATTGAATGCATTTACAAGCTGAAGTAAAACTTAGATGGTAAACACATACAAGATGAGGTTAGTAGGAAAGGGATATGTTTAAAAAGAAGATATATTGAAGAGTGCATTTCTTAATGGCTTGCTTGAAGAAGAAGTAAATGTTCAACAACTAGAGAGATATATGAAAAAAGGAAAAGAACATCTTGTATGCAAGTTGACAAAAGCTTTGTGTGGTTTGAAGCAAGATCCAAGAGCTTGGTACTCAAGGATGAGTATCTCCTCAAGAATGGAGTTATCATAAGTAAGTTGATCAAAAACATCATATAATTTACAAATATGGTCACGTTGTGTTACTTCTTTTATATGTGGATGGTTACATTATGTTACTTCTTTTATATGTGGATGATCTAATCATCACAAGTAGCTGCAATGTGACCATTGGAAGAGTAAAACAAACTCTCTCAAGCGAGTTTGATATAAAAGGCTTAGGTGTATCTCATTATTGCCTTAGGATTGAATTTTGGAGACAAGAATCAAGTATGTTTCTTACTTAATCGAAGTGAATTGAGAAGTACATAATCAAGTATGTTTCTTACTTAATCGAATTACATTGAGAAGTTTTTGGAAAGATTCAACATGATGGATACCAACTCCGTTTTGACTCCTCCAATGGAATTGAATACACATAAATCAAGTACTGATTGTACTCTTTTTAGACAACTTGCCAAGAGCATTGTCTATGTGACATTTACTCGTCTTGGCATAGCTTCTATTGTGAGTACCATATAAGTCAACATATGCTTGATTTGAAAGAATCATGCTAGGGAGTAACAAAGTGAGCCTAAAGGGAACATTTAATTTGGGTTTTGAGTACACATCATATTGTGATTTTATTCTTTTAGGAGTAGCAAAGTGTATACTTCAAGAGTCTATAGGGAACATTTAATTTGGATTTTGAGTACACATCATATTGTGATTTTATTCTTTTAGGATTTTGTGTTAATAAAAAATCAATGTATCAAGCAAGCAATAATGATAGTCGAAAATCAATATCCACATATGCATTTTCTCTTGGCTCTGGATTTATTTCATGTAAAAGCATAAAGCAAGCAACTGTAGATTTATCTTCTATTAATGTGGAGTAAAATTTAGCCAAGAATGTGGTGTGTGAATGTGTTTGGTTGAGGAGATTACTTGGTAAAATCAAAGAGGATCAAGAAGATTTAACTAAGAAAGAATCCCCTTTTCATGTAAGAACAAAAGACATTGAAGTTCATTATCATTTTGTTCATGAAAAGAATTAAGCAAAAAAGCAGGCACTTATCTATTGTTGCTTTAGAAGAACAAGTAGCAGATATTATCACAAAGCCATTTGGAAAACTCAATTTTGAGTGGGTATAAGCTCATCATGAAGGGGGAGATTTGAAATATAATGTTAAGTACTTAAGGTATTCTCTATTTGTTTAGAACATTGTATGGTTGTGACTAAGGTTCATTATAATGATTATTATATCCAACATAAATATGAAGAGGTGGTTGGATATCCTAGGGGTCAAGACACGTCATTCCATTTAAGGGGTATTTAAGCATGCCCAAGTCCATGACATTTGTAATCCAAGTTTCTTCTTTAGTTGTTGCTAGTAATTTAATTGATTATTGAATTGATGAACTCATTCCATCAATGTTGTGGGCGTCTTTGGTGGGAATACAAAATTTTTAAAATTTTAGGTCACTTTTTGGTAGCCAATGAGGTTACAACCCACAAAAAGAGGCAAAAAAAGTAGTGAATAAATTGGGCAAATGATGAGCACACCTAAAAGTTGGTCTAATGAGCTTTGAGGGCTTTAGGATACAATGTGTACTCTCTTCCCCCCCCCCCCCCCCCTAGTCTACCTTAGATCTCTCTTATTTACAAAATGGATTAAATCTTGAGTAAAGAGATCCTTTTTTAGTTCATATTTTCCCTAGTATGAGACAATTGGTATTGCCATTGAACTTTAGCTAAAGTTGCATACTTTAAGCTTTGAAGTTGTTGAGAAACTTGATGAAGTTCTTATTGTAAGCATGAGGCTTGTGGAGGAGTCTTGTAAACTTACAGTTGTATGTCTTGTTTCCTAAGTGATTGCCTTAAGTAAGGGATTCAAAGACCTAGAGAAGATGCTCTAATATAATAAAAAAATAATGGAGTGGATAGCTATGCTATCACTAACAGTAATCAAAGTTATAATTAAGCAGATAATCTTAGTAATGATAAAGGATATAGCTTACACATAAAGAGAGTGGAGCTCATACACAACAATGATGCTCCTACATATAAAGAGAGTGGAGCTCTTACACATAAAGAAAGTGGAGCTCATACACAACAACAATGCTAATCAAGATTCAACGTGTGTATATAGATGGAAGAGGAGGTGTAAAAATAACACGTAAAGTATATGTCAATATTATGAAAAGCACACACAAAAAGAAACAAGTCGAAACAAGATATGATTGTCTTGATACAAAGTCAACAAAGTGACATATCAATTTAGCCAAGTATCGTGATGCTAAAGACTATATAATATGTGCTACAACATTGAGGTTCCAAACCTTTAATGAAAATGTTAACAACTCAGTTGAGGCAATTGATTATAAGTAGTAGCTGTGGCAAAAAAACAAGCCAAATGAGAATCTATTTTTAGCAAAAGCATGCTTTTCCAAATTACCTTTGCTTTCCTTGTCACTAGGAAAATGCAACTACTCCATCAACCTAGTTGGAAAGCCAAGACATCGAGCATCTCAAATGTCATAGCTTGCCATGCAACAAGGCTATCACTCTAGACATGCTCTATGTCATGGCTTGACTAGCATACAAAACAATGTAGCCATGGAGCTCACTCTACCTCTCAAATCTCAATGCCATCACACAAGTGAATCCAACACCAAAAAGTGCAAGCTTGATAGATTAATGTTAGCAAATGCCCTTTATGGCTAATTGGATATACACCATTGGATATACTATGGTCTTGTATCATGTTTGTACATATTATTTTAGTTGTCCATGATGTGTATGGGAGTCGATTATTTTTTAGTGCATGTGAACTATATTTTTTTTTTGGATTTACACATTAGTTGTGAACAAGCTTTAGTGCTTTGTTATTTTTGGCATATAAAAGCCCAATTTCGTTCATGGCACTTTTATTAGCTCCAAGGGCTAAATTTTGCAACACAACATTACTCATACATGAAGGGAGCTACATGCATGAGGGTGAACATTTGACCCAATTGGTGTCGATGGTGATGGTTATATTTTCTTCTCGCAATTCGTTTATGTTAGGCTTATCTTGTTAATTTGTGGGAAGTCTAAGCTTCTTCTCAACTCATATACGTGGGCAATTTGATTTATTCTCCAAAGTGAACAAGAGGTCCTGACATATGTTAGTAGATGCCCTCTATGGCAAATTGGAGATGCTCAAGAAGCCAGTGTCATGCTAACTTATTGGTATCGTGAGTGATTTCACCAATAAAATACTAATGTGTTAGTGTTATTGACATATGCATAATGGGACCAAACTAGTGTTTATGTATTGGGGGCGATATTTTCCGTGTTGATACTATGCTAGTGTATTTTGGTGTTATGTGTTTGTGCCTTATCAGCTAACATGATTTGATTGTCATTTTGTATGTAGGTGACGCATGCGAGGATACCGATTGAGGTTTCACATGTGTGCGAGGTTGTGGGCTGAGGTGTCGCACGAGTAATGAGTGGTACGAGGGTCATCGATCAAGGTGTCACATTGTACGAGGGTCACTGATTGAGGTGTTGTAGGGATTTTGTTGAGTACATTAGTGCGAGTATTTTTCGCACTCGGACATTATTCTTTTTAGATGGTCTTATGTCATGGTTGCATATATTATTTTATCCATTCATGATGTGTATGGGTGTCGATTATTTTTTAGTGCATGAGAACTAGTATTTTTTTTGGGTTTATACACTATTGTGAACAAGCTTTAGTGCTTTGCTATTTTTGGCATGTAAAAGCCCAATTTTGTATGTGGCACTATTATTAGCTCCAAGGGATAAATTTTGTAGTACAACTATAAAATACTCATGCGTGAAGGGAGGGGGGGAGATTCGACCCAGTTGGTGTTGATGGTGATGTTTATCTTTTCTTCTTGCAATTCATTTATGTTATGCTTGTCTTGTTAATTTGTGGGAAGTCTAAGCTTCTATCCAACTAATATACGTGGCCAATTCGATTTATTCTCCAAAGTGAATAAGAGGTCCTAACAATTAATGTTTTTTTAGAATACACCTTCGTACACCTCTATACACCACAAAATCAACTTGAGTTTCCAACCATGATAGTGACCCATAAGGGGCACCTTGATGATGCTACTTCTTATTGTTAATAGTAGCCAAATGCTTGGTAACCCCTTTCCAAGAAGCAAGTCACATGCAACATGAAACAATCAAGAGAGGATCTCGACTTGCACCCAAAGAAAGCATGCACTTTGCCTAGCATGTGCCTCTTATCAAAATCCACATGCCCACCTTGCTTCTCCCCTAGAATCTTTGAGTAAAATTTTGCTTACATGTTGAAGTTTAGGCTAATGAGATTTCATGTTTCCTCTTTTTGGTGCAATCCAAATCATGGGAAGAAAAAAGCAAAGATAGGATGTGTCCACAAGAAAGAAACTTTGATACTGCTTAAAATAGGCGCTCCATAAAAGTTTCACTCGAGTAGCTCTCAAAACACCATCTTGCACACAGACACACACACACAAGACCACAATCAAACGGGTTGATGTGGTAAGGCTCACCACTCAACAATAGCCCTATTTGGAGCACCCCAAGCCTAAGGTTAGAAATACACTGACCATGCATGTTGCCCAAAACCCGGTGTCCCATACTAACTATCGGAGTGTGTTTGGTCATAACTTGATTTGGGACTTGATCCCATACTACATGAGCTCACTATCCAAGTATGTTCAGCCCATGACTTGAATCCACTAATTTTGAGAAATACGCTTATTATATAGGCATGGAGGTGGTAATAGAAGCATAAGTCATGTCACAATGAGCCCAATAACTTAGTCCACTATCACTAATGAAGCGAGACTAGTTCTATGCATTAGACACATAATGATGAGGGTGTTTGGTTGTATTGAAAAATAGAATCACATCAGGAAGGGTTAGGCAGGCGAAGAGAGAAAGTCCTTTCTTCTTCTTCTTTTAACTATATGGATAAATGCTATAATACTGATCAAAATGTCCATCCACATTGCAACTCACTAATGAAAGCTTTGTTTGAACAAATTGCCATATGATAGACAACCACTAGATGGTTTTTTTAAATCCACGTGTCAAACTTCTCTCCTCCATACTAAATAGAAAATGATCTAATTCTTATTTTGACTAGTGGCACGACCCGTCTCCGACAGGCAAGAGTATTCGTGCATGCATAAAAACACAAACTCGTCCTCTTGGGAAGAGGAGAAAAAGGCCTTATATTTGAAACCCATTTTGGGCCTCATGGTCCTCAACTTGACAACCTATATATATATATATGAACACACCATGCTTGCCATATATATCAGAGCTCCTAAAGCACTTACTTTTCTTTGAATAAGCACCAAACTTGGCATGCATATACATGTAGCATTCCAACCCAGTGTAGTGGTGGCAATCTTAACACATGTGAGCAAACCATTAAAACAATCTTCGAGCGACTGGATTATCTCTCCTTGGAAGCCTATACTCCTTGTCTCCATTTTTCCAAATATATATATATATATATATATAAAAGATAATAAAATTAGCTACAAGATATAATTTTAAAGAAAAAAAGCTGAAAGATAAAACCTTACAAAACTCATTTAGTGGATCAACATTTGAGACGAATGGCGTTTGAACACTTATAAATAGCAAATCGAAAAATTCTGTAATGTCTAGTGCCTATACACCAAAAATCTAATTTATTAGGTGTTTACAAACATTACATGTACATGAAGGTGATATGCAATCTTAGATTGTAAATTCCAAGGAGCCCAAAGCTCTCGTTATAAGTGTCTGGACCTTGCAAACCTAGCAATAATCTAGGTTCCAAAAAATAAAGATATTTCGTGTTTCAAAAAAATGTATCAATAATAATTTTGTTTACAATTAAACGCCAAAACTATATAAAAGCAAGTTTTCGTACCATAATACACACGTGCACTCTAATAGTTTGATCGCTAGAGATGTTGTTGCTTGTCCTTTCCAAGATGGGGGTTCTACAATTGAGCCATGAAGATTAAATAGATTATGGTAAACAATGATGACTATATTATAGCAAACGTCGAGACTAATACCTTCAATATCTTGTCCATCGCCATGAATAAATGAAAATGATCTTCTTACAACATCCATCCTAAACAATAGTACCCATGATATCAATACACTATACTTCACTAATCATTTATGCACGATTTTGAGGTCACACACACTCTCTCTCTATTGACGTTAAGTATTTCGAACGAAGTAAGAAAAATTAATAATGCCACTGTAAATGAAAACAAGTTAAAAGCAAAACATTTACTTATACAAATATTATAAAAATAAAGAAGAACTCATCGTGCCCCTACAACCATCTCAAGAATTTGAACCACCCCTTGAGCAATAGATGGGGCGCTTCGTGCTTGTGGATCTACATGGTGGCTTTATCTCAATGTCAACCATTTATTCCACATAATATAAATATACCTACATTATGTGGAATAAATGGTTGTTGCAAGAGGTCTTGCATGTGTAACAGAGCTTGATTCTTAACGTATGTGTATTCTCTTAGGTCCTTCATTAAATTATATATACGGTAATATTGAATTGATATATATAAATATACCTACATTATGTGGAATAAATGGTTGACATTGAGATAAAGCCACCATGTAGATCCACAAGCGCGAGGCGCCCCATCTATTGCTCAAGGGGTGGTTCAAATTCTTGAGATGGTTGTAGGGGCACGGTGAGTTCTTCTTTATTTTTAACGTATATCAACCCTTCAAAATTATATAGCCATTTTTCATATTGTTGCAAGAGGTCTTGCATGTGTAACAGAGCTTGATTCTTAACGTATGTATATTCTCTTAGGTCCATATATTCTCTCTCTAGAACTCTCTCTACAATCAAAGGAAATGGTCTAATAAATGAAAAGTTTCTAGATAAGCGAGCCATGCATATCAATATAATAAACATCCAATGAGACAAAAAGAGATATAGAAAATATTTTAATATGCAGTCTCTTCTCTCTCTCTCTCTCTCTCTCTCTCTCTCTCTCTCAACTAACCAAACATATTAATATGCAGTCTCTTCTCTCTCTCTCTCTCTCTCTCTCTCTCTCTCTCTCTCTCTCTCTCTCTCTCTCTCTCTCTCTCTCTCTCTCTCTCTCTCTCTCTCTCTCTCTCGCTCTCTCAACTAACCAAACATAAATAAATCTCTGAATCTATGCATCACACATTAATTGCAAACACACAAATAGATAGAGAGAGAAAGGGCAACAATAAAACTAACCTCAAGTTGAAGAGAGAATGATATTCGAAACCACCAACAATGATGGCTATCAACCTTGTGCCTTGCCTCTACATAATCACACACAGAAACCAAAATATAAAAAATTGATGGTCTCTCTCTTTCTCTCTCTCTCTCTCTCCCTCTCTCTCTATTTCTCTCACACTGACCCACCTACGTTTTGCGCCACACACACAAAAGGCAAGAGTAACTATTTGTGTGTTACATGTGTGTGTGTGTGTGAGAGAGAGAGAGAGAGAGAGAGAGAGAGAGAGAGAGGGAGAGAGAGAGAGAGAGATGATGCTGATGCTGATGATATTTTATCATCCACAGGAGCCCAATATAGTGACCTATGGGACCAAAAAGTGATACAGAGCCTCCACCCTAGGGAGGGAGGGAGGGTAGTGTGGCAATCAAGTAGATTCTAAAACGATGTTGAAAAAGGACTCGTGCTACATAAGTCTCGAGTCTTCGAGGATGAGTTTGTAGTAGTTTTGCAAAAGACTAGTATAACCCTTTAATAAGAGAGAGAGAGAGAGAGAGAGAGAGAGAGAGAGAGAGAGAGAGAGAGAGAGAGAGAGAGAGAGAGAGAGAGAGAGAGAGAGAGAGAAGAGACATCCATCAATAATCTCAAAGATTATTACATCATTATCTTTATCAATTTCCTTATTGGAATGCACTTTAGTATTTATTTTCCTCAGAGCTCCTACATGTGCTACCCACAATATAAAAGCCATCTAGTAATCCTAACGCCTCTTTGATTAAGAGCAGCTTGAGATTGCCATCTAGCCTATAGGGGTCTAACATTACATCCATTTAATAATCTCAAAGATTATTAGATCATTATCTTTATCAATTTTCTTATAGGAATGCACTTCAGTATTTCCCTAAAAATGAAGCGCTTTTCCTTACATGTGCTACCCACAATATAAGAGCAATTTGGTAATCCTAATGCCTCTTTGATTAAGAGCAGCTAGAGATTGTCATCTAGCTTATAGGGGTCTAACATTATATAAATATACCGTAGATTAACATCATGCCATCCATCAAATCCATGAACTTTTCATTTTTGGTTGGATGAGAGAGAGAGAGAGAGAGAGAGAGAGAGAGAGAGAGAGTAGAAGAAAAGGAATGAGAGACAAAGATAATATATATACAAAAACATTAAAATTACAAACTATTCAAATACTTAAAGAAAACTTCTAGCACCAATGGTCACAAAAAGAAAGGCACACCCATGTTTAATTTTTAATGAATTTATGCTTCGGAATGCATTTAATAACTTTATCAAATACTTGTAGTACTTGATCTTTGTCACTAAAGACATTATAGTCTATTTCATAAAAATTTATCAAGCCTAGATTTTCTTTAATATACATGAGGGCTATATTTTCATCTAATTATTCTGAATCTAAACGTATAATAATTTAATCAATATCATCCCATCCAGCAGCGTCAACCCACCATGCCTCAATCCATTCACTATTAATAAAGCGATGCTCAAACTCTGTAGCCAAATTCACCCTTTCCTCAAATGAAAGAGTACTTCTCATGTGCTTAAAAAAATGCGAGTCACCTCTTCCATCTCTGTCAGTCATATTTACATACAGAAATAGTAAGATGTTAACATAGGTACGTAGATGTATGGCACATGTGTAGATGTGATATGCAAATAAATACATGTAGTTACAAAAAAAACATGAAAAAAAGCAATGTATACATTAAAAACATGTATATTTAAAAATTAAAGAACATGTACATAAAAATAATGTATATTTAAAAAGCAATGTATATATCTTCAACCCGCCATGCCTCAACCCATCCACTATTAATAAAGCGATGCTTAAACTCTATAGCCAAATTCACCCTTTCCTCAAATGAAAGAGTGCTCCTCATGTGCTCAAAAAAATGTGAGTCACCTCTTCCATCTGTTTCAGTCATATTTACATACATAAATAGTAAGATGTTAACATAGGTAAGTAGATGTAGGGCACATATGTAGATGTGATATGTAAATAAATACATGTAGTTACAAAAAAAACATGAAAAAAAAAGCAATGTGTACATTAAAAACATGTATATTTAAAAATTAAAGAACATGTATATTAAAATCATGTATATTTAAAAAGCAATGTATATATCTACTAAGTACGTATCACATTTTCTCTCCAAAGCATCCATCAATGATAAAGATTCAACATATCTAATAAGTACATATCCAACACACTCATGCATAGAAGCAATCAAGCAATGCGAGAAAGAGAGAGAAAGAAAGAAAGATATATTAACGTCTCCTAAAGGCCGAAATGGCCAAAACAAGGTACAACTGATGATGATGATGTCTCATCATAACAAATCTAAAAGAAAGAATGAAAATAGTAACATCCTAAGAGAGCTAAGAGCTGAAAGCTGAACCGCTAAATCGTCGCTAAATCGTTCGCGGTAAACTCCTCTGGTGGTGGCGGGCAATGATGGCTCGAATCTGCCGATGGTGAGGGAGTCATGGACGCAATCCTTGTGGTCGTGGGCGTCTCGCTCTACAGATGGCAATGGCGCTCTCCAAGGTGACTCCTCTGGAGGGTGGTCTGCCAGGTAGGCCTTTAGATGGGGGAGTAGAAGCTGGTGGGGTTATAGTGCTGGCTCTGAAAAAATCTGAGGGCTCTCTATCTAGGTGGCTTTGGTTCCACTGCCCTCTTGTCCCTCAATAGGCTCTCTCTGTGGCGTCTAAGCTCAAATATGAAGAGCCCTAAGCACCTTTGGTCCTCAAAGTCCATGATCCGACGATGCAAAGGTCCAAAGTCTTCACGGAATAGGCAGTGGTACCTCCCTCGAATCTCATAGTAGACAGTACAATGACATATATAGTGTTCCTCCAACTCCACCTCCTGATGGCAAAGGTGGCATATGTGGTCCTCTAGTGCTATATCCTCATATCGACCTATCTCTATCCTCGACCAGTGTGAAGAGGTGCGAATCTGTCCAAATAGCACTCCGAATACCATGTGAGAGGTGTGTGTCCATGTAAGCATGAAAATGACTATGGTAGTGTGCCATTTTCGTGTGCCCAATGGCTGGGGGGGCCTGACCCATGTCCTCTCTGTATCTAGTCTCACAATGTCCATCATGATCACCCGATTCAGCTTTGAACGGTTGAGATCTAAGAATGGGCAGTCCAGGCTATAAGCAAAAGGCGGGAGTGCATCAATATTCATGCCATCCCCAAGGCCAGCCATGTGCGCATTTGGGCATACCAACACTGGGTGTCTCCCTCATCTGCAAGCTGTTTGGAGGAAGTGAGGGCTAGGCGATGGTATTTTTGCTGAGGGAGCTCCCATATTCTATGGAGAAAAGTAACTGCACGGAACAAAGCCTCAGTAACCACTGGGGCATCCCCCATCTCTGCCCTGATGATCTCATGTAGTATAGATGACTTGCTCCGAATCATGCGTGCAATCATCATCACTAATGGCCCCTCCATATGTTGCCATCCATCGTAATAGTCTCTCTTTGGTCCCCATCCTGTCCTGCCAATGGCTCCCTCCTCTTATGAAAAAGACTAGGCCCCCATATCTCCGCTCCGTAGAGAAGTGTCGATGTAACCAGAGTGCCAAATAGCCATAGTTTCGTGCGTGGCTCTTGAAACTGTCTATGCACTGTCTCTCAAGTGCCCCCAAAGCTGCAAATCCTTGTGCTAGTCTAGCCTCTGTTGCCTCCCTCATAGAAAACGGCGGCCCTCTGAAGGTCACCCCTAGGTACACACATAGGATCTAACATACTCAACTGGCTCTCCTCTAAACGTAAACTGCGTTTGTGTTCTAGTCACCCATGCTTGTGTGGTATTAAATATCATAACCTTGGTTTTACCAAGGTTCACTGTGAGATCTTTGTCCACACAAAAAGACTGCAATGCATCCAAGTGTCTCTGTAGTCCTTTAGGAGTCTCTGAGATAAGCACAATGTCATCTGCATATAATAGGATGGGTATTAACACCCCAGCTAGGCTCACCCCTGGGCCATCCAATCTATCCACATAGTCTGAGACCTCATCAATGTATAGCCCAAAGAGCGTGGGTGAAAGCGGGCAGCCCTGCTTCACCCCAATAGTACTGTTCACTGCATCCGCCCCCTGGGGCACGTACTCTACCTATCTCACTGGCTCATACAAAGTGTATACTCCCCACTGCATCTCCTCGGGGACACCAATATCCTGTAGTCTCCTCACATAAGCCTGGCATGTGGTACCGTATATCAAATTCTTTGTGGAAGTCCACAAAACAACAATATATCCTTCGTCCTCGTGCTCATTCCTCCTTAATAATAGCTCTGAGGGTGAGTATATGATCCAGTGTGGTGTATCCCCTCCTAAAACCAGCCTATCTAGTTGCTCTATGTCCCTGCCTCTCTGCCCACCGGCTCAACTCATCTCATTAGAGAGAGAGAGAGAGAGAGAGAGAGAGAGAGAGAGAGAGAGAGAGAGAGAGAGAGAGAGAGAGAGAGAGCTCACCTAGCAAAATGGCCAACCACAAAAAGCACGTTAGCGAGGAGCTAACTAGGTATGAATCTGGAGGAGAGGAGAGGAGCGTGAAACCTGCACAAAAACAGAGAGTAAGCAACACCAAAGAGAAAGAGAGAGAGAGAGAGAGAGAGAGAGAGAGAGAGAGAGAGAGAGAGAGAGAGAGAGAAAGCTATATTAACGTCTACTAGAGGCCGAACTCGACCTATGAGACAAATCAATGTACAACTGTCAATGTCTTCTGGATATCCAGAAAAAAAGGACAAAATGAACATGAAATAAACTATGAAAGTACTGAGCTAGTGGGGGGGTGTGATGGATGGAGCACTACTGCTAGAGGCTTAGTATGCAACCTATATGCGCAGGGTATACAAGAATGCAATGCAGATCTGTCTAGCTCCAACCAGTACCATAATGGGGGTGTAATATGTGATACATAGGCGATGGCGAGGCAAAAATACCTCGGAGCATGATCTGCGGGTGTGAGTGTAAGTGAGCTAGCCGCTCCTGGTGCTGATGTCGAGCCCGTAGCTCTCTGATCTCCCTCTGATGTAGTCTAGGAGTCTGGTAGCCTGGTGCTCTCGGTCTCCGTTTGGCTCGGAGCATGATCTTCGGGTGTCAGTGTAAGTGAGCTAGCCACTCCTGGATATGGTGCTGATGTCGAGCCCGTATCTCTCTGATCTCCCTATGATGCAGTTTAGGAGTCTGGTAGCCTGGTGCTCTCGGTCTCCGTTTGGCTCGGAGGTCCGCAGCGCGCTGAAGTGTAACCCCCTCCTGTGTCAGAATAGGCACTGGGATAGATCTCTGGAAGAAATCAGTGAGCTAGAGCTGTCGCCCACCTCTCCTTGTGGTATGAGTCCGTAAGCAGTGTCTCTCTGTGGCGTTGTGTCTCTGGCAAGAACTGGCCAAATCTGCGCTGGTCTGCGGACTCCATGATCTGGCGGAGTGAGAGATGTCCACCATTGAAGATGGTGGTGTATCTCTCTCTAATGACACTATATGCTCTGCATCTGCATACATAATGTTCCTCACTCTCAACAACCTCCTCCTGGCATAGTCTGCATATCCTCTCTGCTCTGGGGATCCATGCTGCCCTACCTGCGTCAATCTCAAGCTGGTGTGATGACACACTGAGCTGGCCAATCACCACTTGGGCACTGTGAGGCATGTACACATCCATGTATCCAGGTCTCTGTATGAATCCATCCGGTGAGATATGTATAAACTGATCTCTGTGTAGTATAGCATCTTCGGCGCAGTAGAGGCTGACTGGGTGTAATCCAAGTCTCTTGAGTGTATCGCTACCATAAATCCTGCCGAAGGACTCTATTCCTCTCATTGTGAGAGAGCTGGATGTGTGGTGCATGTGTATCAGACTGGAAAGGTGGCAGGTGATCTATGTCAAGACCATGCTGAGTGAGCCACTGTATCATCTGTGAATACCATGATCTCTTATCTCCACTCTCTGCGAGCTGCTTGGACGCCTCAAAAGCTCTATGTGAGAGTCGATTTGATGGCATATCTGTGATCCTCTGTATGAAGGAGATCGTCTGGAAGAGGGCCTCTACTAGCATAGGAGGTGCAGCAAACTCCGTCCGGACAATGTCATGTGGGATGGAGGGTTTGCTGGCGGATCATCTGTGAGAGCATGAGAATCTAAGGCCTTTCTATCTGAGACCATGTGGAGGTGGCGAGCCCAGGTGCCCATACTGCTGTGCAGCATACATCAAAGCAGGGGTGACTAGTGTGTCAAACAACTACCCCTTTGTGTGGGGCTCCTAGAAGTGTGCTTGGTGACACTGTCTCTCTAGCATGGCCAGAGCTGCATACCCTCATGTGAGTCTCTATCCCTGGCTGCCTATGCCATAGTGAATCTTCCTGGCGGAGTCCAAAATGTAATCCCCAGCAGGTACACATATGAGTCTACCACCTCTACCTGTCCTCTTGCTAGTGTGAAGATGGCCTATCGTCGAACCGGCCCTAAGGTGTGGAAAATCATGGCCTTGGTTTTCCCAAGGTTCACTGTAAGCCCCCTCTGTGTGCAGAAGTCATTGAGTGCATGGAGATGTGGTGCTGTAGTCCCATCTGTGACTCAGAAACCAGAATAATATCATCTGCATATAGCATAATGTGGACTGTGGTACCTGAGATGTCTACCCTGTCCTCCCCAACACCGTGACCAATGAAGTCAGCCACCTCATCGATGTATAGCCCAAATAGTGTAGGAGAGAGTGGGCATCCTTGCTTCACACCTATGGTGCTAGCAATAACATCAGATAGCCCCCTGGGGCATCGTATGCTTTATATGAGGAGGTCTTAGGGCGCATACGATAGCCCCCTGGGGCATCGTATGCGCCCTAAGACCTCCTCATATAAAGCATAGATGCCCCAAACCATCTCTGATGGGATCCCCAATGACTGTGCGCTGGAAGAGTCTCTCCTGGCACCATGTCAAATGCTTTGCAGAAATCCACAAAGCATCAGTATAATCTCTTCTCCCGCGCCCTAGCCTGGTCAATCAGACATCTCAGAGTGAATATATGGTCAATAGTGGAGAAAGTTCGTTGGAATCCAGCCTACCCTGGTGCTCGCAGTCCCTCCTTCTCTGCATATGAGCTCAACTCTACCTCGAGCATTGCGCCATAAAGTTTGGCCAATGTATGACCAATCATGATAGTCCTGTAGTTGCTGGGGTCTAGCATGTCTCCCACTTTGTGGGAGAGGCATGATGGTGTGCATAGTCCACTCAGCTGGTAGGCCCTCCACTATAGCAACAAAGGGTCCCAGTGTGTTAGCTGCATAAATAAGATGCTCACTCTGTATACCTGTGTGGTCAACCGATCTCCCATGTTGTAACCGGTGGATAGCTCTCTCTACCATCGAGGCGGTAAAGAAAGTAGAGGTGGTAGGGCGGGATTCCTGTGGTGGCTGTGGTATGGGCGGCTGGTGCTGAGGGATATGGTAGAGGTTCTTTGCATATGTGTGCCATGCGTGTGGATCCTCAATCGGGGTATGAGGGCGAGGCTCTCTCATCCTGCGCCATGCAGTGGTTGCATCTCTGCTCATGAGTAGGTGGTATATATCCCAGTACTGTGCCTCCTCATATGCACGCCTCTTACAGTGCGTGAGGATCCTCATCTGTCGGCTCACCTCTCTCTGTATAATGGTCCCCAGTGCTCTCTGGGCACGGAGGTGTCTATATAGCTCTCTGCACTCATCATCATACCACCCATTATGGGGCATGCTCCCAGATCTATCTGTGTGTGCAATGTGTGTATGATGGGGAAAGCTGCGGGTGGCGGCCGTATGTAGTAGAGATGACAGCTGGGTGGTGAGTGTGTCTAGAGGTGACAGGGCATCCATCTGGAATAGCCTGTCATATACATGATGCTCATATATGTCTGCCAAGTCATGGGTGAAGTAGAAGGTTGTATGCGATGCCTGTGTGGGCTGTGTGGAGCTCGCCAGTGAGACAGTAAGAGGTATGTGTGATCCGCACCAATAGGATAGGAGGTTGTATGCGATGCCTGTGTGGGTGCTGGTGTGGAGCTCGCCAGTGACAGTAAGAGGTACGTGTGATCTGCACCAATAGGACAGGAGGGGATGGTGAAAGATGTCATTGCCTATGTGGTCTCCATGGACCCCATGATGTAGTCCACTGTGCTACCCCCCATGAACGTGGAAAGCATGTCAGTGCTCCTGAATCCTGCCACTGTCTCATCCCATTATAAATAACGAGATGGTGTCGTGCTCGCAGCTCAAGTAAGTGATGACCATATCTGGTGTTATATCCGGCCCCATGTCCTCTGACACCTTGCAGGCTCCCGTGTCCTCCACCTCTAGTGTGTGCATCACCTCGGGGTGCTTGAAATCATAAATGTCGCACTGTCGGCTTTGTGTCCGTGCATTGAAGTCCCCCATAAGGAGGACTTCCCCCAGGTTGGAGTAGTGTATGATCTCATCTGAAAGGGATGCATATGGTGACTCTCCCAATGGCCCTGTGTCCTCCTCCTCGCCTCTACTATCATCCTCTGCTGTCATGGCATATCTCGATCGTTTAGGAGAGAAGTAGCATAGAGCAATGTATAACACCCTGTCTGCTGAGAGCTGCTGTCTAATCCACATGTATCTAGCCTCCTGGTCACGTGCCACCACCTGTAGGCGCTCCTATAGCTCTCACTTGAAGAGTACCGCTATACCTCTAGATCCTCACGATGTGCTCTCCCATGTGGTTCCCCCTGTATGTAAACTCCCACTCATAGCCCTCTACTTTGGGTAGCCCCCTCTCTGGGCTCTGGTGGTGTCTCTGTAAGTAGTATGATGTCCCGAACCTCCATGACCTCCTCCATCCTCCCAGGATGTGTCCAAAGTGTTCCATAGCAGTTCCGAACTGCTATGTGTATCTGTGAATCTGGATCCTCCATAGCCGATGTCCCATAGGCCGCCTGGCGTTAATCGGTGGCCTTGCCATTGATGATGACACGGCCATCGAGATAGAATGCTCTCTTGCCCTCTTTCCGGGCCTGTAGGACTCTCGGCATGCATGTTTTCTTGTGTTCTATGTGCATCCTTGTAAGGTTGTCATCCAAATAGATGGGATCTCCCTGTAATCCTCGTAGAATCACCCTCTTTCTCATGAAGGTGACCCTCTCCATCTCTTTTGCAAACTGTAGGATGAGGGCTCGCTTGCGTGTTGAGTCTTTCGCGGCTCTCCATGCTTTGGTGAAGGGGAGAGGGTCCTCTTCCCTATAGCCGAGCTTCATGCATAGAAGCTGTCCATCTTTCTCGAGAGTGGAGTCGGGTGTCTCGGCTATACCTGTGACTCAAATGTTGAGGCAGCGGGCATGCCTCATCTCCTCCTCAATGGTGGTGTGAATGATTTGGTGTTCTTCCCTTTGAGTCACCTCCCTCACTTCTTTATGGATGTTCTTCTTCACCACCTCAACCCATCCTGACTGCTTGGCTTTGAGTTTTCCCTCCATGTCCTTTGTGATCTCCTTAGAGATCTCTTCTTTGATGGCCGTGAGAGTGTTGTCATTGATCTTCCTTTCTTCCTTCTCGGTGTTCTTGACGGCTACCAGTTCCACTTTCAATGCACTCACCTCCTCCTTGAGTGCTGTGTTCTCTTGTTCAAGGTCCGTGACCCATGCTTCGAGGGCCATGATGTGCCGGTATAGTTTGTTCTCCACCTCATTGAGGTTGGAATCGGATGTCTTCTTGTTCTCCTTGATTAGTGCTTTCATTGCCGTCTCGAGGGCCTTGAGCTTCTCTTGGAGACTCGGAGCCATTCCTCGAGCTTACTTTGCAGCACTTCCACAGGTAGGGAGGAGAGAGAGAGAGAGAGAGAGAGAGAGAGAGAGAGAGAGAGAGAGAGAGAGAGAGAGAGAGTTATGTTGCTGTCTTGGGGGCCTGAGAAAGGGTGGGTGGGAAAAGGGAGGCGGAGGAAAGGCATGAACATAACGAGCGAGCCCAGGCAGGAGAGAGGCGAACAGTGAAGCGAACATAGAGAGAGAGGCAAACAGTGAAGCGAACAGAGAGAGGCGAACAGTGAAGCGAACAGAGAGAGAGAGAGGCAGGCAAACAGTGAAGCGAAAAGGGAGGCGGAGGGCCTAGCGAAAAGGCAGGAACATAACGAGGCAGCCCAGGCGGGAGAGAGGCGAACAATGAAGCGAACAGAGAGAGAGAGAGAGAGAGAGAGAGAGAGAGAGAGAGAGAGAGAGAGAGAGAGAGAGAGAGAGAGAGAGAGAGAGAGAGAGAGAGAGGTGGGCGAACAACGAAGCGAACAGAGAGAGAGAGAGAGGCAGGCGAACAATGAGGCGAAAAGGGAGGCGGAGGCCTAGCGGAAAGGCAGGAACATAATGAGCCAGCCGAGGCGGGAGAGAGGCGAACAATGAAGCGAACAGAGAGAGAGAGAGGCGGGCGAACAGCGAAGTGAACAGAGAGAGAGAGGCGGGCGAACAGTGAAGCGAAAAGGGAGACGGAGGGCTGTGGAAAGGCAGGAACATAACGAACAGAGAGAGAGAGAGGCGGGCGAAGAGAGAGAGAGAGAGAGAGAGAGAGAGGGGGAGAGAGAGAGAGAGAGAGAGAGAGAGAGAGAGAGAGAGAGAGAGAGAGAGAGAGAGAGAGAGCAAAATGACTAGCAGCGAGGAAGCACTTCAAGGAAGGAATAAAGACGTGAAGATGAAGGAATTTGAATCCGGAGCAAACGCGACAACCTTTGCAACAGTCTGGGAGGGGAGGGCGGTGAGACGGACGAATACCTGAGGCAACTCGGCAACCTCTACGGTGCAGACTGGGAGGGAGGCGAGCGCGGATGAATACCTTAGTCTGCATGGAGGCAAGGCGGCATTTATAGGTGAGGGCCCAACCCAAACGCTTGCATGGCACTACGTGGGGAGGGGCTAAATTTTGTGACACGTGGCACCCAATGCAAGCCCCCTTATATTATAGAGAGAGGAGATTATAGAGAGAAGAGAAGTGCGTCCTTAAAGCAACAATGGTAGCGGCAAAATTTATTCAATTAGTTACGGATCAAATATATAGCGGGGGGGGGTTTACATTTTCTCAACACCATGGCGCTGAGCAACTTTCTCTGGACAGTGTTGGGGGTGGGCGCTGTGTGGATGATCATCAGGAGCGATCTCCGGCACTCTTCGGCGACTTTGAGCAGAAACGTGCGCCACATTCGCAACTGGCTCGAGAAGGAAGCAGCTTCGTCTGGCTCCGCAGCAGAGTACGTAACGCACTATCCCATTGTACGAATTAGGGTTTTTGCTGGATTCTCTACATCTGACGAAGTACTTGTACTAGTTAGGGTTTCGGGGGCGTAGAATAGGTACTATCTGTCGTACAAACTAGGGTTCCGGTGGTTAGACGTATTCGGGAATGGCGTCAGGAGCCTGGAGCTTCGTCAGTGACGAGGACCCTTTGTCAGGTGGGGTTTGTGCAACCCACATGCCATAGCTTGACGTCGTGGGATTGGGGAGGGAGGCCACATTGGCAAACTGATGTGCCAGAATCCTGCACACACTACGAGGTAGAAGAGTGGCTGAATGAGGTGGGGATTTCGAGGATATGAATCACGTTCTATTAGCACATTCTAGGATTGTCAATTGTGCCCTCTGCTTTGTTTCTTAGCACTAGGAATCTTAAAGACTTGCATATAAAGACTTGTTGCAATGAGTGTCTGTTTATTATATGGGAAGCACATCCAAAGGTTTGCTTGTGTGAAGGGGGGTTGTGGTGGTTTGTACCCCACATGCAAAGGCTGGGGACTGTGGACAGGGCTATATGTAGAGTGGGTGGCTACCTCGAGGCTATACTGCCTCAGGCCAGTTTTGCAGGAGGGGACTGGCCGGTGGGGGTGGATTACCCTCATACTAACGGGTGCAGTTGCGGCTTCTTGTTGGCGTTGAGGATTCAAATTGGTGGTCCCACATGATATTAGTGAAACCGGCCTTCAGAATCTTGACGGGCGGTGAGCACACTTAATCACACTTAAGACTCTTTATGAATTGGAATAATAAACTTGGAAGAAGAAGAAAAAGAATAAGTGGAGCTGGAGTGCACCTGCACAAAAGATCAATTGGCCCCAAAGCGTGGCACCCCCGCAGGTATTTATTTCCCCCATTCATGGAACAAGTACAAAATATCTGTCGGGCACAAAAATGGCACGATGTAAAGGCACAACCACCTACCAAGGAGAATAGCCACCCGCTATGTAGGACACAGCCACCTTCTTGTGGGGAAGGAAGAGGCGTAGTAGCTGCCTATGGATAGATTGAACAGCCCACTGGAGATGGAGAAGTAGACGCCAGTTTGCAGAGCATAGCCGCTGGCCGCCTAGCTGTAGGAACACAACAGCTGGAGAATGAATACACAGCCGCCTACTGTGGTTGGCCATACAGCCTGTATGGCTGCCTGACTGGAGGCGCACACACAGCCTATGTGGTCACCTGGCTGGAGAAGTATACACAGTTGCCTGCAGAATAGGGAGCGCAGCGCCTGGCTGGAGAAGTACACACAGCTGCCTGCAGAATAGGCAGCGCAGCCTGCGCAACACACAGTCGACTGTATGAAGAAGCAGCGCAGCAGTTCTTGTACAGTCGCCTCCTGGTTATACAGATATACAGCAGCTTGAGATGGAGCAGAAGCGTAGCCTTCCGCCTGCTGAAGGAACAGCAGCCTGTGCCGCCTATATGGGAAAGCACACAACCGCTTGTGGAGTTGCAGCCGCCTGAGAGCCACGGGAAAGAGCAGCCTGAAGGAGATCGAGCATGCGCCAGATGTAGTCGCCGGCTGTCCTCTCTTGCGAAAGATGGTGGAAACGATCGCCGGTGCTCCTCCTCCAAGGGTGGTAGCTTTTTTTTTTAAATGAGTGTTGGAGGGGAGTAAACCATTAGAGCTGGCTGGCTCCCAATGTTTGCATGTGGGCGGCCAGTTCTATGGTGGTGTGGGTAGGTGACCATGCACCCACCCCCACACACACACAAGTTAAGTGTGGCTCCCCACCTTGGCCCCTAAGTGGGTGCCCACTTTTAAGTGAATGTGAACATATAACTTTATAAAATGAAAGGTTAGAGAATAAACTATTAAACTAACATGTGCAATACACTTACCACCTGTTCACATGCAACAAAACTCGTCAGAAGATAGAGCAAACTTCACGACTCACTGGCAGGCGTCCCCGCTCAGTAAGTGACACATCAAATAGGCAAACACAAAAATACAAGTCATGCGAAAACAGTTTAAAACATGCAAAACATGAGTGCATGTGCAAACAGTATCATGGACATATCCCCGTTCATGGAACAAGTACAGAATATCTGTCGGGCACAAAAATGACACGATGTAAAGGCACAACCACCTACCAAGGAGAATAGCCACCCGGTGTGTAGGACACAGCCACCTTCTTGTGGGGAAGGAAGAGGTGTAGTAGCCGCCTATGGATAGATTGAACAGCCCACTGGAGATGGAGAAGTAGACGCCAGTTTGCAGAGCATAGCCGCCGGCCGCCTAGCTGTAGGAACACAACAACTGGAGAATGAATACACAGCCGCCTGCTGTGGTTGGCAGTACAGCCTGTATGGCTGCCTGACTGGAGGCGCACACACAGCCTATGTGGTCACATGGCTGGAGAAGTATACACAGCTGCCTGCAGAATAGGCAGCGCAGCGCCTGGCTGGAGAAGTACACACAGCTGCCTGCAGAATAGGCAGCGTAGCCTACGCGCAGCACACAGTCGACTGTATGAAGCAGCAGTGCAACAGTTCTTGTACAGTCGCCTCCTGGTTATACAGATATGCTGCAGCCTCAGATGGAGCAGAAGCGTAGCCTTCCGCCTGCTGAAGGAACAGCAGCCTGTGCCGCCTATATGGGAAAGCACACAACCGCTTGTGGAGTTGCAGCCGTTTGAGAGCAACGGGAAAGAGCAGCCTGAAGGAGATCGAGCATGCGCCAGATGTAGTCGCCGGCTGTCCTCTCTTACGAAAGATGGTGGAAACGATCGTCGGTGCTACTCCTCGAAGGGTGGTCGCTTTTTTTTTTTTAATGAGTGTTGGAGGGGAGTAAACCATTAGAGCTGGCTGGCTCCCAATGTTTGCATGTGGGCGGCCAGTTCTATGGTGGTGTGGGTAGGTGACCATGCACCCACCCCCACACACACACACACAAGTTAAGTGTGGCTCCCCACCTTGGCCCCTAAGTGTGGCTCCCCACCTTGGCCCCTAAGTGGGTGTCCACTTTTAAGTGAATGTGAACATATAACTTTATAAAATGAAAGGTTAGAGAATAAACTATTAAACCAACATGTGCAATACACTTACCACTTGTTCACATGCAACAAAACTCGTCAGAAGATAGAGCAAACTTCACGACTCACTGGCAGGCGTCCCCGCTCAGTAAGTGACACACATCAAACAGGCAAACACAAAAATACAAGTCATGCGAAAACAATTTAAAACATGCAAAACATAAGTGCATGTGCAAATAATATCATGGACATATCCCTCGTTCATGGAACAAGTACAAAATATCTGTCGGGCACAAAAATGGCACGATGTAAAACATAAATCCTGGTCTTTCTATGGAGTGACAGCCCCATAGGTAAGACAGTTCCAGGCACGAGCCTCCCTATGGAGTGACAGTCCCATAGGCAAGACACGGCACAAATACTGGTTCTTCCATGGCGTGACAATCCCATGGATAGAACACAGTCCAGGTCATACACGGGTGGCACCAGTCTGGCTCCCATCCATACGACACCTTCCTGCTAACACACAGGTGGCACCAGTTTGGCTCCCGTCCATGTCAAGTAGAAATACTGGCCTCTTCACATGAGACACCGGCATGGCCTCAAGTTAACGAGACACAAAAACTGGAGATGGACCAAGTGGTCGGCCAATTGGTGACATCCCTGAACTTAAGAGGCATGGGTGTGACCAGCCATCAAATCAGTCCATATATAGCAAAAATCAGTATCCAAATGATATAAATTTCGCATGGCAGATAAGTCCCCATGAGAGACTACTGAAACTACAGCCACATATGGCCTCCTGAACAATGCATCTGCTACCAAATTCTTCTTTATTGCTTTATTGATACGGATGTGAGATACAATAGGGATGGAATATCCCTCTTTGCCAGCATGATCAACACTACCCTGCATATCGGGAACTGCATGCATATCAAGCTTAGATTGCTTGTCCTCTTGCATCTTGCTTACGTTTGGGGCATTGCCGAAACATATGCTCTTTGCTTCCACATGCAAAACATTTCCCGTCGTCTTTCGCATATTGCTCCCTTTTCTCAGGAGTCAAGCCAAACCTGTTCTTCTTGAACTTTCTAGCATGAGGCTCATGGTCCTCTCTTTTTCTTTTCCCCTTATTCAACGGGGCAGTCCTATTGCATGGGCTTCATGGGCCATCATGGAAGTTTCATGAAGCACGGTGGCATGTGCTCCACGAACGTGAGAATCAGATGTATGTGACTTTCCTGCATAAGGCAATGTCTCTCCATGAGACAACTCAGTAGGCAAAGCTCTTTTAGTAGCAGACCTGTCACCCCTACCATGGAATACATGTCGTGAATGCATGCGACCATCATGCCCTCCATGAGCACTAGCATACATATACCTGTCAAGCTTTGTGCCTTGTGGAGAAGATGCATGACGAGAGGTGACTGTCACCTCTTCCCTTTGCATAGATGACCTCAACCTTTGAGATGCGTGATTTCCATGGTTCAAGCGAGGTGGATTTCTGAATTTCAGCTCTCCATCTTCCCCCTCTTTGATGTCACCTTTGCGGAGGAGGTAGGAAAGTGCCAACTCCCTTGGCTTCTTGTCCACTTCCCGTGCCATGGACTCAAAAGTCTCGTTTACCATTGCATCAGGCTCTTCTTCTTGCATGACTCTTTCCTTGAGACAGTTGTCCCCTTGAATCACTATCATTCACCCTCTCAAGGGGCTTGTGCCTTCCCTGTAAAGCATCAGAACCACGCGAGGCACTTGATAGGCCCCTTGAATTAGGCACTTTCAAAGGGTTGTCTGGGCTGTCCATTAAGTGTGGTAGAAGCGGGGTGTCCAATGCACAGGTTCGTTTCCCCACTAAGAAGAGGGAAACAATGTGGCTCTGATACCAATGAAAGCGATCCCGTCAAGTGGGGATAGACTCCGTTGGACACCCACACGCGTAATAGCACAACTTAATATCACAATTTGAAATGGACAACTTAATAACAACTGGAATTTGAAATGAAATGAAATGAAATAGATGGACACCAGCACTGGGGCCGAAACGGGCCGACCCCCCCCTCAATATATGATATATTTATTGGGAGTATTTAACAAGTACAATGCTCCATGAGTTCAAAGAACCAGATGATGTCCATGTACAAATGAATACAGTACCAAACAAAAAGGCCCGAAGTTGACGTTCGAAGTAGAGCGACCACTTGAGTGGTCCAGTCTCGAAGTTGATGTTCGAAGTAGAGCGACCACTTGAGTGGTCCAGTCTCTACGGTCCTGTGCCTTCACTGAACTCCGCGGAGAGCGCCCCACTGGTGTTCCAAGACCACGCACAAACAGGCGCGCTCGTACTGACACCTGGCTCTCCCGATCTCAGCACCTTTGGACCGTGGTTCTCCAAGAGCTTGGACTACCCGGCACCAAACGGGTGTTAGCCGTAGAGAGAATCCCTTATCAGATTTACCACAAAGTTCTTTACTTAAATCTGAAATTCACTTACTTGTAGCTTGCAGATAGAAGACCAATACCCGGATGTGTCTGCCTGTGTGCAGCTACTAGTGGAAGACACGAAGACACAGCAGCCTGTCAAAGAGGAGGAGGAGGAGCTGCCTGTGTTGGAGGTGTAGCCACTTGAAGAAGGGAGATGCCGCCTTTGGAAAGGAGGCACAACCACCTACCAAGGAGAATAGCCACCCGCTGTGTAGGACACAGCCACCTTCTTGTGGGGAAGGAAGAGGCATAGTAGCCGCCTATTGATAGATTGAACAGCCCACTGGAGATGGAGAAGTAGACGCTAGTTTGCAGAGCATAGCCGTCGGCCGCCTAGCTGTAGGAACACAACAGCTGGAGAATGAATACACAGCCGCGTGCTGTGGTTGGCAGTACAGCCTGTATGGCTGCCTGACTGGAGGCGCACACACCTCCTATGTGGTCACCTGGCTGGAGAAGTATACACAGCTGCTTGCAGAATAGGCAGCGCAGCGCCTGGCTGGAGAAGTACACACAGCTGCCTGCAGAATAGGCAGCGCAGCCTGCGCAGCACACAGTCGACTGTATGAAGAAGCAGCGCAGCAGTTCTTGTACAGTCCCCTCCTAGTTATACAGATATGCAGCAGCCTCAGATGGAGCAGAAGCGTAGCCTTCCGCCTGCTGAAGGAACAGCAGCCTGTGCCGCCTATATGGGAAAGCACACAACCGCTTGTGGAGTTGCAGCCGCCTGAGAGCCACGGGAAAGAGCTGCCTAAAGGAGATCGAGCATGCGCCAGATGTAGTCGCCGGCTGTCCTCTCTTACGAAAGATGGTGGAAACGATTGCCGGTGCTCCTCCTTGAAGGGTGGTCGCTTTTTTTTTTAATGTGTTGGAGGGGAGTAAACCATTAGAGCTGGCTGGCTCCCAGTGTTTGCATGTGGGCGGCCAGTTCTATGGTGGTGTGGGTAGGTGACCATGCACCCACCCCCACACACACACAAGTTAAGTGTGGCTCCCCACCTTGGCCCCTAAGTGGGTGCCCACTTTTAAGTGAGTGTGAACATATAACTTTATAAAATGAAAGGTTAGAGAATAAACTATTAAACCAACATGTGCAATACACTTACCACTTGTTCACATGCAACAAAACACGTCAGAAGACAGAGCAAACTTCACGACTCACTGGCAGGCGTCCCCGCTCAGTAAGTGACACGTCAAACAGGCAAACACAAAAATACAAGTCATGCGAAAACAGTTTAAAGCATGCAAAACATGAGTGCATGTGCAAACAGTATCATGGACATATCCCCCGTTCATGGAACAAGTACAAAATATCTGTCGGGCACAAAATGGCACAACGTAAAACATAAATCCTGGTCTTCCTATGGAGTGACAGTCCCATAGGTAAGACACAGTTCCAGGCACGAGCCTCCCTATGGAGTGACAGTCCCATAGGCAAGACACGGCACGAATACTGGTTCTTCCATGGCGTGACCATAGTAACTAGAAACGGCGTTTCCGCCCTCTAGAAACGGTTCGGCCGTTTCCGGAAACGGCAGACCGACGGAAACGCCGTTTCCGTACATTTTTTTTTGGCAGGTTAAACGAGAGGGGGGGGGGCCGCGTGCGATTTTTTCATTTCGCTCCTCCTTTCCTGCAGCCTTCAGCCTTCAGTCTTCAGTTTTTTTATGGTTCACATGAATTTGCCGCGACATCATACATGTCCATTATATCTACATTCTGTTAAGTGTTATGATTCTAATGTCCACTTGAGTCTTTGATGTGTCTTGTTTGAGGTCTCTATGCATGTTTTTTGCATCTCTTGACATAAGTTTATTTAATAGGATGTCTCTATGCATGTTTTTTACATGTCTAAAATAAATTCAAAAGAAACTCCGTTTCTTGCCGTTTCCGACCTCGCGGAAACTCTGAAACACCGTTTCCAACCCGGTCCAAACCGACCGTTTCTACCGGTCCAGGTACACAGTCCAGGTCATACACGGGTGGCACCAGTCTGGCTCCCGTCCATACAACACCTTCCTGCGAACACACGAGTGGCACCAGTCTAGCTCCCATCCATGTCAAGCAGAAATACTGGCCTCTTCACATGAGACACCGGCCTGGCCTCAAGTGAACGAGACACAAAAAATGGAAAGACCAAATGGTTGGCCAATTGGTGACAACACCTGTCATCGCCTGCAGCCAGTCGCCTGTGTCCATGTATTTTGCCTCCTTAAGCCTTAGTTCTGACTCCTGAGTCCTGACTCTTGAGTCATGACTCATTTTGTATCTACTTAATTATTAATATGACTCAAAAGCTTACCATTTTAGTGTAAATTTGTGCTCATTTTGATGTACTTTCAAAGTAGAATAAGTGTAGAGTAGAAAAAAAAAAGTATTTTTTGAGTGCCGTTCCCTCCCCCGTCCCCGTTCCCTACTTATGGCCGTCCCCCGTCACCGTCCCCCGTCCCTTGTGACCATGACGGGGAGTGAGGAAAAATGAGAAAACACCTACAAAGGGCGGGCACACCCACAACAGAGGCCCTGGTGTCTGATAAAGACAGGAGATGACTTCTAACAATACCTGCATTGGTGCACCTTGGGTAGAGCTAAGAAGGGCCAACCAAATCACTCACAATCCACATGGCCTTCATCATAAGGTGACAAGAGGTGGTTACAACCATGATAAACACTTGATCTACAACACAAAACACAACTTGGTCCAACATAGAAAAAACACACACAAAGTTATCTCATCCCTTGGGAAAAATTAGGGTTTCCAAAAAATTAGGGCTTTTTGAAACTGATGCTATAGGAGGATGTAGCAACCCCCCAATACTTGATATATGCTCTCAATTTTGACAAATGCTGGGGGATTTAAGATTAATGCTTTGATTAAGTAGGATTTGTGGGGAAAAAAAAAGCCCCAGATTTCACTTCCGGATTTTTTTGCAGGAGCACTTCAAATGGTAGATTCTTGAAAACCCCCAAATATTTTTGTACCTTTTTTTTGTTTTATTTTGATGTCGAATTTTGCAGGTTGCTGTAGATGTAGGGCTTGTTGCTGTTGAGCTGCTGCTTTGGGTTGACTAGACGTGAGCAGACGTTTGATGAAGATGGCACAGCACAGGCTTAGGTGGAGGCAGCACAAAGTGCTTAGCACATAGTAGCACACGGAGGTAGTTGTCAAGGAGAGGATGATGGGCTGAACATTCAGCTTGGGACACCGAGGGCAGGGGCGGCAGCAAAAGGAGCAAACACTGGCACGTAATGTCAAGCAGGGGCGGCAGCAAAAGGAGCAAAAGGAGCAAACGCTGGCACGTAATGTCAAGCAGATTGTCCACGTCTGCTACTGCAGAGAGAAATGGCGCTTGGAGGTTCACAACCGCTGCTGATGATGGTAGCGTGGAGACTCACGAGTAGGAGTAGTTGCAGCAGAAGGTGTAGGAGATATTGGACATAGGAATTGAAGGAGCCATGGACATGTAGTAGTAGACTTGGGTGCTTTGATACCATTGTTGGACGACAGCCCCTTGTGTGAAAGAGGGAAAGAAGCTATGGGGGTTTGAAGATGACAGCCATGGATTTGGAGAGTAAGACGACAGTGATAAGAGAGAGAGAGAGAGAGAGAGAGAGAGAGAGTGAGAAGTACACGACTCAAATGATTTGATAGTTGTTTTTTTAATTCAATGAAGTACATGTACCTTTATAGGTTACAAAAGTTGCCTCAATGATATCACTGCTTATGTCAAACACACAAATATCTAGATATTATTATAACCCCTCTAAGAGGTGGTTCATACACAAACACACTACCTCACTCATAAGAGTGGGTTCACACACAGACATACACACACTATGTTCATCAAGTACACACACAACACGGCTTAGCAGCCATTCACTCACTCTTAGATCAAGTACACACTGACCATAACAACCACAGAGATAAGTCCTTTCTTCCAACAGCCACAATTATAAACTTCTCTTATTGAGAGGCAACTATGTATTCAACTTAACATTGGGAACTAAGCCCAAAACTGATGGAATCATGAGCTGATCATGGTTGATTCAGGCTTGTGATTGGACATTGAGAAAGAAATTGTGGTATAAGTGGCTAGGAGGAAGTAAAAGTGCAGAAATCGGTGACAGCGTTTGTTGGAGAGCCTGAGTCTGAGCTTGTCCTGCTGCTGCAAGCTGTCCACCAGACCCTGTTGTTGCTTTATCAACAGCCATTTGCCTCTCAAGTTGAAGCTTTAGTATAGTTATGTAGGGTTTTTTGGGTGTGTACGAATTTTGGCTTTTGAAGTAGTACCTCATTGTTTCTCTTGCACAAAATAGGGGTTGTGGTTGTATCTATATTTTGCATTTGCAGATGGTTTCTTAATGTAGCAGTTAAATGTATTGATATCCCTGATCATGACTTGACCCTGGCAGAGCTGAAAGAGTGAAACCAAAGGAATTTGAAAGGCAGCCGGATGAGAGAGCTGCTCCCAAGGAAGACAAGAAGTAGTCTCAGGGAGGTTATGAATCAGAGATTGATATAGGATTGTGTGGTATGTCATCTCCTGCCTTTAAAAGGCTATCTGAGGAGACATCCCTATCTTTGCCATCTCAACATGATCGTGCTCTATGAGGCGGCAAATCTGGGAGAATGTCAAAAAGGTGATGTGTAGATTGTGCAAGGTAATAATTAATGGTGCAAGGTAATCTTTAGTGTGTGCTTAATTGACCTTCTCAGTGTCAAAGGGGTGATGTGTAGATTATGCAAGGTAATCGTTAATTGTGGAAGGTAATCAGTAGCTTATGCTTAAATGGCCATCTCCGCGACCTTCATAATTCAAGATTCTTGTTGTTCACAAAGCGAGTATTTGTCAGCCAAAAGTTTGTGAAGCAGTCTTTTTTAATTTGGTGTTATTGTGCACCTTTTCCCATTTTGGCATTATCAAATAATCTCATTTTTTAAATTCAGAACATCAAATTTCTGGTATATGAAAGGTAATGCATGTACTTTATTGCATGGAATTTTCTTACCATGTGGTTGAGGAGACTGTAGATTTGATAGGGGGTTTGCTGGGCCCCTTGTAGTTAGTGCTGTGTGTGTGTGTGTGTGTGTGTGTGTGTGTGTGTGTGTTTTTTGGGGCAGAGCAAAGGTCAACACGAAGTAGTCCAACCTCAACCATGTTTCTTGCCATCACTATCAGTTTGCTCAGATGAACTCACGCCCATCACTGGCAGTTCAACAGCCGGGCTCAAACCTTTACGGGCAGCCCTATCCCGTGCACTCAGCTGTGAAGTTGTAGCAAGTGGTGGTCCCTCGAAGCAAGTAATCTAGCTGTTGTGACCGGTGAGGTATCCCCACCTAACAGTGACCAGTGAGGTATCCCCACCCAACAGTGACCAGTGACCAGTCACTCATTTTGGGTTTCCCATCCAGCAAGCAGTAGTGCCTGACAACAAACGCATGTATTATACTTGCCTGTCTTCATGCTTGTGTGGGCCCAGCATGGATGTAACAATGATGAGTGCATATCATTATGGGAACTGCCATGCCAACAGAGGCAGCTTTCAATGAAAAGGCTCCAAGGAAGAGCTTCGTAAGTTTGAAGATTGCCTGTGTAGACATGCACTTTTCATGGGGTACAAGTGAAGGGTGTCTAATTAAGAAATTTAGCAACATGATAATTCAAGAGAAGGGTTTGCCTAATAAGAGAGAGAGAGAGAGAGAGAGAGAGAGAGAGAGGGGACTACTGGAGAAATTTAGAAGCATTTTTGGGTCCATGGGATATTGTAGAGAGAAGCGATAGAAGAGGCAAAAAAAAGAGAAAAATGCAAGTTGGGCAATACAACGCCAAGACTTGCCTTCTACAATGGTGGCAAGCCAATAACCTCTCTCTCTCTCAGGTCTTCACTGTACACATCCCACTGCCCAGCTGAGGGGCTTCACCTTTTCAGCTGAGGAAAAAACAATAAACCCAAACTGCTTATTGGGTAGATCTGCTACATCCCAGGTCTATTGGGGAGGAGCATTGCAAGAGGTGCAGGCCTTCAAACACAGACACCTTGCTGCTGCTGCATGGGTGAACCCAGTGCAATAGTGATGCTACTGCTGCCTGTGTTGAAGGCTTTAGAGTTTGAAATGCAGTTCGCTCAGGTTGTCTCTAAGCAGCCCAGTTCGGACTCCAGGGCATCAGGCGATTGCTCCTTTCCTCACCTGAACACATCCCTTCTATGATGGATGATGTCTATGCCTTTATCATGGTTGAGTCTTCTCTTCACCTCTGGAGAAGTGATAGAAACTCAGTTTGATGGTTCATTTATGAAGATTTGTCGACTAAAGTGACATCTTTATGCATGAACATGTCAAACTCTTGGGTGGTGTTACTGTGAGTGGCACATAGTGTTTGCTATGCATGATAAGCTGAGAATACTCTCATGGAGTAAAGATTGCACACGTAGGTTTTTTGGGAAATATCACTTCTAAGAAGCATGCCTTGAGAGCAGAGTGGCAGCCTTGATTCAGAAATGTCTACTCAACTTTGTGTGCGCACTCTATCTTTATGCATGAACATACACCTACTCTTGGTGCTCATGATGTGAGTGACGGTGCCAAATCACATATTCTATGCTGTGGGTGAGGGAGTTGATTTTATGAAGCTTTGGAAGTAGTCTCTAATAGAGTTAAGGTTGCACTTTGTTTTTTTTAAAGTTTGAAAATAACATAAACTTACCATTGGCATATATATCAATTGGAGTAAGTTTGGAGACAGGTCATATGGTGATGGATAAAGGTTTGGTCTTATTTGTGCAAGCACGATCTTCACTTGATGTTTTGAAGCTTTGTGAGTAGTCTCTCATGGAGTTAAGGTTGCACTTAGGTTTTTCTTAAGTTTGAAAATAACATAAACTTGCCATTGGCATGGATATCCATTGGAGTAAGTTTTGGAGACATGTCATTTTGTTTCTGCAAGCACTATCGTCCTCCCAACAAAACCCCGAATGGGGTGACAAAATGAATGGACAATTTTTCTTCAAGAGAAAAGAGGCTAGAGGTGCAGAAAATGTAACTCACCCCTAACTAGATTGTTGGAATTTTTATTAAGGAAGATGAGCAAGTTAGTTCAATCTTGAAGGGGTTGCCCCGCAAGACTTGAAGAGCAGTTGACATTTTCTAGAATTGTAAGCATGCACATCTATTCTCAACCTTTTACAAGTTTTAGTTATGAGTAGGTTTCTCAAGGAGGGATCACATAAATGTGCACCCATGGTGGATGAGCCCTTCACACAATTCACCGACCCAATAGTTTCAGACTGCCCTCGTTTTGTTGACCAAGTCAATGCTTGAGCTAGAGCCCGTGGTGGACATTCTAAACACACAAAGTTTCTCCTCTTCTCCCTCCACAAGTTGACCAATAACACATTCTAGAAAAAGGGATATCTACATCTTATCTAGTGTTGTACACTAGACTCATCCCTCTATTTTATCCTCTAGAAAAGTACATACATTTTTAGAGTCTAAAGTAATAAGAATCTTTTCCAATGTTCAAGAAATAACAATAAGAAATGAAAAGTAAAGTTGTAGAAGTAGGAGCTTACTATCTTCTTTTTGAAACTCAGGTAGTGGTGTGTAAGACTTTTCAGAGATTTGTATCATCAACCTCATCAACTCTAACACCAACATTGAAAAGTAGCAATCGAATGACAATGCTGGGCAATAGAAACCTCAATATTCCTGCATGAAGCTTCAAGGTTGACCCTAGCATGCTCAACAACAAAATCATCAATGTGTTTCTATGTTTGCTCTAGATACTCTTACTTCTATGGGGTTACACATCCAATTGCATTGTTTTTATAATTAGGAGGACAATAATCTATAATGACAACACATACAAGAGAGCTACATGAAGGTAGTTCATGAACCAATGATAATGTTTATAAGAAATCACCTACTGTGATGCATTCACAAACATATGATCTACAATTAAAATTTAGGTGTGCAATCTAGGGACGTAGGTTTTTCTTTGGATGTTGGTAGTTATCCAATTTGTGACTAAGGGGATAATTGATATGGCTCTCCTAAATCCATGATTAAGGGGTGGCAAGAGTCCTTATTTGTATGGTGTATTATTTTTCGGTTGATTCACATGGTGATTATTTACATGTGTAGAAGAAGTAAAAGAATGTGTGGATGAAGATGAGTAGAGGTAGACACTAGTTGAGATGTCACATGGGCAGTTAGGTGTACCTTGTTGTTGGTAATGCAACTAGTACTCCTTGGAGTTTTCCTTTGAGTTATATAATGATGTATTTGGGTTCTCTCATTTAGAGAAAAGTTTGCAATAAAATTGATGCTTATGCTTTGAGGTTTACTTTCATTACCCATAGCTACCCATCAGCTCAATCTCTTCATTATAGATTCTCTATTAGGCTTTGGCTTGCCATGAAATTTTTGATGGTATTAAAGTCACATCCTATTGTCCTTAGCCATTAGACGAGTGTTTCTATGAGTGGGTTTAGATAGTTTAGATTAGGACTTGTATGGTAGCTTTTTATCATATTTCTCTCCTCTAGTAGGATTAGCTTAGAAGTTTTTTGTGTTTATTTGGAGAGAGAGAGAGAGAGAGAGAGAGAGAGAGAGAGAGAGAGAGAGGATATATTGGTTCTATTTGCGTGATTAAAAGATAGTGATATTTGCTTTTATTCTTCTTATATTCAAATATTCTCATATATATGTGTGTGTGTGTGTGTGCAAAAGCCCAACGAAAGGGACTTTATTTACATCTCTTTTATGTCAAACAATGGTATCACTAAAAAGCTTTTGGATATTCTATCATATATAAAGTGACAAAGTGCGTGCCTTTGGATTATATATATATATATATATGATAGAATATCCAAAAGCTTTTTAGTGATACCATTGTTTGACATAAAAGAAATGTAAATAAAGTGCCTTTGGCTGGGCTTTTGCATCGTTCCCAATTGGTATCAGGATGCCATCTTCTACTTGTAGAGATATATATCAGTCCTTTTGATTGGCATGTGTTGGGATGCTTCATTTTTCATGATGCAAGATCCATGATATCTAGTTGTGTGCTATTCTTTTACGTAGATTCCTTCAATTTTCACAAGGATATTTAATTTAACTTGGATACTATCACTTGACTCCTTTGTGGGCTTCAAAGTTCCATTTTTCTCACTTGCTTTCCTTTTTTTATAGTCATTCTGAATATGAATAATCTTGCTACAAATATAAATTCACCTTCTTCTTCTTCTTCTTCTTCTTCTCTTTCAAAGAAGAGGGGCTATTGGAGTCTTTAACCTTTGTAGAAGAGGGTTTACTGGAGCCTTTGCCCTTTATAGATGAGGGGTTATTGGAGTCTTTACCCTTTATAGAAGAGGATTAATGGAGTCTTTACCCTCTATAGAAGAGGGATTATTGGAGTCTTTTACCTTTCCTTTCTTGTGTTGGTAGAGAATGCAAGATTCTCACCATCTCTTCCCTTTTGATATAGCTCCTCCTTCAAAAGCATGGCACTCAACTCCCCAAAAGTGTAGGAAGGGTCACCCATCATGGTATTCAGTGAAGTAATAAGCATGTAATATTTTCAAGGTAAGACTCTTCTGCATCTACATGCAAGATCTTTAGTTGTTACCATGATTCCAATTTTCACCATTTAATCACAAAGATACTTGATTCTTCTAATGAAGTGCTCTATCGATTCTTCCTACAATATTTTTTAAAGGAAAGTTCTTCTAAAAGTTTTAAATCCTTGTTTCATATGTGATCTCATATTGATTACTAAGAAGTGTGGCGAGGCATTTGTAGCCATGGGAATATGTTGAATTAGTGTCAAAATAGAGTCATTGATGTTGGTGACCATGGAACAATGTCCACGTCCCTTCTTCTCTACACACTAAAACTAGAGAAAGATTTATTGGAATTGTTTTCATTGGATCGAGTATGGTAGTTTGAGAATGTTGAAATATACAAGTGAATAGGTGTCAAAATAGAGTCATTGATGTTGGTGACCATGGAACAATGTCCACGTCCCTTCTTCTCTACACACTAAAACTAGAGAAAGATTTATTAGAATTGTTTGCATTGGATCGAGTATGGTAGTTTGAGAATGTTGAAATATACAAGTGAATAGGGTGTGTGCGGGAACAAGCCCTTAGCAAGAGGCTATAAAAGAGAATCTGTAAATGTGAGAAGCTGTGAAAAGGTGAGAAGTATCTACTGGGAGAGAATAAAGGGTAGCATGAGGAGATTTAGGAGGTGTGGAGATATTCTGGGAAGAGGTAGAGAGAATCAAGGAGAAATCAGTGGGATTAGATGCTTGGATGTAAACTTTATAAATTGAGGCATTGGCCTAATGAGAATTTGTTGGTTTTTGATTATCCATGTCTACATTAAGCTATTAGTTAATTGCTCACTTACGTCTTAATTATCGTCTAATCTCTTTATTAATGATGTTGATTCTAGCATTTGATTCACCATAGCTTATCACATTGCTGTAATTTTAACATGGTATCAGAGCCTAGCCTAGAATCCATCAATTTGTGAGCCCATTATCTTGCTGATGACCTGGCTAATTAGGATTAGTAGATAATTAATATTTTTACCTCTTTTTAAACAAACCCTCTGTACCCCCAGTTGGTGGAGGAGCTCTATCTCCCATCATACATCAAATTAGCTCAAGCCACTTTAGGCAAACATAGCTAACACACTTGTGCTCCAGTCTCTCCAAACAGAAGGTCAAACCGCCGCGCACAGCTGGAGAAATTCGCTAATTTACAGGCGTCAATTTTCTGAGGAGAAATTGAAATCTCTGCTTCACCAGATGCAATGGGTCTAATTTCTCTTAGCCCTAGGGGTTTTTAAGGGTGCTCTACAAGCTGGTGAAGAGACAGAATTCGATTTGATCAAGTCTATAGTGAGATCCAAGCTCTTCATCAAATCTACAGGTGACTTTGGTAAAACAGAGATTAAGTAGTCAATGTTTGGTCAAATTTTATGTTTCTTGGCTTAATCCTCTACTAGACTAATTACTATCGATGGCCTTGAAAGAATTTGAGCTCATTTGAACTGTAAGACCTCAGATCTAGGCTCCCCGCATACTCTGTTTTTTGTACACAAAATAGAGGATTAATTTGTTAATTAGTGAATAATCAGTACTAATCACTATTTTTGGTGCAATAGAGGGTTCAAATTAACCATTAGGTATCTGATACAGATCCTTATAACTTCAGATTGCAATTCGGAGATGGTTTGGTACTCCAACCATTCCGTACAAATTGGTTGCCCTTGATTTAATGTAATTTTTGGTGATTTTATACTGATAAATCTGTAATCATCTCCTAAACACTAGATTGAGTTGTAAAAGGGTAGACACTACCCTTGAATCTTGAAATTGGATGAAGAGGTAAGACCCCCTTCACATTATCATGAGTACGGCACAAGAAACAGCCAAATTAAATGGGGAGCAGTTTTACACATGGCAGACAAAAACCATGTATCTGCTCATGAGGAAAAATCAGTGGGGGCTAATTCAGGGAAGAGATGAATGCCCAGAGGTGAGAGGAGAAAATGAGTGGAAGATCAGGAATGAAAAAGCATTGGGACTAATCGCACTCAGTTTAAATGATGAAATCTTTCATCACATCACAGGGATACAATGGGCAAAAGATGCATGGGATGAACTCAATAAATTATTTGGCACACAAGCTAAAAATTCAAAGATAAATTTGTTAATGCAATTTTACAAATTGGATATGAAGGAAAGTGAACCTTTAATCACACACTTGAACAGATATAAAAGCATTAAGGTAGAAGATGATGAGGCACTAGCAGTGCTTCTCAAGAGTGTGGACAAAGGTGAATATGAAAACATTGTAGCAACACTAAAGAATGTACCTGAATTGAAGCTACACGAGATAGAAGGAGCTCTACTAGAGCAAGAGACCAGAGGCAAAGAGAAGCAATGGCTCGACTCAACAGCAAGAGAAGAAAAAGCATTCTTTATCCGAGGAGGATTCTCTCGAGGATGAGGACGAGGAAGAGGCAGAGTGCCAGGTGCCAAAACCTTAGTAAAAATTAATAAGGGTGAAGCATTCACCCATACCTTATGCCATGCAGATAAACCTCAACCACAATAGATCCACACATCCTCCATCTCTCAAATCACTTGCCATGTATTCCTAATTGCATATAGTATGCTTGCCTAGACTAAATTACGTCATGCATAGTACACCTAACCAATAGTATGCCTCGTCTCTTGAGCTTGTAGAGCTTGTGTCTCCAACCAACACTATCAACTTAAGCACTCATACAAGTGAACCTTAAAAAATACATAGGTTTTCTACCATGACATTAATACTCAAAATACACATATCATTCAAAATGCTAAAGGAATTCTATAAGGAATCCAAAAGAATAGAACATCATCGAAAGCACTTGTCATGTGCTAGTGAGCAAAGCTTGTGATGAAACTTTTATAGAAGGGTGCAAATCCTAATTTTGCTTATACTCTCATGTTCTTTTGTTGACAGCAAAGAGGTTGACCAAGTTATGGTAGTTTCCCTACATCCAACATTATCAACATACTCAACAAGGGCTCATGTTATCTATGACTACATTCAATACTCCATTTAGACCCATCATTCCAAAGGCTAAGGCATGCTTTAAAGAAAAAAATGTTAGCAAAAAAAATCCATCATGAGATAGTGAAAGAAGCTTATGATGCAAACCTTAAAGTCAAAATCACATGTAAAGAAATTGACCCTTTCATTTCTCCACACTTCAAGGCTCAATAAACATTATACATTCTAGATGTCTATTCATTTCTCCTAACTTTGAACCTCATAACCCTTACATGTGGTAAGGTTTTAGATCTAAATTAAAGTTATAAAATTTGCAAAGGTTTAAAACTTGTTCCCTTGGTATATGTTAGAGAAAATGTAAGAATCTTATATATACATACATACATGTGTGTGTGTGTGTGTGTTTATAGATACATACATACATGTGTGTGTGTTTATAGATACATACATACATATATTCAAGGTAAATGCTCCAACCTTTCCATTGTTACTATGCTAGGATTGACTAGCTCCACTTTTTTTTGTAAGCTCCCCTTTATGAGAGAGAAAGATACTTTGTGTTTGAGCAACTTGATTACACCCCAAAAAATCTAGTTTACATAAACAATGGGGCTAAGTATGGCCTACATAGGTTTGGCATCCATTCGAATAAGCTACATGCAAGTGTGGTCTAATTTTTCCATATTAAAGCATACCATCAATAGAGAGAAATCATCTTGGGACACATTGTCTTTGGGTTACAAGGCTCAAACAAGTGCCTACATGACCTTGCAGTGGTTCAAAAGCTGCATCCAACCCTATGGTCTTATGTTTAGTCTAATATAATCCTAGTCAATTTGGTCAACTAGGTATCATTAGACCTAATGTAGGGTGGGCGACATATGCCAACGTATCATGTTACTTCCCCTAGGCTTATATATCCATAAGATTAAATATAAAATATATCTATCCTCATTGTATGTATGCCCTTATTACAAAACATCTTATTACACACAATACACACAACCTTGGTCTCGAGGTCTTCTGTGTTAAAATTACAGCAATGTGATGAGCTATGGTGGATCAAATGCTAGAATCAACATCATTCATAAAGAGATTAGATGATAATTAAGACGTGATCAGTGAGCAATTAATTGATAGCTTAATGTAGGCATGGATAATCAAAAACCAGCAAATTCTCATTAAGCCAATGCCTCAATTTATAGAGTTTACATCCAAGCATCTAATCCCACTGATTTCTCCTTGATTCTCTCCACCTCTTCCCAGAATATCTCCACACCTCCTAAATCTCCTCATGCTACCCTTTATTCTCTCCCAGTAGATACTTCTCACCTTTTCACAGCTTCTCTCACATTTACAGATTCTCTTTTATAGCCTCTTGCTAAGGGCTTGTTCCCGCACACACCCTATTCACTTGTATATTTCAACACCTCCCCTCAAGTGAATACTCCTAGCACACCTGGACCCTATACCAAGTTTTCCTCTTACTTGATAGTCCACAACCAGTGCCTAGCACACCTCCCCTCAAGTGAATAATCCTAGCACATATGGACCTTATACCAAGTTTCCTTCTTACTTGATAGTCCGCGACTAGTGCCTCAAGTCCCTAAACTCATAGTCCTTGACACACTCTCTCTCTATGTGTCCAAGGTTACTACAAGTGCCCATGACCTTGACTAAAGTGCTCACACATACATCTACCACATGGCCTACATCATCGGTGGCTCAAAGGTGGTTTTACTCTGTTGGGGCAGGTTACATTGGGTTGTGGGGTCTCTCTCTCTCTCTCTCTCTCTCTCTCTCAGAAAAGATGATCTAACTCCACTTTCTTAGGAGCCTCCATGAAGTTTGCCGATGTTGTCCCTTCTCCACTAAGTTTGCTGTAGCAGTCTCTTGCCATGTGTCCTGGCTTTCCACAATTGTGGCAAGTGAAGGTCCTTGGGGGGAGAACAAGAGCATGGTGAAACTTATACGCAAGGCGACTTAAGGTTGATTGATGTAGATGAAGCTTGGACAATGAAAGTCTCTTTAAAAGAAGGAGACCATGCCTTGGATGATGAAAGTCTCTTTTAAAGAAGAATACCATGTCTCCAACGTCATCTCCTTAAATGACTTTTATAAGCCATTCTATTATAAGATAAGCCAAGGTATAGTCATATAGAATATAACTACATTTCTTATCTTGGTGGTTCTTATAATGAAAGGGAAAAGCATAACCCTGGTGTGATAAAATCTTGACATGTAGACATGGCTATTGGAGCACCATGATGAAAGGCATGATGAAAGGACTATAGCCACTCTTCTTAAATTAGTGGGTCTTAAATGAAAGGACAAAGCATAACCGTAATAAAACCTTGACATGTAGACATGGCTATTAGAGCACCATGATGAAAGCTAAGTGTTAAAAAGAGAGTAGAGGAGACACACACAAATCCTAATTGCTTTTATTAATCCATGTCACACAATGTAGAGAACCTCCATAGCTACCTTCATTCTCCTTCACTAAAATAAGCACATTCTAAAAGTGATAAGTTCACATATAACATACCCTAGTACTAATGTCCACATACACTTAGCTTCTCCCGCATTGTTTTTTATGTTTTATTGCTTTTATTCCTTTTCAAGTACCGTCATTATGCTTATTGATTTTTTTGTCGTTTCATGCTTTCATGCTTTTCGCTAACATGTATGTAATTAGTAAAAAAATAATGCTCGGCCAAGGATTACTTGTTTCTTCATTATCTCGGTAGGCATGACCAAAAAAAATGCTCACCCAGGGCCGTTTGCAGCATAGATAACACTTTGGTATTCTTGTTATTGATGCCTTTTACTCTCAAAGGAGAAGTGGTCCACTACTTAGTGCAATCATATTAAGCTTGTGGAATCTACCGTTGGGATCTTGGCGTTGAAGGGAGTGAAAGGGGCGCAAGGGCCACGTGGAAAGAGAGTAGGCGGGCTCACCAAAGCGTAGGAAGAGAGAGCAAAAGAAGGTGGTGGTGTAGGGCGGTGAGGCACAGCAAAAAAAAAAAAAAAGCTCTGTCGACCTGCGTGGAGGGTCGAAGAGGAGAGAAAAGTAGGTGACCAACGAAGGTGGCTGTAGGTGGAGGCAAAGCCAAGCAGAGCAAGGCGTGTGGGAGGCGTGAAGTGGAGTCGAGGCGGCCGAGTGGTGAAGGGCTGTAGCAGTTGAAGGCATTGCAGAAGGTGGCTGCGTGGAGTTGAGGGGCCGTAGGCAGGTTGTAGCAAGCGTGGAGTTGAGAAGGCGGCTGCGTGGAGTTGAGGGGCCGTAGGCGGGCTGTAGCAAGCATGGAGTTGAGAAGGCGGCTGCGTGGAGTTGAGGGGCCGTAGGCGGGCAGTAGCAAGCATGGAGTTCAGAAGGCGGCATCTAAAAAGGCAGCAGGCGGAAGGCCTAGCAATGGCTGCAGAGCTGACGTGGCCAAAGAGGTGGCGCAGGCAGACGAAGGCGTGTGGGAGGCGTGAAGTGGCGTCGAAGCGGCTGGCAGCTAGAGGCGCAACAGCAAAGGTGGCGGTTGTGTGGCTGTTGGAGGGGCCGGTGACTCGGGTGGTGCAGCAGAGCTGAAGAGCGAGCAGAGCGAAGAAAGGGCGAAGGTGGTGCAGCAGAGCTGAAGAGCGAGTAGAGGCGGAGGAGAAGCAGCAGGGCGAAGGCCAGCTTGAAGGCTGCTGTAGTAGGCGGTGTGCTTGGAGCCAGGGCGAGGGCGGTCGTGAAGCAAAAGAAGGTTGGCTGCGTGGAGGCGACGAAGGCGGCCAAGAGGTGGCGAGAGGCAGCAGAGGCCGTTGGAGACGAACGCGTGGAGGGTCGAAGAGGAGAAGAAGGCGTGTGGAGGGGCCGACGTTGCAGGCGACCAGTGTGAAGGCGTTGAAGAAGGCGTGTGGGGGCCGGCGTTGCAGAAGGCGCGTGGAGGCGGCAGAGAATCCGGAGCCGCACGATCCGGAGGAGATAACGATAAGGTTAGTATTTTTTTCTTTTTTTTAATTGGTTATTTTGTTTTTGTTTTTTTTTAAAAAAAATAAAAAATAAATAAAAGAAAAAAAACCATAAAACAATAAATTTTTAAAAAAAGGAAAAAAAAGAGAGAAAAGAAAGAAAGAAAGAAAGAAAGAAAGAAAAAAATAATAATTTTTGTGTTTGTATTTTGAGTCCATATATTTTGTAATTTTTTATTTTTTAAAATTTCTGTAATTTTTTGCATAATTAGAGTAACTTGCATTTTTTTAGAATTTCTGTAATTTTGTGCATAGTTAGTATTTTTGTGTAATTAGTAAAATAATAATAATAATAATAATTAAAAAAATTAAAAAAAAAGAGAAGAAAAGAAAAGAAGAGAAATAGAAATAGAAAAAAATTCTGTAAATTATGTGTTTTTTTAAGGATTCTATATTCTTTGCATATTTTGTAAATTTTTTTAAATTTTTGTAATTTTTTACATAATTAGAGTAACTTGCATTGTTTTAAAATTTTTATAATTTTGTGCATAATTAGTATTTTTTTAGCGTAATTCATATTTTTGTGTAATTAGGAAAAAAGAAAAAAAAATAAAGTAAAAAAATAAAATCATAAAAAAATAAAAAAAAATAAAAATAGATAGTTACACACATACTCATTTTAGTTGCATTTAGTGGTTAGGTAGGGTATATATATATATATATATATATATATATATATATATATATATATATATATATATATATATATATAAACAAAAACAAAAACAAAAAAACCCAACCAAAAAAATTTGACCTTATGCACTTGTAGTTGGGACGTCTTATAGACTCTGCCATAGGGCCTAGGGCACCTTCTAGAGTACCTACGCAGGAAAGTGGGACCCAATCAGTAGGAAATTTGGCAGATATTGCTGAAACCTTTTCCGAATCCCAATCTGATACCTTTTCCAGAACAACTAGCTCATTGTCCATGGACAATCTAGGGCCGTCAAATAGTCATCCCTTAGCCCCAAATAGGACACCCACAAGATCTTTTAATCCATTCGAAGCCGACACCATGGGGTTAACACTCAATGTGAGACTCTAATATGTCTACACGAATGCTCAAGGAGCTGAGATCTTTAGGGATCCACAACAACGGTATCTTGTTAAGATCGTAGACATTTTCTCAGAACTTGATAGAGCACCTCTAGTCAATGACCAGGGTAACATGTACATGGGTGGAGATGGTGTTCGCTATGAAGTCACCTACCATCCAGAGAATGTAGACAAATTAGGGGAGCTCTCTAAAACCGAGTTCTTAGACTTATCGAAGCTTTCCAAAGCAAGGGAGTCTAGAGATGATTGGCTCATTGAGCCGGGCATGCCAGGACCATCCAATGCCCAGTCCTCAAAGCCATCCATAGATGATTTACTTCTTGTAGATTTAAATTTGGAAAGGGATAGGAAAGGCAAGAAAAAAATGGATCAGGGGGCTAAGAACCAATGGGAGTTTGTACGACAATTCCAGTGACAAAGGTCTTACAGGACGACCCACTTCACAAGAGGTCTATAAGGACTCTTTAGAGGGATATTATGCCACAACTAGATTGCCAGAGCTAGATCTTCCTCTAGCATTTGTGGTAGCTTGCAGGACACATGAACCGAATCGTTGATAAATGGACCAATGAATACCGAACCTTAGATTAGAAGGAGATTTGGGAGCTCACGTGGAAAGGACAACCATTATTAATGGAAGTGTTCTCACAAATACAGCTAAACCAGGAGAGACAACTAAACCAGGAGAGACAGCCTTTCTTGGAGAAACTGTGGCTCCTCCCCTACGAGAGTTCACTAGAGAGGGACCCTCAACATCAAAGTGGACAACTGCTAGTAGCCCAACTCTAGCACCAAGACATTATCCTACACCAAAAGTGCAACCACAGATCACACCACAACAACGTTTGTCTCACTATGACAATCGGAGGGTAGGGGAACCAACTCGGCCTCCCATAAATGCACCTCCTGAAATGCGGGTAACAAGATCTTTGGGGGGGTTTGGTGAGGCAGGTAATAAGGGACCCACACCAATTTGGGATGCATGTGGACCATCTTACCAAAGAGAGGAACAATTCCCACTAAGAGTGAGAGGCCGTAGGCTCTATGATGAGTATTCAAGACAAGTAAGACCATCAACTCTTCAGAAACTAGTAAAGAAGTATGAAGGGTCGAGAGATCCATATGACCATGTAGCAGCATTAGGCAAGCAGTTCGAGCTGAGCAAGTGGCTGACAAGCATACTCAAATTGAAGGATTTGGGCTTACTCTTGAGGGAAAGGCCCTTGCTTGGTTTCAGGCACTAGAGGCTTCAGACAAATCTTCTTTACGAGTTTTGGAAGAGAGATTCATTGCTGCTTTTTTCTTGATGGGGATTCAACATGACACGGTAGCAAACATCTACTCTTTCAAGCAAGGCGAGAATGAGAGTGTTAGAGATTGTGTAAATAGGATGAAGCAGTACATTAATCGTTGCCCAGAAGATGAGAAGCCCGCCCAGAGTCGATTAGTTTCTCTCTTCTTAAAAGGACTCAAAAATTCAACACTGCATACACATCTCTATGCAAAGAAGCATATAAATTTCAATGAGTGTTGCCATGATGCTATGGATTTCACCGATAACTTCAAATTCTAAGATGGTACTGGCCCTGAGGTGAAACCTAGAGATCAGTGGGGTGATGACCAAAGTTCAGGGTCTAGTGCGCTAGTAAATCCAGACCAGATAGCTAACCTAGTACTAAGGAGATTGGGTCAAACCTATCGCCCACACATGCAGCCACAACAACAGCAGCAGCGAATGAGGAGTGTACTACCTACAGGTCCTCATCTTTGTGGAGCATGTGGCGGTAACCATAAAACCGAAGAATGTAATACCTTTTCTCCTCTAGTCACAAACCAACCCACAAAAAAGTGGTTCCAAGCCTGTGCTTGGAACTTTATCCACACCACACAAGAATGTACTTGCATTGCAAGAATGAGACAAGAGCGTGAGCAGCAAAGGGGTGGAGTGGCTCCACAAATGTATCAACAATATACTAATTTTGAACGTAAGCCACCGATGGCACAAGAGCAAGCATGACCTGTTCTTGGTGCTCAACCTCCTGCTCCTGGGACTGCTCCTGTGAGGGTTGTTGACTACGACAATTCAAATATGCGTAGAGACTTGGTAAACCCAGGCTATGTGGAGGAGGAATATGCATCATATTCATCCAAGGAAAATCTCTTTGAAAGTCCCGCATATCCAAGCCAAGCAGTGGAGGCTCAACCAGGGGAACAAAATTCTTTGATGTAGCTAGGCGGCTACCAACCTAGGACTCCAGGTCCCTCAGGTCAATGGCAGCAAAGGAAAGGAGAAGCCAAACCAATGGGCCCCTGTTATGAGTGCGGAGAACCCCATTGGGCTCGTGATTGTCCACATCGCTCAAGGCAAGCAGCTCGATCTAATACAACAGTACCACAGTTTCCACCAATTAAAAGATATTGTCTAGGATGTTGTGTAGAACACTTCCCTAAGGATTGTTTACTGAAACCACATGAGGAAGGAACCTCTCAACCAAAGGTCTCACACAACCTTGTAGGGGCAGTTCCATCACCACCTTCATCAGAGAATGAGGATGTTGTGCCACTTAGAGTCATGACTAGATCACAGACACGAAATGCCGAAATGCAAACTGATGAGACACCTCGAACTAGAGATGCAAAGGCAAATCTAGTGGACAAAACCCTACATTCCAATAGAAAAAGGACCACTAGGAGGAAAAAGAACCGAAACAAGCGAACTAAAAGTGCATCCACTAGTTCTCAAGAAATCTCTAAATAAAACATGAGGGATCAAACTTTTACATCCCAAGAAGTGCATGAGGAGCATCAAGTGCTAAACAAGATGAGGCTAGTACGACCGAGGATAATTCTGGGGGTTCTGTTTTTGTGGATAAGGTGAATGAGACTCTAGATGCCATCATTGATGCTCATAGAAGTCGCATTGCAGCTTTATCTGAGCTACCCAAGAAGCTTCAAGAATACCCAAGTCCTCGTGAGGAGAAGATCAATCTAGCTGTACATCAGCAACTCATTAGGGAAGCTCAATCAATACTTGAGGGACCACCTCCACCTATTCCTCGGGGCCCAACCTCTCTTAAGCCAACATTAGAAACCATACCAGAAGTGTCTTCAAGTCGAGAAATGAAAAGTGAGCTCATTTCACAAGCTCATAGCGAGAGGTCTGCACCAATTGACACCCAATTAAAAGGAGGTATTCTGCCACCACCTAGCCTTGTCTTCCCATGCAATGATGAAGTTATTGATGCTAACGAGGACATGGCAAATGAGATGTGGGCAGCAGTTCATGAGAAAGTTAATGAGAATATGTCCTCTATTAGTTCACCTCCATTCTCTGAGGTGGATTTTACCAGGGGCACAGAAAACAACTCTGACGCCCAAGCATCCAGGAGGAAGTTCAAACAATTGTTTCTCCTAGAAGTAAGCATACAATGAAAACCTTACCATCATATTTGGGAGAATATGAGAACTGTTCTCAAACCTTGAGTATACCCTCCATGCATAAAAGGTTGACAAAGGAGATGGATATGGGTATCGTGCAAGCTATTTTGTCAGCACGAGCAGTGGCTTGTACCTTACCTTTGCTTGATTTGATAAAGCTTCGACCTGAGCTGTGGAATGATATTGCCACATGTTTGTCAAAGCAGGTATTGCTACAAAAGAGTCACCATCATTGTACTATACACCCTGAGACAAAGCATGTTTTGCCAGTTCCTATCAACAAAGTAGGAAAATTTTGTGAGGACGATCAGGGAAATGCTACCCTCCCATTAGAAGTGCGAAAAGTAGCTTCAACTGCAATACTTGATAGTGGTGCAGGAGTGGGCATTGTGACAAGGTCCATTTGGGAAAAGTGGGGCAAACCAGCTATTAGGAGTACCAGGATGCACTTGCAGCTAGCAGATGGAAGCTTAGAACATCCCCTTGGGCTGCTTGAGAACATATTGGTCACCACATGTGGGATTGAATATGAGCACACCTTTGCAGTAGTGGATTTTGGAAAACATCCAAACTATGAAGTGATATTGGGTAGACCATTCATGCGACAATTTCAAATGATTCAAGATTGGGGATACAATTATTTGTACCTCTGACATGATTCTGTCATCACAAGAGTCAACCTAAGGAATCACTCCTATCGTGATGTAACAAGGTCTCCAATAGATGAGTTTGACTCTGCTTCATCTGAGGGCTCAAGAGTTACATTGTCAGATGGGCGTGAAGATCTATGGATGTGTGGAGCCTCATGTAGGGATTTCAACACTGAGAGACTTAAGGGTAATCGAAGTGTATCAGACGAGGCATACATTCCACAACCCTTCCCTGAGCATTTAATTGATCCACTAGAATGGAGTCATGTCCTTGCAACATTATCGACATGTGCTTTACCTAAGCCAATTCAATTTTGTGACTCAGATGGATATGACATTATTCCTATACGAATGGTACAACCACGTGACCTTCTAGATGATTTGTACTATAGGAATGCATCCACAACAACACTGCATGTAGAGGAAGTCTCAGTGGAGGATTTAACACTCGAATCTGCTAATGATGCTGATAAGGAAGATGGATGGGACTCTGATTTTGATAATGATGTGATAATCCCTGAGGAAGAGTTAGGAAAGGCACGCCTACTCTTGAGAGGAAGGGAGGTTCAAGTAGAGATCCCTCGAAGCCGACCTAAACGTAAATGCTGTAAGAGCCATAAGAGAATCCGTAAACAAGATGAGAGGGAACGACGTGAGAGAATACAAAAAGAAAAGGAGGAGGTTAAGAATGAACACTCTCGACCACCACCTCACTTCTCAGGAAAGAACGGATATCTATACTATGTCCAAGCACAAGATAGTATCAAAGACCAAGTAAAACGATCAGATGGATTCCAAGCAGGAGAAAAGCTAAAAACTGTTAGCAAAAATCGCAAAAAAACGAAGAAACAAAAACCAAAACTCAAGTCTAAAACCGGTTCAAAAGAGAGTGTCAGAAGTGCAAAGACAACGGTTGAACAAAAAAATCTGATGCAAAATTGCAAAGGAGAGCTCAAAACTACATGGTCTTCAATAAGTGATGACTCAAGTGGACAAGAACAAGGTCTCAATGTTCCCCCCAACTTCACACAGTACACTCTTCAAGATCGAAAGATTATTCTTCAACAGCCCATGCGACAAAAGCCAAGCATGCCAGGGGTTTCATATGATGGTCCAGAAGATGCAAAAAAGATTGATATTGCTAAGCCAGGCGAAGAGCCTCGCTATGTGTGGATTGCCACAGACTTGTCCTTAGATGAGGAGAAGTTATTAATTCAAACAATAAAGGAGTATCGCGATGTTTTTGCTTGGAGTTATAAAGACCTCAAAGGAGTTGATCCAAGCATATGTCAGCATACAATTCAATTGCGAGAGGATGCAAAGCCTTCCAAGCAACGTCCTTATACTTACAATGAGAATTTTGCACGAAAGATAAAGGAAGAAATAGACAAGCTCTTAGAGGCAGAATTTATCTATGAGATTGAACACACTGAATGGGTCTCCCCTATTGTAGTGGTGCCCAAGAAAAATGAAAAACTTCGAGTATGTGTAAACCTCAAGAAGGTAAATGCAGCTACTGTACGTGATCATTACCCACTTCCAATCACGGATCATGTTCTGGAACGAGTTGCAGGGAAAAAGGCATATAGTTTCTTGGATGGATTCTCTGATTACAATCAAGTGTCAATTGATCCAAAGGATCAACACAAGACAGACTTTGCTACTGAAGATGGCATCTTTGCCTATCGTGTTATGCCATTTGGTCTAACAAATGCACCAGCAACCTTTCAGCGGTTAATGAGTCATGTATTCAAGGAGTACCTTAGGCAATTTCTTGAGATCTTCATGGATGATTTATGTGTTCACTCACAAAAGCGTGATGATCATATAGAACACCTCAGACTTGTGTTTCAAAAGTGTCAACTTTATCGTATATGCTTGAATCCTGACAAGTGCAAATTCATGGTAAGACAAGGAAAAATTTTGGGCCATATTGTTTCTCGCAATGGGATTTCAACAGATATGGATAAAATTGATGTCATTGTCTCATTACCTCAGCCTATCAACCCTAAAGGGGTACAAACATTCATGGGACATTGTGGCTATTATCGTCGATAAAGTTTAATTGGACTGATGAGTGTGAGGAATCCTTTGAAAAGTTGAAGCAAGCATTAGTGACTGCACCCATCTTACGGGCACCAGATTGGAACCAAATCTTTCATGTCCATATTGATGCTTCAAACTTTGCAATTGGATGTATTTTGGCTCAATCGGGAGAACATAATAAGGATTTCCCAATCTCATATGCTAGTCGACAGTTGAACAATGCTGAGAAGAATTATACCACAACAGAAAGAGAAGGTTTGTCTATGATATATGCAGTGAAAAAGTTTTGCCATTACCTTTTGGTAAACAAATTCATATTTTTTGTGGACCATCAAGCATTGCTATATTTGGTCAATAAGCCTTGTGCAACTGGAAGGATTGTGAGGTGGTTTATCATCTTTCTTGAGTTTGATTTTGAAGTGGCAGTCCGAAAAGGAATAACTCATCTTAGGGCAGATCATTTGTCTCGAATCACCTCTGGCGAAGCTCCTATGGGTGTGGATGATGATATGTTAGATTCAACACTTTTCCTTGTAGAGACAGCTCCTAAATGGTCTAAACCCATCTTAGAAATTTTGACAAGTGGGCAGATACAACTAGCAGGTCCTAATGTGGACCTATGGCGACCATTCAAGTTAATCTCAGGGAGATTATATCGTCAGGGTAATGATGGAGTGTTGCGGCTCATACCTAACCCTGACCAATATGAGGAGATCTTGGAATGGGCACATGCGGGTATCGGTGGAATCCATGCATCAGCACTACTACTTGTGTGCGACGTATATCTCAGGATGGCAATGGTGGCCTACCATGCATGCGGATGCTGAAAAATTTGTTCGTAACTGTGCTTCATGTCAAATTCAACAGCCAATTCATAATCACATTATTCCAAATTTCAACTACACCAAGTTGGAGTAAGTATATTGTGGAATATCTTCAGCATGGTCATACTGATCAAAAAATTCCTAGATATCGAAAGCATGCTATTGAAGTTGAAGCGGCCAACTATCTGCTGATAGAGAACCAACTCTACAGGAGGGGCAAGGATGGCAACTTACGCATGTGTGTATGTGAAGCTGACTACTTGAAAATCTTGACTCATGCACATGCAGGTGTTGGGGGTGGACACTTTTCGGGCAATACCACAGCTAAGTTGATTAGGTGGTCTGGGCTTTGGTGGCCAACCTTACAAATGGATGCCGAAGAATATGTAAAACATTGTGACGATTGTCAAAGGACCAAACCTCCCATCACAAAGAACAATGTGCCATTGCGGCCTATGTTAAGCACACGTGCTTTTGCAAAATGGGGTATTGATTTTGTCGGTCCCATTAAACCTCCAGCTCATCACACGATGCGAAATTATTATAGTCGCAACCGACTATTTGACCAAATGGGTAGAGGCAAAGGCTACTATTAAAAATGATGCCAGAACCACAGCCAAGTTCTTGTATGAGTACGTGTTTACACGCTATGGCTTACCTATTGAGATCGTTAGTGATCAAGGTGTGCACTTTGTGAATGAGGTCATAGAGTTTTTGCTTCAAGAATTTATGGTAATTCACAAGCATTCTGCACCTTATCATCCCCAGACGAATGGACAAACTGAGAGTACTAACAAGATTCTCTGCACAGCACTCACAAAGATTGTTGAGGGACATAGGACTGATTGGGAGCAAAAGTTACACTCGGTTCTTTAGGCGTATAGGACAGCCTATAAAACATCTGTGGGCACCACCCCATTTGAGCTTGCTTTTGGGCTAGATGCAATCCTTCCCATTGAATTTCTTGTACCTACTCTACGAGTTGCTAAACAATTGGATTGGACTGGTCATGAGCTTTCACAACGCATTGATGAATTGGAAAAGCTTGATGAGACCCGCTTATTGGCGGTAATGGGGATGTATGCCGAGAAGAGGAGACAGAAGCAATGGTATGATAGAAATGTAACAACTGGCCGATTCAAAAAAGGGGACCTAGTGCTCTTGTACACACTTAAGAAGCATAAGCGAAAGCTCAAGAAACGTGGCCTAGGATCGTTTGTGATTAATGAGCTTACTCCAAGTGGTGCAGTGCGTTTAGAGACACTAGAAGGTGAGCAAATGCCTAACTTCATTAATGGAAGTCGTCTCAAGAAATACAATGAACCATTAACTGAAGCCATGCTTCAACAAATGCATGCTGCACACACATGGAAAGAAGCACTTGACCTACTTAAACGTTAGGCTCAAGAAGAGGCTAAAGCTAGAGTTGCAAAAGCCAAGGAGCATCGCAAAGCTTCTATGTTGGCCCTATAGTTGGCTACTAATGAACCATATGTCGATCCTTTCAATATTCAAGTGTGCCTTCATCTTCATGAGACTACCTACTTTGTCTCTGCCTTAATTGACTCTGGTGCGAATTATAATGTTCTCTCGTTTGACACATGGATAGCCTTGGGACAACCAACACTTGTGCACATTCCTGTTGACTTACGAAGCTTCTCAGGTGAAGATAACCCTATAGAGGGAAAATGTGTCATTATGATGTCCATTCAGGATCACCAAATGTCAGTGCCCTTTTATGTGGCAAGTAAATCCAAGGCAGTGGTAGAGGCTGTTCTCGGTCGATCGTGGTTAAGTGCTACCAATTGCTCATTAGATTGGAAGAATAGACAATATAAATTGCAAATTGATTCTGATTGCGTATTGGGATCTGCTACTCCACGAGATTTATCATGTCAAAAGGGTGGTGTTTCTACCTTACACAACCCACTTTTAAAATCTGCGCTTGAAGCTCCAACACAAATGATGTGGATAATTGATGAGTACTCAAGTGAAGGCCATGGCTGGCATGTTCCAACTACTTTAGTCACTGCTCAAAGAAGGCCAGGCAAGAAGGAATTATCAATTTGGCTACCCAAAGATGTGTACAAACTGGTACCATCTAGCCTAGTTGCTAAGCCTACTAAAAAGCATATCTTTTTCGAGCCTAAACCTCAGATTGTTACTTGTTGGGTCCCAAAGCATGTTCTTAAAGCACAAGGCTATTATGAGGGGGTAACAACAATTTGGCTTCCTAAATGCCATGGTTTGCTAGGAGTAAAAGAGTATATCAATAAGATTCCAAAAGCCACCCTCGGTTTTCCATATCAGTGGGTGCAAAAGAAATCAACACAACCTCTTCAAGATAGGATAGGTGGCTGTGATAGCACCTACAAATCTTCTTGTGTTGATCTTCCCAAAACATGTATTGAATCACCAGTTGCCCCAATTTCTCCTTGTTACACAATTCCACCATCAACTTGTGTACCTAAGCCAACTTCACATGAGTCTCCTTTGAGCATAGATTCTAGCACTTCAATGCCTAAATCCTCTTATCTTGCTCAAATTCCTAGATAATTGCTAACCTTCCCACCTCTTAAAGAGGACATACCCAAAACCAAAGATAAGGCATTAACACTACAATTGAAGCTCTTTGGTAGATCAGTGTTTGAATAGTGTGGTTCCTTATGCCTTTAGAGGATTGTGTTCTTTTTGAGATGATCTTGTCTACAATGTTTTTGATTGGGATTTTAATGATGGATATGAGTGTTTCTAAATTTCATTGTTCTACGTCCAGATAACTCCTGATGGATATTTGGCGAGATACATGTCCACCATGCATTGACCCTGATAGTACTCGACATGAACATCGCGGGGGTTATAGTGCTCCTCCTTTTCAAACTCATTCTAGGTACTTCTATGCTCCCTTAGGTGAAAATTGCTGTGGGCATCACTCTGTCATGTTATTCTATCAACAGCATCACCCATTTCCACATTGTCTCAAGAGTGCACGACTCGTATTAGGAGAAGCTTCACACATTTGTTGGATATGCCGCTCTTACTTTAGACGATATGGCACGGGCTTAATGAAACAAATTGTGGGAATTACACCCCAACGCCATAATCTTCTTAATGTGAGAATACCAGAGAGAGGACCAAATCAACGTAGATTACCTGAGGAGGTTCAAGCACAAGAATGGAGGGATACATGCTTAAATGACTTGCAACCACCTATCTTGCAAGCCCTCCTTCCCCCAGCCACATCATGTCAATTTTGGATCAATATGAGTACCTATATTGCGCAGTTCTAAAATCGAAATTATCTGTTGAATCTTCCCATAGAACCAATGCCATATTTTAGCGAGGAAGCACTCCTTCCTCTACCACCTTCTCCAGAGGCCGATTTTTGTGAAGGGTTGTCCCTACATCCTGAAGAAATTGATACCATCTTTCCAGCAGACGTGGACACAGATCCACCACCAGCGCAAGGGTAAGCTCAGCGACTCCATAATAAGATCAACAAGCCAGGGCACTTTTCTCCCACTGGGTTTTTCCCCTCGGCTATATTTGGTGATTGGCACCAATAACAAATTTTATTCCTTTCTTTTCTTTTCTTGTTTGTTAATAAACATTTTGCAGAGATCTCAGCTAAACAAGAGCATACAACCACACCCCAATAGTCCACCTACCGTGCACACAAATTAGGAAGGGGGGAGACATGCAATGCCTACAAGAAGCAAAGAGAAGCAATCAGCATCAGCAATGAATCAATGCAAACACACAACATCAACGAGCACTACAACAGGTGTATTCAAATCATAATCTTTTGTTCTTTATGTGCTTTTAACTTTTGGATACATTGTTTGCATGTTCACACACAGTTGGCTGGTTTAAGTTTTAGATTAGTTGTTAAAATGTGGTGAGTAATTTCTAGATTCTTAGAGGACTTAGTAGAAGGTAATTCTATTTGAAGACAGTGTAGGATATATACCAACAGAGTATGCCAAGTTCTTATGCTCTCACGGTATATTAGTTATCCCTAGTGGTAGCTATCTCTTAGGTATGGGCTAGGTGCTAGGATTAATAAAGAAATTTACGAAAAAATATGCCCTAAAAATATATACAAGTGAATCGAGACATGACGTGTCTACAGCCATGTGGAATGCTTGGTAGGACCTGGGGTTGTCTTAGCACCTTGGGGCCGATGCCTTGGTTTCCATGGGGTGAACACTGACGTCTAAAAGATTAAGAAAAATCTTCAAGGACTCTATCGCCTTGATAGATGTTGGTAGGACTCTGGGGTACATTATGGGCTCTCGAGACCGATGCCCTCATCTTCATGGGATACTCCTTATGACAAAAAGAAAGAAAAGGGTCTGTCGCCTCCTTTGAGATACTTAGCAGTCTTTAGATTCTCTTGGCGGAGGTCTCTTGGCCATTGCTTGGGTCTCATTGGGATGGAACCTTCATCTTTATCATCTTTTACACACACACCAAATGAAAAAAAGAAAAAGAAAAAAAAAAAGAAGAAGAGGTCCAATCACCATTGCTCATATTTAGGAGTAGGTTTGCCACTTAGGAATAACTTAAATACTTGTAGGACATTGAGACTGCGGTCATAACCTGTGGTGTGCAAGCACACTTGCCTTTGCATTAGCACTATCTACCACTTAGTCTCACTTTGACTAGTCTTTACTCCCCTATTTTAGTACTCTTTAAAACTCTAATCAGCCTTTCACTTGTATGCTCACGTGTGAAATTATCATTGCTGGTTTTTTTTCCTTTTCTTTTCTTTTTTTCAATAAAAGGCTTTACTTGTATCCATTGTTTTTTTGCAGCTCTTGCTTCTACCACGCTCGAGGACGTGCGCAAAATAGGAAGGGGGGAGTGTTGCGTGACGAGTGAAGATCAATGCAAGGATGCAACAAAAGATACTTAGGGCTCTTGTAAAGAGTTCTAAGTTGTAGATGAGTGTGGGAGTGGGTTTGACAATAATCCCACATGGGAACTTTTGGGAGTTTTAGAGTTTTTGTATAAAAAGTGGCTCATTTGAGAGCTTAGGGACACATTGGGCAAACTCATGTTTGAGCTCTCTTGAGACTAGCTCTCCCTCTTTTCCCATAGAGGTGCAAGCTCTTCTCTCTCCCCATCTACATTGTTGTAAGTTCTATTTTTTGTTAATTCAATGCAATGAGTTGATATTTGTCTCTCTTCTCATGTCAATTCTCTAGTGTGCATGTTTCTTATTGATAGCTTCAAGGGTTGTGTGCATGCTAGGGAAATGAGTATTTGAGAATGAAGAATGCTTTGATCTTGTGTATGCAATAGCTAAGCTTTCTTCTTGTTTGGATGCATGAATGAGTGGAATGTGGAGTTGAGTGAGCAATAGCAAGATTGAGCTTGTGTGTGTGTTAAGTCTATGTCAATGGTAGTAGTATTCTTAGCATTCTCTCCATCAAATGGATAAGCTTTTGTGCATCGGTACGGGTTGAATCCCTAGCTTCGAAAGAGATGCAAATCCCATTGGATTGAGCTACATGTGGATCATACTACTCTTGCTACAAGTGAGAGAGTTTTTCGTCTCTCCAATGAACCTCTATATGTTTTGTCCTAGCATCTCATATACTCCAAGTCTACTTCTTTGAAGTATTCATGCTTCTGTTTACCAAGTGATTTGGTAAAGATATCTGTAACCTATTCTTTTGTCTTCACATATGTTAAGTTAATCTATCCATACAATAAATTCTCCCTGTTGAAATGATAATGAACCTCTATGTGTTTGGTCCTAGCATCTCATTGACTCCAAGTCTATCTCTAAAGTATTCATACTTCTCTTTACCAAGTGATTTGGTAAAGATATCTGCAACATGTTCTTCTATCTTCACATATGTTAAGTCAATCTGTCCATCCGATACCTTCTCCTTGATGAAATGATAATGAACATCTATGTGTTTGGTCCAAGCATGATAAACAAGATTACTAGTACTGCTCATGTTGTCATAGTGTATGATAACTCCTCCATCATGATACTATTCCAAATCACCAAGTATCTTTTTCAAGCATACCACTTCACATGATGTAGCCATAACTCCTCCTCTATACTTTTCCTTCCATGTGCTAGATAAAGAAACTATGGGTTTCTTCTTCTTGCTCCAAATCACTGTAGCACTTCCCATGCTAAATGCATACCCATTAGTAGATCTCCTATTTATAAGCACTTCTTGCCCAATCTGCATTTGTGTAACCATACACCACCACATCCTTTCCACGCTCATAAAACAAAACCATAATAGATAGTGGTCTTCACATATCTTATGATCCTCTTGACAGCAGCATCCTTCCTCTTGGGACTCTACATCACCAAGATCAGCCCTTAGCTTTATGTTTTTCTCCAATGTCGTGTTGTCTTCATAGGCTTTTGCATTCAGTCATGCCATACTTTGCCAACATATGGTTGCTGCAAACACATATTGTCTTTGCACCAACTATATATCATGTGATGTCCTGATAATCTCTATGCCAAGAAAGAATCTGTTAACCACACTTGTTAACATCATTTTTAAGCGTGGCTACACTTGTAACTCATTATTATTATGTAACCCCATGATAAGCTCTTCTTGTAACTCATTATTATGTAATGGCGCTAAGAGCTTCATATAAAAGATATATGGGATGACCAAGCTTACGACTTGTGTAATGCCGGTCAGGAATAAGCCTAGGTGTACATAGAGCTAAGAAATTAGTTTTGGGCCCCAATTGTTAAATGGGCGGGCGGCCATTGTAAAAAGAGAGCTCATGTATATAAGTGACTTATGAAATATGAAAAGGGACAATCCCATTATCATAATTGAATTTTTACTTCTCTCTCTCTCTCTCTCTCTCTCTCTCTCTCTCTCTCTCTCTCTTGTGGCTATGGTGGTAGCCTTGTGTTTGTTGATGCTTGCTTGCTTGATTGTGGTTGTGTGCATGTAGGCGATGGTTCTTATCTTGTTTCCTCTTCTCCCTCTTCTTATCTTGTTCTTGAGATCACTCTTGCACACACAAAGGCATGGAGTAGAGGTTGAGCTCTTCATAGCTCCCTTTCTCTTTGCTCATACAAAGGCATGGGAAAAGGGACAATCCCATTATCATAATTGAATTTTTACTTCTCTCTCTCTCTCTCTCTCTCTCTCTCTCTCTCTCTCTCTCTCTCTTGTGGCTATGGTGGTAGCCTTGTGTTTGTTGATGCTTGCTTGCTTGATTGTGGTTGTGTGCATGTAGGCGATGGTTCTTATCTTGTTTCCTTTTCTCCCTCTTCTTATCTTGTTCTTGAGATCACTCTTGCACACACAAAGGCATGGAGTAGAGGTTGAGCTCTTCATAGCTCCCTTTCTCTTTGCTCTCTACTTAGCTTGTGGAAGCTCCATTTGAGTGACACAAGTGGAGTGAGTCCCTAGTGGCCTTACATAGGGGAGTTAACTCTCATAAAGGGTTGGCTATTTGCTAGTTCCCGAACTGACCCTTGCATGGTCTTCCTTCTCTTATTCTCTCCCTCTCTTGTGTAAGGTAGCATGTTGATTTGGTTAACATCTTTGGCGCCGATGCCGGGGATAGGCATTTAGCTTAGGGTCCTCTGCACTCTATCATTTTTGCTAGAATCATTGCACAGCCTGGTTGGACTGCAAATCCACCGGTAGTTGTATGTTTTGGTATGTTTGTTAGTTTTTTTGATCTTGTTTTCCTCAACAATGGAGTTCAATGGAGCATGAGGAGCTTGGGAGTCTTCATCAAAAGCGGGAGACACAAGTAAGTGCTTAATTTTGCTCTTGAAGTTCTGGAATTTTTATTTTCTTCAATATTTTTTAAAACTTGCATAAGTATCTTAATCTCTTAATTAGTCTTAGGTAAATAGATTTTGTTAAGCATTCTATGTACCATTGGGTAGCTTGAGGTTAGCTCAAGTCACTCAAAAAAAGAAAACACAAAAAATCTTCAAGAAAAAACCCAAAATCTCATAAAGAGGTTTGGCACATTTTTTGGCTCTGCCTGTCTTCTGAGAAGCGTATGCCCATTCACTTCTCAGAGCCACGACCATTCCTTCCTTAGCCACGGTTGTTCCTTCCTTCTGGGAAGACCTTTTTAAATCTTCTCCATAAATATGAGTAGTGTGCATTTAAAGAGAATAAATTACATTTATAAGGGCATAAAGAGCATAGAACATGGGTACAAAAAGGGTACAACTGTGTACAGTCTCATGAGAATATTAGGAGGTGGCTATCAGAAGACATGTCGTCCCCATGTATTTAGGAGATCTGCATGACCCATGGCCGTTCCTTCACCAACGTATGCCCATTCCTTCCCTAACGTACGCTCGTTCCTTCTCAAGCGAACGTATGTACCATTTGCTCAGCCACGTCCGTGCCGTCCTCAAGCGAACACCCATTACTTGCTCAAAGTATGCACGTTCCTTGCTCAACTAACACTCGTTCCTTCTAGGAGAGAACGCATGTTCTTTAGCCAATGTACGGTTTTATCTTCACACAAAAAAAAAGCTATTCAAAGGGGGATTTAGCACCTCCACTCTACGGACATTCATGCACTTACGCTCGGGGAAATTGGTGCAAAACAACCCTCTGTTTGATGACATCAACCCTTCCGATGCTCCTTTGCTTTGTAAGATCAAACCCTTCGGTTAACACAAATGGTGGTAGTCCTTGACAGCACCAATGAGCATCCTAGCACACAGGACGCACTACCCCTGACCTAGAAATAGGGGGATTGGTGGCCCAGTGCATGGACATACCACCTACCTTAGAGCAAGACCCAGAGTGCTCCATGCATTCACAAAGAAGTCTTTCTTCAAGACTCAAAAACTTTATCCTGGGAAACACACAATCAAATGATCCATATCCCAGGGATAGGGGCATGAAACGCCAACTAGAGCGGGAGGCCACACCACACCTAGATAGCGGTCCCGGAGATAGAGAAAAGAAAGGGTATCCCAACCTAGACTAATCCACCAGTCTGGGGGGCCATGCCAACCACTGGAATGGCCAACTCATACTACTAAGACTATAGGCCTATGCCAAACCTAGGTCAAGAGCCTGATCTCCAGGGTCCACAAATGTCCTACCAAAGAGAGAGAACCTACCTTGCACAATCACACCAATGCACCAACAGTATCTGCCTCGTGGGATATACCCTAGGTACCATATATGGGACCCGCATTGGTATATTATCCGCCCGCCGACCCAGCTCCCCCGCCTATCCTACCCCAACCTGCACTAGCTCTAGCCATGGCAGGATTGACTCTTGAAATGTTGAGGAGAGCCATGGAAATAGGGAGGGGGTAGCTCTGCTAGAATAACACCGCCAGTACTAGTTCAGCTGGCATAAGGGCCAAGACAAGAGCGAAACAAACCAATCGACATTTACAAGTTAATCACCAAGTTAGATGGAACTGGAGACCCCATACCACATTTAGAAATGTTCAATCAAATTTGTGAGGCATTTGGCCATGTGGATGACCAAGTTCAAGTGAGTGCTTTTAGCCTCACCCTAGATGGCAAAGCCAGGCAGTGGTTTTAATCACTGAAGGTAGAGGATAAGGCCACCTTTGAAGCCTTGAAAGAGACTTTCAAAGTGGGATAGTCATAGCAAGGAACTCGATGGAGCCCAATCGAACAACTGCACAACGTAAAACAGATGGATGGGGAATCCATCTAAGACTATATCAACTGGGTGAAATACCTCCACTTCCGCTATAATGACATAGACAAGTTCTCTGATGAAAGGTTGATTGGGAGGTTCCTCAAGGGCCTTAACAGTGTACCCTTGCACAAATCCTTATACGCTCTAGCCCACACCTCCTTTGAGCAATGCTGCAAGAGTGCTATGGACTTTAAGGATAATTTCACAGAAACTTGCTCCCGAGAATTTTATGAGGGTACATCCAAGGCATCCTTCAAAACTACCAGCACAAGATCTAAAGGGAAAGGAAAAGAGTCCTCCTCAGCACAACATGTTGAATAGTTGGCAGCAGCCTTGATGCAGTAAATGACCCAACATTGGAGAGGTCGGGATTGAGTCAGCCAAGCCCATCTTTACCCAAAGCGGCGGGAGTTAGTATAGTGCTTGATTTGTAAAGCTAACCATACTAGCATGGAGTGTCAACCCCATGCCACTCTCTATTGCACTTATTGCCAAAGATGGGAAAATCATTAAACCATAAATTGTTACCATCAAAGAGATGCTCAAAGCCCGGGCCCTACCCCAAGCCTTGCCAGCAAACCCTAGACAACCCGTTGGCCTTGCCAGTACCAATACTATGTAATACACCTCAACCAGGCCATGAACTGGCTCAGAGAGAAATTCTTAGGGTACCCAAAGTGCCCTTACCACCCGTTGTACTACGAGCACAACCCCCACTACCTCAAATCACTTCCGTTTTGTTAATTATCTGTGAGACTGAAATCTTTGAAGAGGAGGATGAGGGGGAAACCACTAAAGGGACCACCTTCAAGCCCTTCAAAGTCCACCCTCTCAGATCTTAAGTCACTTTTTGATGGAGGGAGACTAGTTGTACCTCGTATACCTAGCAACCCCAACTCTGTGGGGACGAGACTTGAATAACATGGTCAAATGACGATCACCTATGTAATGCTATCACTGTGTAGGACCTCACCGAGTGGCTGAGTGTTCGGTTAAAAAAGTTATGGCTAGTACTCCTGTGAGTACCTCCACCTTAACTCCCTTATGCACGAGGTGCAGAATAGACCATATTTACAAGGACTGTCCACTAAGAATGAGTGCAATACACATGAAGCTAATCCTAGCACTAGCATTAATTTTCTAAGTGTGTGGAAGTAGCATTTCTTGCGTGGGGTAGGGTCCCACACTCGGGGCCTGGCCCACGAATATCTGGACAAGAGACTAATCCATCGGTTCTTCCAAAACCGAACCCGAAAAAACTTCCCTTGTTCGGAAAGCACGTGCAATTCCTCCAAGATAAATTTTTCTCTAACGTAGTCACAAAAGCCTTAACTAACTAAAGTGATCTGATTGAACCCGTAAGTCCCATAGTCAGATCAGGAAAAAGATTGCACTTGGATCATAGAGACCAACGCTTTTTTCCTCATTGAGAGGCACAGCCGTTGATTCTTTTCCATAGAACAATTTTTGTTCGGGATTTACTTCATCTATCGTACCATAACAGAATTGAGTCCATTAGGGAAAAAGGGAGCTCATTTTGGGGCCCTGTAAGAAATTCACTATTTTTCAATTTATTTCTCTCCTAAAAGATCTCAAAAATAATAAAATATGGAAACGTGGCTCAGAACTGTCAGTAAGGACCACTGAACTGTCAGTTCAGAAAAGAATAAGATAATCTTTTGTCTAACTAACACGATTTTGCATTAAATATCTCCTTAATTTTTTTGTTTCTCGAAGATTTCGCATCTCTTTTAACGACGTGTACAGGCCTCTCATAAAGAATCCATCACTAAACTTAATGATTGTATGGATACCGCCACACTTTCACAATTCATGTTACAAAAAGACTATGAGATTGACAAGCCAACTTTGCAATCTCAGAAGCACAAAAAATGGCCGATACTAGTGAGTTACAATCTCAAAAGAAGCGATTATACCATCTTCACATCGACTTAGAAGAACAATATACTCCAGCACAAAAAAGATGAAAGGATACGGTGCTGAATGCTCAACAACAGGAAAATATGAGAAGAGAAGGGCTCCAACATATTGACTTATGGTGTGATGGAAGTATATATCCAAAATGTCTAGTAAAAAACTCTACACCTCCATTTGTCAATCCAACCACACTACTGAGGTTTGCGGGCGATGGACAAAATGGACTTCTTGGTTATATTTCAGCACAGTCTGCATTTGCAGAAACATATAAAACAATGTACCTACAAGAAAAGGGAGCCAAGATTCAAGAGATAGCTATTCGTGCAAAATTGGAGCAGCAGTTGCAGAATGAAATTGAGGAGCATTCAAAGAGTAAAAAAGAGTTGACAAGATCAAGAAGGAAGAGAACCGTGCTTGGAGACAGACAACGAAGCAGGAAGATTAAAAACATTGCAAATTTGAAGGCTGGGACTGGTGGATGCAAGCGAAGAATTCAGGAAGCAAGGTTAGTTTGTAATTTTTTATTTTTTATACTAAAAAATGCTCTCAAATGACTATATCTATTTTGTCTATTAACGTAAAACAGGATTGGAAGTGTTGAATAATATAGGCATATTGTGTTGTTACTATAGGAAACTATTGGAGCCTGCAAAGGAAAATATGGATCCCAACCTTCTTCCAGTTAAACAAATGAAAGGATTGCTTTCTTGTGGTGTAGCAAAAGGTTTGATTGAAGAAAAAAATACAAAACAATCAAACGCAATGTTGTAGAGGACTTTATATCCAATAATTAAGTTGATGGTACTATAATCCAAGAGGCTCTTGATGTTAGTGGAGTTAGCAGGAAGGGATATAGTTCGATTTTCCATGCGATATCCTCAACTTTGAGAGATCAAAGGATTAAACGAGTTTTACTACCAAATCCAGCAAACAGTGTGGAAGATAAGAGGTCATTTGAATGAAAGTATAGATGAGTTTATTGGACCATATATCCATATTGAAGAAATATTTCATGGTGCTAAAGGAACCACTGTGTATGACCCTTGGAACAATATATTTATAGATCTACAACAACTTCAAAGAAGAATGGTCGAGTTTTATGGAATAACATTTGAAGAGTGCAAAGGCATTTTGAAATTTGTTATCAAACTGGATGAGTGTGAGGTTGTAAAGGAAAAGAAAATGGAAAGGATTACTATCACATTGATGAATGGAGCACTTGATACATCATTGACTGAAGCGAGCTCGAAGTATTTTAGTGTGCAGTCGGAGAAACACATATGGTGGTTGGGCTCGTTCCAGGTATGATCATTTTTTATTTCGTACTTGATTTTAGTCAATATTTTCAAATCTTTTATAGTAAGACTTTTGTTTTGTATAATCATAGGTAAGGACAGAAGACCATGAAACACTAGATTGGGTGTTTCACCACACGGAAATACCAATAATAATTAAAAGACAAGTGCAAGGAGAAAATCTCCATGTTGCAGGAAAAGGTGATTTTCAAGTAGAGTGGCACATGGCGGGGGATCTTAAAACACTTAAGTGCATGTATAACGTTAGTAAAAGAGGTAACTCAAAGTCTCCTTGTCTTTACTGCAAAGAATCAGCTCAAGTAATGGATTCCAAATGGTGGAAGAGAGCACCTAATAGAGATAAAGTTGACCCGGACTTCAAGGCCATTCTTGACATTCCACTATGTAATGTTCACATATGCACATTGCATGCTCTATGTCGAATTATTGAGAAATTGGTATTTTTGTATATTGGATTTGCTTGGAAACTCCGTCCCGAAAGAAATAGAAAGGATGCTCTTCATGCATTGGAAAAAGTGTTATCCGATATAGGTCTGCATGGAGGTGATGTTCATATCACAAAGGATTTTAAAAAGTCTACCAATGGCAAGGAGGTACCAATCAAGCCCTCTATTGGTGGTGTTAAGGTAAGAAGATTCTTGTCTCGACCCAAACACAGTAGTAAGCAAGTAAGGCAAGGTAGAACAGTTTCAAGGATTAGTTATGGATTGTGGAAGCAAGTCCATAATGCCGTGAAAGATCATGAGGCAGATGGGGAAGCACGAAATGTGAAGGCAGAGGTGTGGAGGTCTCTTGATCGACTCTTCATGTTCTGTGACAATGTAACATGGACAAAGAGTGATTACAAGAACTTTGAAGAGGCAATTAAACATTTTGGGAAGTCAATGAAAGACGCGTGGACAGCCTGCAATATAACTCACTACATGGTAAAGTGATGTCTTCTTCTTTTACTTAAGTGTGATCCTCTTTTCTTTTATAACTTACTATGCAGAAGAGGCAATTAAACATTTTGGGAAGTCAATGAAAGACGTGTGGACAGCCTGCAATATAACTCACTACATGGTAAAGTGATGTCTTCTTCTTTTACTTAAGTGTGATCCTCTTTTCTTTTATAACTTACTATGCATTCTTATGTCTTTGTGAAAATAGCATATCATCTACAACCACCTTCCCTATTTTGTCAAAAAGTATTGATGCCCAGCAATTTGGTCTACCCAAGGCATGGAGAAGTCTCACTACATGGCACGTAATGCATTTTTCAGACACACACAACACTATGGAGGGAGTCAAAAGGCAAATAGTCTGAAGGAAGTCTTCCAATGGTTTTACGGAGGCATTCTACAAAGGCTGCATGCTAAAAGAAAAGTTGCTAGTTCCAAAGTCAAGCTTGCTTTTATTCTAGCCCAAAAGCAAAGACGAAGACAAACTTTGGACAATTCAATGGCAGCAGAGAGACATAGACAATGGAGGGATTCGAAGATATTTAGAAACCATAAATGGACAAGTAAACATGAATAGCAGTTTGTAACTTATTTGTGTTATGTCCATATGTTTTCAAACTCAATCAATAGATTTTTATTCTATGGAACAAGTGACTCTTGGTGTTATGCCTATATGTTTTGAGACTCCATCAAAAGTATTTCTTTTGTGAAACATGTGATCTATATTAACAAGCATCAATACATCCATATATTAACACACAAAAAATTCAATCAATACTACTTAATTATGCTAGACACACTATTGATCCTTACCAATAAAGTACTGAGTGTCAAACGCTTTTACAAGCTACTGAGTGTGGGAAGAGTACTGAAGTGTCGTACGGTGATGGGACAAATGCAAAAGGGTACTGATCGTCCGTACGGACAAGGAACTGATGAGGATCAAAGACTTTGTACAAATCAGTTCAACTTCAACATAATGTTTGTGCTATATTTGATGACTAAATCCTATTACTCCCAAGGCCTGTGAGTCGGAACTCTCTTTTTGAACTTGATTGGACTCTTTTTCTTCCTTATTGGCTTGATGTCGACTTTCTGTTTATCAATGCTTGCCTCTGTTGCTTGTCTGAGAGGGGTATCCTTGTCTGAGAGGGGTATCTCCACGTGTTCTTCTTCTTGGATTGTGTGGCCTAATGCAATCATGGGTGGCTCTCGAAACCTTATGAGCTTGTGTTTTCCATAGCCCTCTAGACATTTGGGCTCCTTAACACCACATGCTAATGCATAAGAAGTGTAAGACAAAAAGTAAGAGGCCCTAGAGGCCTGCTTATTCACATAATCCCCAAATATATCTATGGCGGACAACCTCTCTATTAAAATGATCTTTTCCTTTTGCCATGGAAGATCATGTCCACCTAAAACCCTAGACAAACATTTAAAGAAGTAAACAATGGCTTCTCCATTGTTGCTCAACTGCCTATGGTAAATCAAGATCTTAACACTGCCTAGATCATGAATATAATGAGCTAGGCTTGACATTTTGCCAAACCCAGCCGGCCTGCTTCCACTTGTTCTCTGGAGGAATGTGTCATCCTCAATTTGTAGCTGCCATGTATCAAAAGATTGGAGTGAGACAATAATACATAACTACAAAACATTTAAACACAAGATAAAGTATTTGATTTGAAGTAATAATATCATACCTTCTCATTTTCATCAGCAACAAGAAGTTCATCTTTCCAAAGATTTATTCCTCTCCCCTCCAGTCCAGCCTCTTCTTTAAGCTTTTCCTTATGAAGTGCTGAGAGATTCATAGCTTCCTGGGTGAGCTGGAAGGCAGCTTCATCTGGCTCTTGGAAATTTTCAGCCTCTTTGAAACAAATAGTAAGGGCCTCTACAGGATCAAAAGTTGTTTCCAAAGCTAGCAGTGAATGGTCATCCTCTATGCCAACCTCCTTGTCAAGTCTTGAAGCCTAGGCAATAAGGGAAATGGCATAGTCCTCCCTCAAATTGAACATACACTCTATATCATGGAGGAAAACATAATCTTTACCACCAATCAAGACACCTGGAAGCATGGGCACTGTATAGTTGCTGCTCTGAACATCAAAATCTTCAACTAGCTGTGCTGCCCTAAGAGTTTCAGTCCTCAGTTGAACAAGGTCAAGAGTAGCCACTTGCAGCCCCTCATCCTCGAGGTTGATATCTTCTTCTTGCTCTGCCATATCTGTTGCCACAGGAATATCCTCTTTTACCTCCGCTACAGATATATCTTCTTCTTCAGCCTCCTGCCCTTGCTCTTCTAGAGATTGCTGTTGGAAGACAATGTACATAAGGAATGCCATGTTTTCCTCAAGCACTCTACACTTTCTGGTGTGCAAGTTATAGCTGAATTTATATTCCTCAGGCAGGCTGTCAAACCTTCTATTCACATGGTACCTCAGCCTGTCAATGGAGACAATATGATTTAAATGCACAAAAACCTTTTCACCTTCCACAATCCTTCCTACCTCTGTCAGTTGTTTGAAGGTATCCCAATGGTCTGAAAGAAAATCTCTGTGATGCTCCAAAACAGAGCTCATAGTGAACTCCCTGTTGAAAATACTGTGGTATATGTGGAAGTTCCTCTGAGCCTTGCACTTGTGAAGAAAGTCAAATAGGAGCAAATCTGGAGATTTGTCCTCTTCTGGTTCCCCTTGTTTTGAAAGGGAAGACTCACCTTTCTGCTCTAGTCTCTTGCTTTTGCCTGAACAAAAATTTATATAACATGAATTCTATATGCTGACATATGCAATCAGATAATGTATAGGATATCACCAAACAACTCTCTTCATGAGCACACATGAATCACCTGGTGATTGCTGTGGTCTGAGTATAGCAGCAGAAAAGTCCAGCTTCCTCTTGAAAGGAGGGGCCTGAGAATCACCTGTTCCAAAGCAAAAACTTTTCTCATCATCAAGAAAGAAATCCCCAGGGACATAGAAAGCAAAACAATGAGGAAACAGTGAAAACCACAAGGGACACAAGAATTTGCAACAAAACACGATGCAGAACCATTTGAAAAATGTCAAGTGCTCTCCTCGCATTTTGTTGCAAATTGTAAATTTCTATTGACATCCATCAATGCTAGGGACATCTCACAATGTTCAGGACAGTAAATGGTACTAGGAGGAATTCCCCAGGGCAAAAGAGAGCAAAACAAAGAGGAAGAAATAAAAACTGAAACTAATATCAGAATTTGTAGGAAAACGTGATTTGGAGTATTTGGAAAATGTAAAGCACTCTCCTCGCATTTTGTTACAAAATTCTAAGTCCTATTCATATCCATCTCTAATCAAATCCTAGGGTGATCTACCAGATTCCTAGGCACTGAGATTCAAGAATTCTATAGATGGAAGAAATATATATCAGAAAACATTGGAAAGGGTATAGAACTCTGACCTTTCTTTTCCTCTTCCATACTATTGGAGTTGCCCTGGTGATTCTCTTGCTCTCTTCCAAACTTGAGCTGCAGCACTGGTAACCTGGAGATCTGGCAGTGGTAGTAGTCTTCAGACAGGTTGCAGAGTGGATGGAGTGTGTTGGGTAGGAAGTGATCAGAGTGGGAAAGAAAAGGATGATGGGAGGGTGCTGGCAGGGATGGAAGACGGGGAGGGAAAAGTGTTAATGGATCTAATTATGAAATCATGATTGGCACAATTTCCAAGGCAAAAAGTGACTTTGTAAGATTCCTCCCCCACCCCCTTTTTGATGTCTAGTATCTTCCCCTGTAATCAACCCTCTTCAGAAATATACAGACCCTGTTGCTAACTATTTTAGCCTAGAGAGAGAAAAATTATTCTAGAGAGAGAATATTCAGATTTTGAATATTTTTGGATAGAAAAATATCTCTTATAATTCAGATGAGTTCCCCTGAAATAGAAATTCAAAAAGAATTTTCCAATGTGCAATTGGAATTAATTGGAAATAGGTATAAAGAACCTTAGTCTAAGGGTCTAGATTTTCAGAAATCTTTAGACTATGGTCCAATTAAGGTTCCTATGGGCCAATAGCATCAATCCATGTGTAGGGAGTAGATAAATCCAATTTGTAAAAAAGAAGATACCCAAAAATGAGTAAATGCTCACATAAGGTGAAGAGTTGAAAATGTACAAGGTTTATTAGTAAAAAACTATGAGCAATATTAAAAATATGAGATATTTTGGGAATAATGATTTTATTATGACACATATGTAAGGAAGGGGAATCCCTTAAATGCTCACATAAGATGAAGAGTTGAAAATGTACAAGGTTTATTAGTAAAAAACTATGAGCAATATTAAAATGATTCCATTATGACACATATGTAAGGAAGGGGAGTTCTTTAAAGGATGTGCATATTTCACATAAGATGAAGAGTTGAAAATGTACAAGGTTTATTAGTAAAAAACTATGAGCAATATTAAAATGATTCCATTATGACACATATGTAAGGAAAGAGAGTTCTTTAAAGGAGGTGCATATTTCACATGCTTGAATGAGTTTTAAACTCATAAAAATTGAGATATTTCATCTCTCCTCTCTCCTCATTTAAGTCTAGTTCCAAAAAGTTAGCTTAACTGACCTAAAAATGGTCAAATATTGACCAAACTGATTTAGAAAATTCTAGAATCAGTTTGTTTGGTTAGGAGCTCAATTTTTCCTATAAATAGAAGCCTCCTCCTTGTTGAAAAATATATAGTATTTATGCATCGTTACTCTACTCCACCTAAGCCAAGAACTGTGAATTCATTTAATAATTCACTAGTTTTTGGAGCTTCTCTCTTTCTTCAATCCCCCTTTAGTGGCTCCATCAACATACTTAACCAATTGATTGGTTGGGGGCCTCTACCGTGAACAAAGAATCAAGCAAGTTGTAAGGTAATTAGTGAATATTGATCTTCTATAATTTCTCAATGTTTCTCTCTTCTCAACCCCTCTCAAGCTTGAGAAGTTTAATTGGTATGGTTTTTTTTTAAATGCTATTGAAGTTTGAATAGTAGTGAAGAGTTACATAATGCTATTGAAGTTAATTTTCATTTATGTTTAGATTCTAATGATTTTTATGTAAATTCTCTCTCTCACTCAAGAAATGGTCATACTCATGACCCATTCTCAATCCAAATCAAGCTTTTCATAAAGCTTTTCCTTAACCCAAGATTGAACTATGCTTGAGGCCAAATTAATGCCTTTTTTCTATGCTTTTAGTTTATGTTTATTAATGATTCAATCCATTATGGATTAATAATCCAATTAGAGATTATTTTAATTATTTTCTTAATGATAAGAATTATCCCTTAGAAAAATTGAGATTTATCAGTCATAGCAGCGGAGCTATGGCAAAATTTTTATAAAAATTATGCATAAAATAATCTCATTCAAAGCATAAAAAGAGGACTTCCTACCATATTCTAGGAATTATCATCCTAGATTAATTGAAAGAATTTCATTACAATCATGGAGAAATTGAATTTTAATATCATGCATAAAGGATAAGTTTTTCTATCAAAAGTGTTATTTTTACCATTTTTATTTCATGCATAGAAGTATGCATAATGGATAAATTTTTATATCAAAAGTGTTATTTTTACCATTTTTATTTCATGCATAAGAGTATGCATAATGATAAATTTTTATATCAAAAGTGTTACTTTTATCATTTTTATTTTCATGCATAGGAATATGCATAATGATAAATTTTTATATCAAAAGTGTTACTTTTATCATTTCTATTTTCATGCATAAGAGTATGCATAATGATAAATTTTTATATCAAAAGTGTTACTTTTATCATTTCTATTTTCATGCATAGGAATATGCATAATGATAAATTTTTATATCAAATGTGTTACTTTTATCATTTCTATTTTCATGCATAAGAGTATGCATAATGATAAATTTTTATATCAAAAGTGTTACTTTTATCATTTTTAATTTTCATGCATAAAAGTATGCATAAGAGTTGATTATTTTATTATAAAAGTGTGACTTATATCATAATTGAATTTCATGCATAGAGGTATGCATAAAAGTTGATTATTTTATTGTAAGAGTGTTACTTTTATCATATTGGATTTCATGCATATAGGTATGCATAAAAGATATTCTTTTTATACTAAAAGTGTGATTTTTCTCATAAATGGATTTTATGCTTAACTTAGATGCATAAGAGAAATTCTTTTATTCTAAAAGTGTAATTTCCTACCAAACTGAATTTATGCATAAGAAGATGCATAAAAGATTGATTTTAATTTCGAAAGTGTTAGTATCCTTAAATGGAATTTATGTATAAATAAATGTGTAGAGAAATCTTAAATCAAATATAAGAATTCTCTTTTAAAAAAAAAGATATGAAATGTAATAAGATGTGATAAGAGGTGTATGAGATGTGATAAGATTTGATAAGATGCGTATGGAAAGTGATAGGATGTGATAAGATGTGTATGGGATGAGGTAAGAAGTGTATGTGATAGAATAGGATGTATATGGGTTGTGATAGGGCGAGAATGGATGTGATGTAAAAGATTAAATGTGAAGACATATGGGGTTACATGAATGGGAATGTGGAAATGGATGTATGTATGTGGATGTGTGGATGTGGAGATGGGAGTATGGATGTATGAATGTGAAAGTGGATGTATGAATGTGAAAGTGGATATATGAATGTGAAAATGGATGTATGCATGAAGATGTATATGCATAGATGTGAATGTGGATGTAGATGTGGATGTATAGATGTGAATGGGAATGTGGATGTGGATGTATGTATGTATGTGGATGTAGATGTGAATGTATAGATGTGAATGGGAATGTGGATGTGGATGTATATGAATGTGGATGTAGATGTGGATGTATAGATGTGAATATGGATGTGGATGTGGATGTATAAATGAGGATGTGAATGTGAATGTGGATGTGAATGTGGATGTATGGATGTGGATATGGATGTGTATGTATGAATGTGGATATGGGATGTGGATGTATAAATGAGGATGTGAAAATGGATGTATCCATGTAAATGTGGATGTATGAATGTGAATGTGAATTAATGTGTCGTCGATATGAGGAAATGGATGAGAATGAGTACACATTGAATGGAATGTGGAATAAGTAATGTGGACTAAGGAGGGATAATGTGGAAAGACGAGAGTTTGATTTAGAAACTGTATTTTGTGACTGTTTGTAAATGACTGTTTTATGTCAAGAATGCTGGGGAAGCATTTTGACCATTTTGTGGATTAAGGTCATGAAGACCTAACTGATAAAGTTGCAACTGCTGACGGAGAGTCAATGGAGGACGTCTCGCGTAGCAAGGTCGACCGAGGTCTTGACCAGCCTCGGTTCGATTAAAATGGTGAGCTTCCGGTACGGTGGATGAGGGACCAAGGAAGCGGCCTATGAGTGAAGCGCTAGGTCACCTGCGAAGGATCCTAGAGGGTGCTGACCATACGGTGCTCGGGCTCTGGGTCGCCCAGGATACCCACGCGTGCGTCGAGGAAGATATTGGAACAAGGAGTAAGAGTTGTTTTGTGAAACCGGGCATGGATCTGGTTGATTGACCTTGCTGGTCTTCAATGGATGAGTCCATGGCTCTTTATATGGATCTGTTGGTTGATCTTGCTGATCTTCAACGAGAGTCCATCTTGATTTTTATAAGTGATTATATTGCCGAGTATTATGGGCTAGGAACTATTGAAAAGGCCCCTGTGTGGACAGGTGGTGAGCGTTCTAGTTGCCAATGATGCCATAGATACTCTGATGAAGGAATGATGGGAAATTATGAATCAACCGGATAAATTGGAAGATTATGATCAGTGGTACTATGGTTTCATTAAAGGATTGTTTTAAAGTTAGTTGATGCTAAGAAAAAGGCAATTTCATATTGGGTGTGTAAGTGGTGTGGCTAGTTCTATGTTTGCATGAACTTCCGGCTAGGGGGCCTTGGAACTCTTTTCCTTGGTACCCGGGACAAAACCTAACCAAATTCCAAATTGGATCCCATCACTACAGTGGTTGGGCGGTTGGCTAACCCATGGGATCGGATGGGGTTAGGCTGAACTGATGGATCCGTAAATCGAGATTTAATTTCTATTATTACGATAGATGAAGTAAATCCCGGATAGAAATTGTTCTATGGATAGGAATCAACGGCTGTGCCTCTTGATGGGGAAAAAAGCGTTGATCCCAATGATCCAAGTGCAAGTTTCTTCCTTGATTTGACCAAGTACCGTTAAAGGTGCAATCAGATCAGTTGATCCGTAATGATCTTGACTACGTTAGAGTAAAGAGTTATCCTGGTGGAATCGCTCATGCTTTCCGGGTAAAGGAAGTTTTTTCGGTTTCGGTTTTGGACAAACCGACGGATTAGTCTCTTGTCCGGATATCCGTGGGCGAGGCCCCGAGTGTGAGACCCCTACCCACGCATGATGTGTTACTTCCGCTGCCAGTATCCTGAATCCGTTGCTCGGTGGGAACAGGGATCTCACAGTTGGTATCAGAGCATTTGGTTAATAAAGATCAATTGAGGATCAATTGAGAAGATAAATAGGTCAGAAATTTATCAAGAAACACAAAAAGGTTGTAATTGTGTGATATAATTCATACAATTTGATATTCAAATTGAAATTCGTAATTTGGTAATTGGGTCTTCAGATGGAAGTACCGCAATTATATAGAATCCCTGACTTGCTTGAGGCCTAGACATGATGGTATTTACCTTATAATTCCAAGGGCCGTGACTACCCGTATATACCGAGAGTATACTGCAGCTCTTTACTGACAGTATATACGAGTAAATCTAAGACTTGAAATTTTAAGCGTTAATGCTATCCAGATGATGAATTCGAATATGGTTGATATGATTTTTAATTCTGTTTGAGAACTGATGAAATTGATTTGGATTCTGATTGAAAAATGATGATTTCCGAAATTTAGTTGAAATGTAATAAGCTGAGCGAAACCACATGAGGATGAATGGGACGAGTCCCTGTGATGATATTCATAACTGGATTGATGATAACGATTTCAGCAAATCACTATGAGATTAGTGGATTGTGCTGTCAAAGTGCTACTGTTAACACTTGAGTCGGTATATCAAGTTAAGGGATGACAAATTGAAAACTTGCTTGACTGAAATTCCCGTGGAGGAATGTTCAGAAAGAAAAAATTTCGATCTGATGGACCATTATCGTGTTAAGGATATAAATGATATGATCTAAAATGAATTGTTATTTAATGATGAGTTCTATATAAGGGATATTTATCCCCGTATTCTGTTGGGTTGACCAGAATATAAGGAACCCTAGAATAAATTAGATCTTAAGAAAAAGAGTTGTCCTCTACTTGGCGAGATGAGGACATCTCGTACTTTTTAAGTGGGGTAGAATGTAAGATTCCTCCCCAGCCTTCGAGGTATACAGGAGTAAGAATCTCCATTTTTGATCTCTAAAATAAAAGAACGATTCTGTTTAAGAAAGAAAGACCCTTTCCCTAGAATACTTCTCAGGAGTTCCACCTGTTTTAAGGATTCAGAACAGAAGTAAAAATCGGTGTTTTGGATACCAAGGTTTTGGTCTTCATTCGAGTACGGCCCAAAAGAAGTTCTTTATCTATTGGGGAGTTTAAGAAGTTATCCCCCAGATATTGTGAGCCTTATCTGAATTCAAAGAAAGTAAGCGACTTAGCTTGAGAGCTTCTTTTATCTCCTCATCTCAAAGTTCTTAATGTATTTCATAGAAATATGTGCCAAACCCAAATCATGGAAAGACGGTAAAACTTCAGTGGCAAGTTACCGTTGGCTTCTAAGTTACGCTAGCTCCTTCCTTTATATAAGTCGTAACTTTTACTTGTCGTTCACAGTAATCTTACTTCCATCGATCTTCTTTCTTTCTTAATCTCCTTCATGGCTTGGCAACAAGAATTAGTTTTATCCATGATGATTTCTCACCTTCAAGACGCAAGGGAGTCTGTGAAGAAAGATTTTATAGAGCAGTATGAGCGCTCACTTTTCCCTCACTTGGGAACTTCTGTAGCGCAGACAAAATGGCGGACCTATCAAGACATAACTAGGGTAACACCCTGGGGTCAGCAGCACTTTCGTAACAATGTTCGCTTGGCCATGGTTATTGAAGCTTTGGGTTTGGGTCCCCGATACTACTGCGTCATGAGATCAAGACATCTTGGGTTTTCTGAGCGGGTCTTCTTACTGGCGTGTTTTCTTCCTCATGAGAAGATATGCCTTTACCCCGTTTTTGGCTTACCTCTCAGAGGTCCTTTTGTTAGATCACCTCATACCACTGTGATAGGTGCAGCAATAACCAACAGAATTATTCCCATAGATGAGTTACCTTATACTTGTGCAGCTTGTGAAGACTGCTTTTGTGATCATATGATGGACGGGCTTATGGAAGTGTAAAGAGTTCTTCTATCTTTACTGTATAAGTTCCGAGAATAAATAAAGTTTAAATCTTGTTCTTATTTTGAATCTTGCTCTCTTTAAGACGTTTCTTGGTGGTTAATCTTGATTAAAATTTTTCTCTAAGTCTCATATTCGTGCATCTTGCGAAATTATCCCAGTTTGCGAGATGAGGACATCTCGCATTTTTTAAGTGGGGTAGAATGTAAGATTCCTCCCCCACCCCCTTTTTGATGTCTAGTATCTTCCCCTGTAATCAACCCTCTTCAGAAATATACAGACCCTGTTGCTAACTATTTTAGCCTAGAGAGAGAAAAATTATTCTAGAGAGAGAATATTCAGATTTTGAATATTTTTGGATAGAAAAATATCTCTTATAATTCAGATGAGTTCCCCTGAAATAGAAATTCAAAAAGAATTTTCCAATGTGCAATTGGAATTAATTGGAAATAGGTATAAAGAACCTTAGTCTAAGGGTCTAGATTTTCAGAAATCTTTAGACTATGGTCCAATTAAGGTTCCTATGGGCCAATAGCATCAATCCATGTGTAGGGAGTAGATAAATCCAATTTGTAAAAAAGAAGATACCCAAAAATGAGTAAATGCTCACATAAGGTGAAGAGTTGAAAATGTACAAGGTTTATTAGTAAAAAACTATGAGCAATATTAAAAATATGAGATATTTTGGGAATAATGATTTTATTATGACACATATGTAAGGAAGGGGAATCCCTTAAATGCTCACATAAGATGAAGAGTTGAAAATGTACAAGGTTTATTAGTAAAAAACTATGAGCAATATTAAAATGATTCCATTATGACACATATGTAAGGAAGGGGAGTTCTTTAAAGGATGTGCATATTTCACATAAGATGAAGAGTTGAAAATGTACAAGGTTTATTAGTAAAAAACTATGAGCAATATTAAAATGATTCCATTATGACACATATGTAAGGAAAGAGAGTTCTTTAAAGGAGGTGCATATTTCACATGCTTGAATGAGTTTTAAACTCATAAAAATTGAGATATTTCATCTCTCCTCTCTCCTCATTTAAGTCTAGTTCCAAAAAGTTAGCTTAACTGACCTAAAAATGGTCAAATATTGACCAAACTGATTTAGAAAATTCTAGAATCAGTTTGTTTGGTTAGGAGCTCAATTTTTCCTATAAATAGAAGCCTCCTCCTTGTTGAAAAATATATAGTATTTATGCATCGTTACTCTACTCCACCTAAGCCAAGAACTGTGAATTCATTTAATAATTCACTAGTTTTTGGAGCTTCTCTCTTTCTTCAATCCCCCTTTAGTGGCTCCATCAACATACTTAACCAATTGATTGGTTGGGGGCCTCTACCGTGAACAAAGAATCAAGCAAGTTGTAAGGTAATTAGTGAATATTGATCTTCTATAATTTCTCAATGTTTCTCTCTTCTCAACCCCTCTCAAGCTTGAGAAGTTTAATTGGTATGGTTTTTTTTTAAATGCTATTGAAGTTTGAATAGTAGTGAAGAGTTACATAATGCTATTGAAGTTAATTTTCATTTATGTTTAGATTCTAATGATTTTTATGTAAATTCTCTCTCTCACTCAAGAAATGGTCATACTCATGACCCATTCTCAATCCAAATCAAGCTTTTCATAAAGCTTTTCCTTAACCCAAGATTGAACTATGCTTGAGGCCAAATTAATGCCTTTTTTCTATGCTTTTAGTTTATGTTTATTAATGATTCAATCCATTATGGATTAATAATCCAATTAGAGATTATTTTAATTATTTTCTTAATGATAAGAATTATCCCTTAGAAAAATTGAGATTTATCAGTCATAGCAGCGGAGCTATGGCAAAATTTTTATAAAAATTATGCATAAAATAATCTCATTCAAAGCATAAAAAGAGGACTTCCTACCATATTCTAGGAATTATCATCCTAGATTAATTGAAAGAATTTCATTACAATCATGGAGAAATTGAATTTTAATATCATGCATAAAGGATAAGTTTTTCTATCAAAAGTGTTATTTTTACCATTTTTATTTCATGCATAGAAGTATGCATAATGGATAAATTTTTATATCAAAAGTGTTATTTTTACCATTTTTATTTCATGCATAAGAGTATGCATAATGATAAATTTTTATATCAAAAGTGTTACTTTTATCATTTTTATTTTCATGCATAGGAATATGCATAATGATAAATTTTTATATCAAAAGTGTTACTTTTATCATTTCTATTTTCATGCATAAGAGTATGCATAATGATAAATTTTTATATCAAAAGTGTTACTTTTATCATTTCTATTTTCATGCATAGGAATATGCATAATGATAAATTTTTATATCAAATGTGTTACTTTTATCATTTCTATTTTCATGCATAAGAGTATGCATAATGATAAATTTTTATATCAAAAGTGTTACTTTTATCATTTTTAATTTTCATGCATAAAAGTATGCATAAGAGTTGATTATTTTATTATAAAAGTGTGACTTATATCATAATTGAATTTCATGCATAGAGGTATGCATAAAAGTTGATTATTTTATTGTAAGAGTGTTACTTTTATCATATTGGATTTCATGCATATAGGTATGCATAAAAGATATTCTTTTTATACTAAAAGTGTGATTTTTCTCATAAATGGATTTTATGCTTAACTTAGATGCATAAGAGAAATTCTTTTATTCTAAAAGTGTAATTTCCTACCAAACTGAATTTATGCATAAGAAGATGCATAAAAGATTGATTTTAATTTCGAAAGTGTTAGTATCCTTAAATGGAATTTATGTATAAATAAATGTGTAGAGAAATCTTAAATCAAATATAAGAATTCTCTTTTAAAAAAAAAGATATGAAATGTAATAAGATGTGATAAGAGGTGTATGAGATGTGATAAGATTTGATAAGATGCGTATGGAAAGTGATAGGATGTGATAAGATGTGTATGGGATGAGGTAAGAAGTGTATGTGATAGAATAGGATGTATATGGGTTGTGATAGGGCGAGAATGGATGTGATGTAAAAGATTAAATGTGAAGACATATGGGGTTACATGAATGGGAATGTGGAAATGGATGTATGTATGTGGATGTGTGGATGTGGAGATGGGAGTATGGATGTATGAATGTGAAAGTGGATGTATGAATGTGAAAGTGGATATATGAATGTGAAAATGGATGTATGCATGAAGATGTATATGCATAGATGTGAATGTGGATGTAGATGTGGATGTATAGATGTGAATGGGAATGTGGATGTGGATGTATGTATGTATGTGGATGTAGATGTGAATGTATAGATGTGAATGGGAATGTGGATGTGGATGTATATGAATGTGGATGTAGATGTGGATGTATAGATGTGAATATGGATGTGGATGTGGATGTATAAATGAGGATGTGAATGTGAATGTGGATGTGAATGTGGATGTATGGATGTGGATATGGATGTGTATGTATGAATGTGGATATGGGATGTGGATGTATAAATGAGGATGTGAAAATGGATGTATCCATGTAAATGTGGATGTATGAATGTGAATGTGAATTAATGTGTCGTCGATATGAGGAAATGGATGAGAATGAGTACACATTGAATGGAATGTGGAATAAGTAATGTGGACTAAGGAGGGATAATGTGGAAAGACGAGAGTTTGATTTAGAAACTGTATTTTGTGACTGTTTGTAAATGACTGTTTTATGTCAAGAATGCTGGGGAAGCATTTTGACCATTTTGTGGATTAAGGTCATGAAGACCTAACTGATAAAGTTGCAACTGCTGACGGAGAGTCAATGGAGGACGTCTCGCGTAGCAAGGTCGACCGAGGTCTTGACCAGCCTCGGTTCGATTAAAATGGTGAGCTTCCGGTACGGTGGATGAGGGACCAAGGAAGCGGCCTATGAGTGAAGCGCTAGGTCACCTGCGAAGGATCCTAGAGGGTGCTGACCATACGGTGCTCGGGCTCTGGGTCGCCCAGGATACCCACGCGTGCGTCGAGGAAGATATTGGAACAAGGAGTAAGAGTTGTTTTGTGAAACCGGGCATGGATCTGGTTGATTGACCTTGCTGGTCTTCAATGGATGAGTCCATGGCTCTTTATATGGATCTGTTGGTTGATCTTGCTGATCTTCAACGAGAGTCCATCTTGATTTTTATAAGTGATTATATTGCCGAGTATTATGGGCTAGGAACTATTGAAAAGGCCCCTGTGTGGACAGGTGGTGAGCGTTCTAGTTGCCAATGATGCCATAGATACTCTGATGAAGGAATGATGGGAAATTATGAATCAACCGGATAAATTGGAAGATTATGATCAGTGGTACTATGGTTTCATTAAAGGATTGTTTTAAAGTTAGTTGATGCTAAGAAAAAGGCAATTTCATATTGGGTGTGTAAGTGGTGTGGCTAGTTCTATGTTTGCATGAACTTCCGGCTAGGGGGCCTTGGAACTCTTTTCCTTGGTACCCGGGACAAAACCTAACCAAATTCCAAATTGGATCCCATCACTACAGTGGTTGGGCGGTTGGCTAACCCATGGGATCGGATGGGGTTAGGCTGAACTGATGGATCCGTAAATCGAGATTTAATTTCTATTATTACGATAGATGAAGTAAATCCCGGATAGAAATTGTTCTATGGATAGGAATCAACGGCTGTGCCTCTTGATGGGGAAAAAAGCGTTGATCCCAATGATCCAAGTGCAAGTTTCTTCCTTGATTTGACCAAGTACCGTTAAAGGTGCAATCAGATCAGTTGATCCGTAATGATCTTGACTACGTTAGAGTAAAGAGTTATCCTGGTGGAATCGCTCATGCTTTCCGGGTAAAGGAAGTTTTTTCGGTTTCGGTTTTGGACAAACCGACGGATTAGTCTCTTGTCCGGATATCCGTGGGCGAGGCCCCGAGTGTGAGACCCCTACCCACGCATGATGTGTTACTTCCGCTGCCAGTATCCTGAATCCGTTGCTCGGTGGGAACAGGGATCTCACAGACTTTCACACGTGTCAAATTTCAAATTCCAAAAGATCTGGGTGGGACCCACACGTGTTAAAAAACGACTATATTTCACACGCGTGGTATTTAATAGCTCCTTTATTTGTATTTTGCAATAATCTACTCTCCTAACTCCGTTCTCTTGCATCTCTACCTCCCTACTCTACACCATCAGCATCCAAACCAGCAGCAGCAGAGGTTCATCCCCAGCTCAGGATACTCATCATCAGCACAACACACCTGCAGATAGCTTCCAGGTCAGTAAGACAATCTATTTCCTTCTCTTCTTGTTTAATAGTATATTAGCGTAAGGTACTGATTGATGTGATATAGGTTAGATATTATGATAAATATTATATGCATTTCTTAGATTTTTTCCATTGCATGTAGAAGCAGGAAGACTTTTTATATTTGGGCTTGTTGAGTGAGAGCTTGATCACTTCTTGCTGTCTATAGGCTCAATCCATGTTGCACCAAGCTGTATACACACTGAAATGACTAAAGGCATGTTCAAGTATGCTGTCTCAAGAATTTGCAGTAAAACGCGAGGAGAGGGCTTTAGAAATCTCAAACAGCCCAAATCGCATTTTGTTGCAAATTTGAAAATTTTTCTTCATCCACCCCTTTCATTGTGATTTTGTCACTTTCTAGGCTATTCAAGGCTGCATACTTCTTGCATAAACTCAATACATATTGTTTATAGTTGAAAAGACAAAGAATTCACTGTAGGAATGCAATAGCATGTTGTTTCAAGTATTTGCAGAAAAACACGATGATGGGCTGTTAGAAATTTCAAATTATCATAATCGCGTTTTGTTACAAATTGTTCAATTTTGCTCTATCCAATTTGTCATTACCTTCTTTTATCATTCCATGTTCTCCATGGTTTTAATCTTTTTCCATTGCTTTGTATGCACCTTTTCAGAGTGACGGCAAGAACCAAGGCAACTGCAAGGAGGTCTGGCAAGGGGCCAGGCCTTGCAGAGCAGCAGCAGCTGGGGCTGATATCAAGGAATCTAGTGTGTCTCCAAAGGGAAGAGTTGCACATGGCAGGAAGGGGAAGCCAATGAGCACGCTGTAGCAAAAGTCCAAGAGGTTAAAACATTCTGTAGGTGTGCTAAAGGAGATCAAGAAACAACAAAAAGCTATAGGCTTTGCAATCCCCAAGGCACCTTTTCAGAGGCTAGTGAGAGAAATTTGTGATAGCTGGCACCTTGGTTTCAAGTGAAACAGGACTGCCATTCTTTCCTTACAGGAAATGGCAGAGGATTACTTGGAGAAGTACTTTGAAGATGTAATGCTTGTAGCAGTCCATGCTCACAGGGTAACTCTGATGGCCAAGGACTTCAACACATTATCCAGAGTTAGATGGAGGTATGATAAGCTGGTCCATCCTGTGGAATGGCAGGACATAAAAATGAGAGACATATTATTAATTCCACCTACAAGGAAATTGAAGGCAGACAAGGTGAAGGTTGTTGAAGTGTCCCACACAAAGAGCACCAGAGGGAAAGCTGCTTATGAGGAGTCACTGAAGCAGCAAATAGAAGAATCCAAATCTGCTATAGGTGTGGAGACTGTACAGATGGAGCTACAGATACAGAGAAGGTTGTAGGAGCTAGGCCCTAACATAGTTGTCCATATTGAAGATGATTTTTCAGAGAATAATTTTGACTTGACAAAAGCATACTTGGCAGCATTGGCTCATAAGAATGAGTATTGCTCAGATACTATCATTCTTGCAATGCTCTAGTAAGTGTCTTTTATTTTACATTTGTTTGCAAAACAATCCTTATTGTACCTCCTCCCTTACACCTTACCTTAATTATTGTTTTGTCCAATGTAGCATGATGAGAAGCTGGCTGAACCATGCTGTACAGCATACAGTTCATATTATTGATTCTATAATTTCCTTCAAGTTAAGAGATCCAAAGGAAACTCCCATGGATATTTCCAATTGGTTCAGACACTGTGATTTTGATCATGTTGATATTTTGCTACTTCCATACCATAACAAGTATGTGGGTGGCTGCTTCTTTTGAGATTTTTCTTCAAGATTGAGTACTCTTGTAGCCTTTGATTTCTTAATGCTTTTTTCCTTATGCAGTGACCACTGGAGCTTTGCTTCTATTGACATCCAGCAAAAGCAATGCTTTTTATTCAACTCTCTTAGAAACACACACAGAGAGGTGAAATTGTAAGTGGTTTGTGTGCTATTTTTAACTTTAAACTTCATTATTTGGATTTAATGCACACTAACTGAATTATATGTATTGCAGTTGTATTAGAAGACTTCTAGATGCATTGGATCACTGTCCTCCTAATGTCAATCTTTTGGATTCAATAGAGCCAATAGATTTAGAGGTAGAAAGTTGTTCCCTCTACTGATGTCTATTTCATGCTATGCCTTTGAACTTATTGAATAATTTTATTTTGTTCAGATATTAACAGTTTCTAACATATCTTTCCAACTATCCAGACACCACAACAAGATGATTCAAGTAGCTGTGGCTGGAGAGTGCTGATTAGTGCCAAATATATACTTTCAAGCTATTTTGAGATAGGACAGCCAGAGCTTATAAGAAAAAAAAATTTTCATTTAGCTTCAAAAAATTTGATATTGGTACAAAGTGTTCTAAATCATCATATCTCATTGCAGATGAGAGAAGATAGCTTCAGCTCGAACTATGTGTATAGTTTCAGAGCTGATATAATTTGGAAGTTTTTGAAGTATGCCTCCCCCAAACCTATTGTACCAGCTACTGTCGAGTTGGGTGAGAGCTCTAAAGTCCGAGAAGGTGTCATACACCTTGATGACACAGATGATGCAGATGTGGTGCCACAGGAACAAGGACCTAGTGCTGATGAGGAGAAGCCACAAGAACAAGGACCTGCTGCTGCTGATGTTATTGAGGAGATGATGGAGCAGCAGCAAACAGATGCTCCAGGGGCAGTAGAGGAGACAATGGAGCAGCACCAAGAGACTGTACATGATAGGATGGAGCAGCAGAAAATAGATTCTCCAAATAAAGATGATACGGTGAGCTTGGACCATGTAGAGCACCCTCTAGATCAGCCTGTAGATAAATAGAAAATTATTGTCAAGAATATGTTCTACATATATAATTAAACACTTCTGTACAGAATTTTACATTATTGAATATAATACCTTTGTTTATGGAGTCTGTGTTATCTCAATTTTCAAATTTTCAATGTCTTTGCATTTTATTGAACTCTCTCTTCTTTTGAGCACCTGCAAAAAAGCAATATGAAACAATAGGGTAAAGTAAACTAATAGCAGTGCTTAATGAGACTAGGATAAGTCACATGGTATACCTTCTTATTGTTGTAGATAAATAAAAAGTTCTTTGAAATAGAACCTTCTGTCTCAAATAGAATGTCATTGCGCAATTAAGCTAGGGAGCAACATTGTCTTAATGAGATATTGACTAGCACATCACCATTCTCAACAACATCAATATCAAGAAGTTTATTTTCTGCACCAAAAGAATCTTCATCTTGATCCATTGGGACTAGTTTTGTACCTAGCATTCGACTGCGCTTATAATAAAAAGAAAAAATGAAATTTTGTGATGCAACCATGTACTTCAGTTGCATAGAAGGTTGGACAACCTCACAAAACACTGAACTACATGTCTTCTTATCCCAACCTTTATCCAAAAATTGTGGCATGCATGCCAGACTTGTTGCTTTAACTGTGAACATTGTTTTTGAAACCTTCACTGGAAAGGTATTAAACAAGTCTACAAAAACTGTGAGAGGCATGCATAAAGAAATTTTTATTATCCTTGTGGCAATATTGGGCCTCAGAGCTTTCTGTACTTCTTTGCTTGGCCCTATATGCCTCTGTAACACTAAAATGTGGGAGAGGCCAATCCACTGAATTCCATGCCGGAAGGTCTTGTTTTCTTAACACACCATGTGTGTTTGCATTGTCCAGCAACCAACTCATAAAAATGATCAGTAAAAAATATACCAGATTGAGCTAGCTCTGTTGCACATCGACCTTGGTATTGTTGTTCTCCTATCGATCCATGCAAAACATCTATAAATCCCAGAATACAATCGATGTTTTGCCATGTCTCATACGATGAAGGGTATAAATCTGAAATAAAATAACACAAGAATGTCAATAAGCAAAGAAAGAAAGCTTTGTCTTAAAAATCCATACACCTCATAAAGAACAAAACCACAATAGAAAAATATACAATTAGGCCTGTGTTGCGGAAGATCATTTGGATAGTCTCGCAAGACAAGTTCTTTATGCATGTACACATGCTGAATCAAAACTTCTTTCACGATATCTTCCCTCTGGTGATTTTAAAATCTCGTACTCTTCCCTTCCATGATGCCAAGAAAATGTTTTTTGTCTGGGGTCTCTTTCTTTTACTAGGTTGCATGAGCACCCATGCTCCTTTCAAAACAGTAAACCTTTCCCAAGTTCCTTCCGTTTTGACTGTACTTGAATTCTCTACCGAAGAAATAGAAGAAGCAGGTCGACGGGGTAAGGATGTGTGGTATAATTCTGCCTTCATAGCATTATCATCCACAGAGCGTCTTCCACAAGAACGACCATAGTTTTTATTCACCATGGAGACCTTGTGAATCTGTAACCACAGCAAAGTAATGTAAACAAGATAACAAAGTGAAGTTTCAAGAAAGAGAAAGTGGGCAGACAGATAGTTGACAAGAAACATCTTACTCTAAGCCAAACAGGATCAAGGGAGCAGTTTTGGAAAAGAAGAGGCTGTTGCACAATGAGGCAGTGGTGTAGAATGGTAGACCTTTCGAAGGAAAGGCAGCACAACATTTCAAAGTTCAAAGGAAGGTGGAAGCGGGAAGGCCCTTGTCAGAGAAAATGTCAGACTAGATTCTATCTTCATGTCCAAAGATCTTGTGAGAATAAAAAACCAATCTCCACATTAATGTAGCACGCTTGTACCTACATAAAATATTGTTTCTTTTATCTATTTTCTCTTATTTTTGTGAATTTCCAATGTTACGTTGGCCCTCTGTTCATTGGTTGAGAGCTTATTTTTCCAAACCGTAAAAGGCCCCAAAATGAGCTCCCTTTTTTCCTAATGCTCAATTTAGGGATCCATCAGTCCAGCCTAACCCCATCTAGTCCCGTGGGTTAGCCAACCATCCAACCACTGTAGTGATGGGATCCAATTAAGAATTTGGTTAGGTTTTGTCCCGGGTACCAGGGAAAAGAGTTCCCAAGCCCCCTAGCCGGATATTCATGCAAACTTAAAACTAGTCACACCACTTACACACCCAATATGAAATTGCCTTTTTCATAGAATCAGCTATCTTTAAAAAACAATCTTTTAATGAAACCATTTGGTCACTGATCATAATCCTCAAAATCTCCATTTGAATCCTTATTTCTAATCATTCCTTCATCGGTGTACCTATGGCATCATTGGCAACCACCAGAACGCTCACCACCTATCCACTCATGGGCCTTTTCGATAGTTCCTAGCTCATATAGTAACCGGCAATATATTCACATATCAAAAATAGTATCTCCGTTGAAGATCAGCAAGATCAACCAACGGATCCATATAAAAGAGCCATGGACTCATCCGTTGAGGACCAGCAAGGTCAATGCCCGAAGTCAAAAAACAGCTATTACTCCTTGTTCCAATATCTTCCACGACGCACGTGTGGGTATCGTCGGCAACCCAGAGCCCGAGCACCATATGGTCAGCACCCTCTAGGATTCTTTGCAGGTGACCTAGAGCTTCACTCATAGGCCACCTCCTTGGTCCCTCATCCACTGTACCGGAAGCTCACCATTTTAATCGAACTGAGGCTGGTCAAGACCTTGGCCGACCTTGCTACACGAGACGTCCTCCAATGACTCTCCACCATCAGCTATTGCAACTTTATCAGATTAGGTCTCCACGACCTCATTCACAAGACGGTCAAAATGCTTCTCCAGTATTCTTGACATAAAACAATCATTTAAAAACAATTCAAAATACTTTCTATAACGAACTCTCATCTTTTCACATTGCTCCACATCAAACCACATTAATTAATTCCACAACCATTTCATAAGTCTTTCTATTCTCATCCAATCACATCATTTTCATCTCATCACATCTTTCTATTCTCATCCAATCACATCATCTTTCATCTCATCAGATCTTTCCTCAATTTATCCTCCATCAGATCTCATCCACTCGCATCTACCCATATCCACATCTCATCACATCTTTCCTCAATTTATCCTCATCAGATCTCATCCACTCGCATCTACCCATATCCACATCTCATCACATCACATTCATTCACATCTCATCCATTCAGACCACATCACATTCACTCACATCTCATTCATTCACATCTATCCCGATTCACATCCCATCACATCACATTCATTCATATCCATCACATTCACTTTCATTCATATCCATCACATTCATTCTCATCACCATTATATCACATCACTTCTATCCACATCATATCTCATGCATATACATCTCATCTCATTCATCCACATCCATCCAATCGTTCACATGTACGACTACTCGCATCTATCCATACATTCATATCTATCACTTCACATCCACATATATTCATGTCACATCTCATCTCTTTACATCACATCACATTCTTTCACATACACATCTATATTCATTCTTTCACATACATCCACATCCATTCTTTCACATACTCATTCACATCCATTCTTCTCATACAAATTCACATCCATTCTTCACATGCACATCCTTATCCATGCTTTCACATACACATTCACTCACATCTCATATCATTCATTTACATTCTGATTCACATGACATCACATCTCATCCATTCATTCACATTTATCTGATTCACATCACATCTCATCACATCTATTCACCTCACATCTCATCACCTCCATTCACATCACATCCATCCATCCATTCATTCCCATCTATCTGATTCACATCACATCTCATCACATCTATTCACCTCACATTCTCATCATCTCTATTCACATCACATCCATCCATTTATTCATTCCCATCTATCTGATTCACATCACATCTCACATCTATTCACCTCACATCTCATCACCTCTATTCACATCACATCAATCCATCCATTCATTCACATCTATCTAATTCACATCACATCCATCCATTCATCCATTCTTCTCATCTATCTAATTCCCATCACATCTCATCACATCTATTCACCTCATATTCTCATCACTTCTATTCACATCACATCCATCCATCCATTCGCATCTATCTAATTCACATCACATCCATCCATCCAATCATCATCTATCTAATTCACATCTTATCTCATCACATCTATTCACCTCATATTCTCATCACTTCTATTCACATCACATCTATCCAATCATCTATCTGATTCACATCTTATCTCATCGCATCTATTCACCTCACATCTCATCACCTCTATTCACATCACACCCATCCATCCAATCATCTATCTGATTCACATCTTTTCTCATCACATCTATTCGCCTCACATCTCATCACCTCTATTCACATCACACCCATCCATCTAATCATCTATCCGATTCACCTCTTATCTCATCACATCTATTCACCTCTTATCTCATCACATCTATTCACCTCATATTCTCATCACTTCTATTCACAGAATTTAAACATAGAATTTAAGAGGATTCTAATTTTTGATATAAAGATTCTTTATGCATCTATTTATGCATAATTCAATTTTAAGGAAAGTAACACTTTTGAAATAAAAATAAATCCTTTATGCATCTTCCTATGCATAAATTCAATTTTAATGAGAATGACACTTTTGAAATAAAAATAAATCCTTTATGCATCTTCCTATGCGTAAATTCAATTTTAATGAGAATGACACTTTTGAGAATGCACAAACGGAGAGAATTACTCTTTTAGAATAACCTAATGATAAACTTTAGTTCCACAAAATTTAAAAAAAATTTGCCATAACCTCCTTTGTATGGCTGACCATTTCTCAATTTTATCATTCAATTTATGACTTGAATTAATCCAATTTGAATTCTAATATCTCTAATCTACTCCATTTTCTAAAAATCAAGAGAGTAAACAATGAAAAGAGTTTAATCAATCTTTTAATTAAAGTTTCTAGGATTGAGAAGGGCTGAATTGTAAAGAAGAGAAGGGGGTGGCCTTTCCATCAAGGCATAGCATCAGATTTTAATTCAACATTTACAAAGCATAAAATTTGAGAAAACCATAGATTTAAAAATTCACCAATAAGGAAGAATTAATCTTACATGGAGCTTAAAAGCTTTCCTTTGGCTTGAGGGATTGAGGATTCTACTCTTGTTTGCAGCAAGAGTGGCCACCAAATTCACTTGGAGAGGATTAGGCCAAAAAACAATTGAATTATCAAGAAATTCAATGTTAAATGGCTTAGGACGACAGAAGCAGAGTAACAGTGCATAAACACCATTAGGATTTTACAAAGAGGGAGGCTTCTATTTATAAGAAAAAGTGAGTCTCTAACCAAGCAAACTGATTCTAGAATTTTCCAGATCAGTTTGGTCACTTTTTGACTATTTTTGGTCAGTTTCGCTTACTTTTTGGATCTAGTTGAAATAGGAGAGAGGAGAGATAAAAATATATCATTATTTGTGAGTTTAAAACTCATCCACACATGTGAAATAGGTGCCTCCTTTATGAGGGGAATTCCCCACACTGAGGTGTCAAAAATGCATCATTTCCTCTAAATATCTCTTCTTTTTTAACTAATAAACCTTGTCCTTAGTCAACTCTTCATCTTATGTGAGTATTTACTCATTTTTGGGAGGTTTTCTTTTATTCTTCAATTTATCTCCTCCCTACATTTGGATTAATCTTATCGGTCCATAGGAACCTTAATCCAAAATTTTTAAAAAATATGGACCCTCAGGATAAGGTCCTTTTTACCTATTTTCAATTAATTCCAATTGCACATTGGAAAGTTCTTTTTGAATTTCTGTTTCAAGGAAAATTATTTTAAACACTAGGAGGATTTTTATATCCAAAAATATCTCAATTTTAAATTACCTCCCTTCAGACATTTTCTCTCTCTAGGCCAAAACACGGTAAAGCAAGATCTTTCTTTTATTTCAGAGAGGGGAATAATTATAAGATCAAAAGGGGAGGTTCTTACACCTGTACACCTCAAAAGCTGGAGGGAGGAATCTTACACATACCCACTTCTCCTCCATCACCCACTCCTCCTTCACCACCTACCCTCCATCTTCATATCGGCCTCCTCATAAACCTTAAAGATATACCCTCGACACCAGCATGGCCCCCACCCTTCCTCGATGCATCCTCACCATTGTAACCTCTCCATCGATTGCTACTCCCCCCCAATTGTAATCACTACCTAGCCTCCCTTCCCCTACGCTTATGATGAAAGGAGCAGTTCCCTCGCCACCACCACTGCAAGAGAACAAAGAGGTAAATCCACCCCTCAACCCTCTCAACTAGTGTGACCCCCTACATCGCACGGAGTTCGACTAGGCAATGAGCATACTACTCAGTCGACAACTCCAACATGCCCTAATCAATAGGATCACAAACCGACTTGACATCCATGTCCTTCAGCCTTATCTAGATGCCAAATATAATGCCTGGAAGCACCAACACCCACATCATCAACGTGGTGGTTACCAGTGGCCTCCCAACTCGACCCATCTAAAAGCACCAACACCCGCATCGTCTCAACGTGGTTGTTACCAGCGGCCCCCCTCTACTTGTTGAAATTTGAGCATAATGATGAGCTATGGTGGATCAAACACTAGAATCAACATCATTAACAAAGTGATTAAGAAATAATTAAGATGTAGTTAGTGGATAATTAATAGATTAATATAGGCATGGATACTCAAAAACCAGCAAATTCTCATTAGGGCTATGCCTCAATTTATAGAGTTTATATCAAGCATCAAATCCCATTGATTTCTCCATGATTCACTCCCAGAATATCTCCACCTCTTGCGTGATTCTCTCCACCTCTTCTCTTTTCCCTGAATATCTCCCAGAATAACTCCACACTCCTAAATTCTCTCACGCTACCCTTTATTCTCTTCCAGTAGATTCTTCTCACCTTTTCATAGGTTTGTTCACAATTACATCTCCTCTTTTACAGCCTCTAACCAAGGGCTTGTTCCCGCACACACCCTATTCACTTGTATTTTCAACACCTCCCCTCAAGTGAATAATCCTAGCACACCTGGACCCTATACCAAGTTGCTCTCTTACTTGATAGCCCGCGACCAGTGCCTCAAGTCCCTAAACTCCATAGTCCTTGACACTCTCTCTCTCTATGTGTCCAAGGCTACTATAAGTGCCCGCGACCTTGACTAAAGTGCTCACACATACATCTACCACGTGGCCTACATCATCGGCGGCTCAGAGGTGGTTTTACTTTGTTGGGGCAGGTTACATTAGGTTGTGGGTTCTCTCTCTCTCTCTCTCTCTCTCTCTCAGAAAATATAATCCGACTCCACTTCCTTTGGAGCCTCCATGAAGTTTGCCGATGTCGTTCCTTCTTCACTTGGTTTGTTGTAGCAGTCTCTCGCCATGTGTCCTGGCTTTCCACATTTGTGGCAAGTGAAGGTCCTCCCTCCTACTCTGCCTCTTCCTTGTCCTCGTCCTCGAGAGAATCCTCCTTGGGTGAAGAATGCTTTTTCCTCTCCTGCTGTTGAGTCGAGCCCTTTCTTCTCTTTGCCTCTGCTCTCTTGCTCTAGTAGATCTGCTTCTATCTCATGTATCTTCAATTCAGGTACATTCTTTAGTGTTGCTACAATGTTTTCATAATCTCCTTTGTCCACACTCTTCAGAAGTACAGCTAATGCTTCATCATCTTCTACCTTTTTGCCAATAGCCTGCTAGCTGTTGCTTAATGCTTTTATATTTGTTCAAGTGTGTGATTAAAGGTTCACTTTCCTTCATGTCCAATTTGTAGAATTGCATTAACAGATTTATCTTTGAATTTTTTGCTTGTGTACCAAATAATTTATTGAGTTCATCCCATGCATCTTTTGCCCACTCTGATGAATGATTTCATCATTTAAACTAAGTGCAATAAGTCCCAATGCTTTTTCATTCCTGCTCTTCCACTCATTTTTCCCTCTCTCTGGGCATTCATCTCTCCCTTCAACTAATCCCCACAGATTTTTCCTCATCAGCAAATACATGGTTTTTGTCTGCCATGTATAAAACTATTCCCCATTAAATTTGGCTATTTCCTATGCTGAACTCATGGTGATGTGAAGGGGGTCTTACCTCTTGATCCAATTTCAAGATTCAAGGGCAGTGTCTACCCTTTTACAACTCAATCTAGTGTTTAATAGATGATTACAACTCAATCTGGTGTTTAATAGATGATTACAATAATTTTATCAGCATAAAATCACCAGAAATTACACTAAATTAAGAGTAACCAATTTGTACGGGATGGTTGGAGTATCAAACCAACTTCGATTTGCAATCTGAAGCTTTAGGGATCTGTACCAGATACTTAATGGTTAATTTGAATCCTCAATTGCACCAAAATACAGTGATTAGCATTGATTAATCATTGATTAGCAAAATAATGCTCTGTTTTGTGTGCAAAAAACAGAGTATGCGGGGAGTCCAGATCTAGTGCCTTCCACTTCAAATGAGCTCAAATGCTTTCAAAGGCATCAATAGCAATGAGTCTAGTAGAGAATTAAGCCAAGAAATACAAGATTTGACCAAATATTGAAAGCTTAATCTCTGTTTTACCAAAGTTACCTGCAGATTTGATGAAGAGCTTGGATCTCACTGTAGACTTGATGAAATTGAATTCTGTCTTCACCAACTTATAGAGCATGCTTGAAAACCCCCAAGGCTAAGAGGAATTGAAGCAATTTGATTTGATGAAGTTGCAATGTTCATTTTCCTCATAAAAAACGCGCCTGCAGAATCGTCGATTTCTCCTGAATTATTCTGTGGTTTGCTGCGCCGTTTGGATGGGCTTGTAGCCAAGTGTGTTAGCTAGCTATGGTTAGAAGCTTTTGCCCTAGATGTGAGTGTGCAAGCTGAATGGAGTCCTCCATTGGCTGGGGGTGAAGGGGGAAGTAAAAAACTCACTAAAATTTTGATTTTTTTGCTAATTATCTACTAATCCTAATTAATTAACTAATGGGCTCATAAACCTAATTGATTCTAGGCATGGCTCTGATACCATGTTGAAATTTGAGCATAATGATGAGCTATGGTGGATCAAACACTAGAATCAACATCATTAACAAAGTGATTAAGAAATAATTAAGACGTAATTAGTGGATAATTAGCAAATAGATTAATGTAGGCATGGATACTCAAAAACTAGCAAATTCTCATTAGGGCTATGCCTCAATTTATAGAGTTTACATCAAGCATCAAATCCCATTGATTTCTCCATGATTCACTCCCAGAATATCTCCACCTCTTGCCTGATTCTCTCCACCTCTTCTCTTTTCCCTGAATATCTCCCAAAATAACTCCACACTCATAAATTCTCTCATGCTACCCTTTATTCTCTCCCAGTAGATTCTTCTCACCTTTTCACAGGTTCTTTCACAATTATATCTCCTCTTTTACAGCCTCTAACCAAGGGCTTGTTCCCGCACACACCCTATTCACTTGTATTTTCAACACTACTCACCCCATAACCTTCGAGCTCATGGGGAAGCAGCCTATTTTTGGTGCCGGCCTTTTATCCTAAATCCATACATCTAGGAGTAGTACTTCAAGGCACCCTGCCACCTGTATACTTGCCTATCCATGGACATTGGGCTTGGGACCTATTCCAGAAGGAGTAGACAGTGAACCCCAAGCTGCAGTACAACTTTCCATGGTTTGCTCCACCAACATCACAAAGCCCATGCATAGATGTTGCCGTGCTGACCAAGATGCAGGCCTTCATCTCAAGACAAATACGATCAGGTCCACAACCCAACAATTGTGGCCACAATCCAATTCTTCAACTTGATTATCACACTTCTTGAGGCCTTCCCAAATTGGAACCACTTCTACGAGGGCAACCAAGGCCTTGCCTTTGATCTCTACAAAGGCCCTACCTTGAAGTGATTATTGCTACTATAAGCACATCCAATGGATGTGGCCCCCTGGCGCCTACTACAAACTTTCGAAGATATGATAGAGACTACATTTTGGACCAGCTACAAGGTCTTCCATTGCTCCCCCTCACATCCCAAGTCACGATACGCGCACCTGCTCCATCTACTACTGTTTCTTAGTCTCCTTGCCAGCTCTGAGGATGAATCTGAATTAGGAAGGGGGTATGTTAACCACACTAGTTAACATCATTTCTAAGAGTGGTTACTCTTCTTGTAACTCATTATTATGTAACCGCGCTAAGTGCTTTATGTAAAAGATATATAGGATGACCGAGCTTATGACTTGTGTAATGTCAATCTTAAGGAATAAGCTTGGGTATACATAGAGCTAGGAAATCAGTTTTGGGCCCCCAATTGTTAAATGGGCAGCTGGCCATTGTAGAAAGAGAGCCCGTGTATATAAGTGACTTATGAAATATGAAAGGGGGAAATCCCATTATTACAATTGAGTTTTGCCTTCTCTCTCTCTCTCTCTCTCTCTCTCTCTCTCTCTCTCTCTCTCTCGTGGCTATGGTGGTAGGCTTGTGTTTGTTGATTCTTGCTTGCTTGCTTGATTGTGGTTGTGTGCATGTAGGTGATGGTTCTTGTCTTGCTTCCTCTTCTCCCTCACTCTCTCTTGTGGCTATGGTGGTAGGCTTGTGTTTGTTGATGCTCGCTTGCTTGATTGTGGTTGTGTGCATGTAGGTGATGGTTCCTATCTTGCTTCCTCTTCTCCCTCTTCTTGTCTTCTTCTTGCAATCACTCTTGCACACACAAAGGCACGGAGTAGAAGTGGAGCTCTCCATAGCTCCCTTCCTCTTTTCTCTCTACCTAGCTTGTGGAATCTCCATTTGAGTGACACAAGTGGAGGTAGAGTGAGCCCCTAGAAGCCTCACATAGGGGAGTTAACCTTCATAAAGGTTGTCTATTTTCTAGTTCTCAAATCGACCCTTGCATGGTATTCATTCTCTTCTTCTCTCCCTCTCTTGTGCAAGGTAACATGTTGATTTGGTTAATAAAATCTCAACTCTTCCAAATCTTTCATGTCAAACTGGCTACTACTCAATGATGCCTTTTCATTAGTAATGCGATTCCCATGATGACCTGTGACTATCAAGTCATCCACATATCACCCATCACCACCAAACCATTATGTGTCTTCTTTACATATAATAAAGAATCTAAATTTCTCACATGAAATCCAATGCTAATGAGATTCCTGCTAATCTTGTTACTCCATGCACATGGTTCTTGCTTCAGCCCATATAATACCTTCTTTAATCTACATATATGTGTGGGAAAATATGGGTGTACATAACCCTAGCTGCTCCATAAACACCTCTTCTTACAACTATCCATTCAAGAAAACATTCTTGATATCTATTTGGTGCCATTCCCAATCTTTAGATGCAACCAATAAAATCATTGATCTTACGGTAGCCATCTTAGCCACTAGACTAAATGTCTTATCATAATCAATTCCATGAGTTTGTGCATAACCCTTGACTAGCCTTGCCTTATATCTTTCTAGGAATCCATGTGACTTAAATTTGACCTTATAAACCCATTTATAGCCAATCACATTCTTTCCATTTTGTAACTCAACTAAATCCCATGTGTCGTTATGTACCATTGCATCCATCTCTTCATCCATAGCTTTGTCCCAAGATTCTTTGCCAATAGCCTCATCAAAACAAGTATGCTCCACATGCTTCACCATAGATGTCATATACGTATAATGCATACCAAATCCTCTATATGCCAACCTCTACATTGAAAATCTCACCCTTTGTGACCTCTTTAATGGTTGTGTGTCACTATGAGCTTCATAAGCTCTAGCATGTGGCGGTATATACCTATCACATGATTTACACCTAGATTCCTAATCATTGGAATGTCCAACTCATCATTAAGACTTTTCGGAACTAGATTATTTACAACTTGCATTTCCCATGCCAATGCCTTCAACCTTCTTCTTGTCTTTATCTAATGCACTACTATGATTGCTCACATCACGTCTCAATCTCCCTGACCACGGACTCACATTATCACTACTAGATGTCTCATGTGGCCCAAACCTACTAGTAGACTCCTCCAATGGTAAGGTACATCCACATTGGCATCATTGTCATCAACCATGACATTCTCACTTTCCTTATACCAGTTAGCCATCTCATCAAATATCACATCATGAGACTAATGAGGGCCTGTTTTGTCACTGGATTGTAACAATTGCATATGCTTTTCTATCTTGTGCATACCTAATGAAAACACACTTTTGTGCCTTCCGATCCAATTTCCTTCTCTTCTCACATCGTGGGCACATGTACATAAGCCACACGACTTAAAAAAATTCAAGTGCCCAATGTCAGGTCTATAGCTAATTATCCTGATCTTCTCTGGTGTGCTCTCATGAGTAGCTACTCTATAGGTGTCTTGTTCAACAAGTACACTACTATTACACATGCTTCTTCCCAATATTAATTTGGCATGCTCTTCTCATTAAGCATGGCTTGTGCTATCTCACCAATGACTCTATTATTTCTCTTGCAACTCCATTTTGTTGAGGTGTGTACCTACATGTAAGTTACCTTTATATCCCATGACCTCTCAAGAAATCATCAAATGCATGTAAGGTGAGCTCACCTCCACAATCTTTCCTCAAACATTTGATCCACTATCCATATTGCTTCTCAACATTTGCTTTTAACTCTTTGAACTTCCAAATGCTTCACTTTTTTCCTTTCAAGAGGTAGATCCATGTAATTCTACTATAATAATCAATGAAGACAGAATAATACCTGCAACCATTTATTGGATGGGATTTTTGTTGGACCCCAAATATCACTATGAATGATTCCAAAGGCCTCCTACTCATTTGATCGTTCTTTGGAAATGGAAGCCTTGCCTGCTTCCCAAACTGACATGTATCACATAACTTATAGGAAGTCCTATAGGTCCACATTGTGGCTCTATTAGTTTATGTTCCCAATTATTTCAGCTAGCTTCCGTAGCTTGGTCAGGATACCACAAAGGACTTTATTTGTACTTTCTGCTTTCCCATTAGCTTGAGGGTAGTCGGGTGATGACTTACGGTGTATCACCATAAATCCTATCAACACAGTGCTCAATGACCTCATTGATAAAATGGGAGCCCTTATCATTCACTAGCTCTAGGGGACACCCAAATATGGATATGATGTGCTCGTATAAAAATTTAGCAGTTGTACGAGCATCTACCTTTCAAGTAGCTTTTTCTTCCACCCATTTTGTGAAATAGTCAATCTCACAATTATGTATCGGGCTTGTGTTTTCCGCTCGCGCAGCACTGGGCTAATGGGTCCAACAAAGTCTATTCCTCATTTTTTAAAGGGTTGTTGCACAATGATCGGAACCAATGGCATTCTATCTTGTCTATGGGGAATGTTAAGTGCTTATATTTGTCACAATGTTTGACAAATTTCATGGCATCACCAAACATTTTTGGCCACCATAGCTCGGCTTACAAGATTTTCCTTGCTGTTTCTTTGGCTACAAAATATCCTCTAGTGATTCTACTATGGGCCTCCTCTAGGATGGTTAAGAATTCATCCTCCCTGACACACCATCTCAACACGTTATCTTTGCCTAATTTATACAATTGTCCAACGAGCTTAACCGATAAGGTACTGATAACTTAATAAGTCGTCGCATCATGTTCTTATTTAATGGCTTGTCTTATGGAAATCCATAGGCAAGATACTCGAAGATTTCTTCACTCCATTTCGATACCAGATTTAATTTGAATAAAGTAGCATTTGGTAATTCATCATCAACACTAGTGGCAGCTTCCCCATTAGGTATCCTCAACATGTGGTCTTTCAGTACATATTGTGAGCCTTTTCTCACTGTGACTATGGTGTAATTCGGCCCGTCATGCAAGGCCTGTTGACCAAGTACAACAAAGCTTGATGATCCATAAAGAAGATGACCTTATTAGCCAACAATTAATGTTTGTACTTTTTCATCACATACACCATGGCTAGTCCTTCCCTCTCAATTTTGGTATAATTCATCTTGGCGTCATTGAGCTGTCAACTTGCAAAGCAAATTGGGTAATCCAATTTATGTTCCCTTGGCTATGCTAAACCACACATACACATGGAACACGAGTTCCCAATTCGGTGGTCTCAAGATGGGTGCACTAGCTAATGCCCTCTTTAATTCATCATACTCATGCTAACACTCTTCGGTCCATTCAAATATATTTAAAAGGTTATATAGTGACCTAGCAATATCAACATAGAACACGATAAACCTTCGATAATAGCTGATGTGTCCCATAAACCTTTATACTCCCTTATAATTGGTGTGGGTGGTAGCTCTACGATGAGTTTTACCTTACTACTATTATCTATGGAGATCCCATTTTTAGACACAATATGCCCCAGTATTACTCCATTCTTAAAATTGGCACTTCAAAGGATTTAAGGATATGCGATACAATCGACATCTCTTAAACACCTTTTTCAAAATTAAGCTAGATGGTCCAACCATTGTTGCGAATGTACATAGAGGTCATAAAAAAATACCTCTAGCTATTTTTGCAGGTAATCCTTGAAGGCTATGCTCATTAATCTCTAGAAGGTTGTGGGATTGTTAGAGTTGATCCAAATGGCATGATCTTATATACAAAAGTTCCCCATGTGATAGGTGAAAGCAATTTTATGTTGGTCCTTAGTAGAGGTGCAATTTTATGTTGGTCCTCAGTAGAGGTGCAATGGATACTTGGTTGTATCCTAAGAATCCATCCAAAAAATTGTAGGCTTATGCACCTGCCACCCTTTTGAGAGCATGCTCTATGTATGGCAATGGATAATGAGCTTTGCGGGTTTCCACGTTCACCTTCTTCAAGTCGACACACACGTGAAGCTTTTCGTTTTTCTTGGGTACAATCACAATTAGTCATACCACATCTGTGTGCTCAATTTCATAAATGAAATCCAAAGAAATTTCCAATGAGTTTATGAATTTCCTCCTTTACAATTGCTAAGTATTTCAAATTCATTTGGTATGGATGCTGCTTGACCAACCTCAAATCTTCCATGATAAGGATGGTGTGTTGTACCACTACTCGTGGCATTGCCTTCATATCTTTATAGCTCCACCCAAAATAGCCCTTGAACTCTTTTAAAAGAGTAATTCCTCTTGTAGAGTGAGGTTCGTGGCAATGAAGACATGTTTGGGGTCCTCGCTTAGCTCTTAATATTCACCTCCTTCACCTCTACAAGTCCATCATATGAGGATCCTCTTTGATCCACCCTCAAACGTTGTGCCCATAGGTGAACTACCCTCCTCTCAACAACATCAAAGGATTTGAAATAGCTAGGAACCTTCCTCAAATTGTGCTCCTCGTCATCCTCCTCCCTTCCTACTGCCAAAGCTCATTTTGCTTCTCTTTCCATATCAGCCAAAGCTTTGTTTTACTTCCTTCTTACTGATCTTGTGAGCTTAGGGGGATCCTTGCTAACTTCTTCCACTCATGGGGTGAATAATATTACCAGGCTTAAATCATTTCCCTAATTCTTAGAAAATTCCTCATGAACTTCAGTGTCACGTATCTTAGCCCCATTGTGCATCCGTGGATCCTCTTCTAAGAATCTCACTTCTGTGATTAGCTCGATAACATTTCTTCTTCAACCATTTCCAAAATTTCAACCTTGGAGCTAAAATCAAGGCTTCTTTCTTGTCATTAGATTTAGATAATTTCTCTTCTAAAGAGCTTTCCTCAGACTGGTTCATCACTGAGGGTCTCATCATTCATATGGTGATATTGGCCTCTTATCTTTCACATCAAGCTCTCATCATTTTTATGGTGGTACTGGCCTCTTATCTTTCCTCGGATTGGTTCATCACACTGAGGGTATCATCATTCGTATGGTGGTACTAGCCACTTATCTTTCACATCAAGTTCATCACTGAGGGTATCATCATTCATATGGTGGTACTAGCCACTTATCTTTCACATCAAGTTCACAACACTGAGGGTATCATCATTCGTATGGTGGTACTGGCCACTTATCTGTCACATCAAGTTCCACAAACTTCATCCCTATCTTTCCCATGACATCTATCGTGGATAATGTATGCATCAAATTCTCACAAAAATCATCATTCGTAAATGAGGGAAGCATACAAGATGTTCTCTTCTTGTAATGGTTCTAGTGGTTTATGGGTTGCACACACATAAACAGTTGACAATGCGATGGTTTTGTCTATAGTTTTTGAGCCATTACTAAAACAACCCCCCATCCATGGGGTGCATCCTCTAAGTTCGCACGTCTAATTTCAAGATTTGTGAATCCTTCCATAGATAGATGTGATTTGTGAATCCTTCCATAGATAGATGTGATTTGTGGCCGAATTGTGTGAACCAATTTGGCACTTCTCCATAAAAGGCCTTCCAAGAATCACATCATACGAATCCACATGACCGTAAAATTCATAATTGCAAACGTATGGCAGTAGCAAAAGCAAAAAGAGATTTCTTCATCTTCAAGTTTTGTAGAACTCTCGTAGGTCGTGGCATGTGGTACCATCATCAATTTTTACAACGAGGTTTATCTGCTCTCTAAGGCTGGATTTCCCCATTTTTCCCAACTTTTTTCATGATGATACTCACTCCAGCTCCTCCATCTAGGATCACAAGAGCTTGATAACCCTTGTGCACCATTGAAAGTGTTTCATTTGTGTCGTCGCTCTCGTAATACTTTCCCATTTGGTTAACTGGAATTTGGATGAGTTCGGCTAAATTTCCTCTTCCTTCCTCTATGTCTACATCGTTCTCGAGAGGCAAATGTAATCCTTTATCCGTTGGAGGGTCAGTCTAAATTCTACCTTCCATCCAGTCTTTTAAAACTATCCACAGTCTGGGATTGGGCCTCTTAGCTAGGTGCCAATTGGCATCTTGATTTCTGCTCTGCAGAGAGAAATACGGATAGCCCAACCATTGTCAACCCCTTTTCTTGGTTTGACTCAGTGGATGTAGTTTCAATCATTCCCTCATCTGACCCATCTTTAATTACCACTACAGAGTCTCCTCATCCTACCTTCTTTTCCTTTCCATCGTCCATGTAGAAGGTCTAGCTGAGGGTTCTCCCTTGACTCCTGGGGTCCTTAATGTTTGTGCACGAGTTATGACATTTAGTGGCATTGTCACCACCCTAGATCACACCCCAATCATTTGGAGTCCCGTGGTGGTTGGGTTGGTGGTTGTTGAAGACTCTCCCATGCCCTTGTAAGGACAGTCCTTAATTAGATGGTCAATTTTGAATTTTACATAACTCAAACCAAGATGTGTGTTGACTTGAGTAGTTTGCAGGTTTGTCACATTAATCTTATGATTGAGGACACTCGGTCACTCGCGCGCTGAGGTCCTTGGCAGTGGGGTAGCATTACACCGAGGATCTTCTTTGCCATGGCATTAATATACCAGCCCTTCCATTGCATTATGGATTAAAATACTAGTGTATTGGCATATTCCCTTGCATTAGAAAATATCGGCCCTTCCATTGCACTGTAGATTAGAATACTGGTGTATTGGCATATTCCAGTGCATTAGAAAATACTCCGCGGTTACCTCCCAATTGTCATCTATCTCCTCCATAGTGGTCAAGGCTCTCGTGCATATTCCTCTTCCTCTGGCACATCTTCATCAATGATCATTTAATAAACTAGCATTATGCGAGGTTGTGGTGGTTGTGGTGGTAGAAAACATGCCACAATAAAAGTACTTTGGGCACTTTATATGTTCCCCTCGTTTGGTTTTTCATGTTTAACAGATTTACCCTTGGCACAAACTCTTGCCCAAGTGGCACAAGTAGAGCTGGTTGTTGTCGTATAGATGGGAATTGGAGCATTTGAGGTGCTTGCATGTGTTGCGTTAGATGTGGGTACCTACACATACTCGTATCATGGTTCCCAAGTCGCATACACAGTGTACATAATACATCAATGAGCGAGGCCTTAACTGAGGACACTCAATGCTCGTGTGATTTTGTTGGCATATTGAGCATATTGAGCACCAAACCTACTCTCATCATGGTGGATATAAATGTTAGGTTATGGGTGTATCCTTCATAGTGTACATAATACATCAATGAGCGAGGCCTTAACTGAGGACACTCAATGCTCGTGTGATTTTGTTGGCATATTGAGCACCAAACCTACTCTCATCATGGTGGATATAAATGTTAGGTTATGGGTGTATCCTTCACCTCTTTTATTAGCTTTATCTTATCTAGGAGTGCAGTGCTTAACTCATCTAGAGTCATATCCTTTATACGTCTCTCCAAGGTTCTCATTCTTGTTCAAACCGATGCATATGACAAAGCTACCAGAGTAATTGATTTAGTATGATCTGGTTATGGCAACTCAATCATGTTATCCTCAAAGTCAATGGCTAGCTTGCAACAAACAATCATCAAGCGATGCTGGTTTGGCCAATAGTAAATAGTCATGCATCTTAGTATCCCTTACTTCCCTACGACGAAAGCATGCTAACAAATGCTCATCTGTCAAACTATCCCTAGCTGGAGTTTAGGTTCTTCATATGAGAGATGTGATCTCTCATCAATTCATGCTCCTATTTCTTGATATTATTCAGTTCATGAATTGATGAGAGATGTAATCTCTCATCAATTCATGCTCCTCTTGCTTGAAGTTATTCGATTGAGCCACAGGGCACCACTTATCTTCACTTCATGTGAAAGTCATGCGAAAGTAATCCTATCTTTTGGCTTAAGCAATTGATACCATTAATTTGCATTCCCTTCTACTGTAAGGAAAAATACAAATATTTTTGCCTGGTCACTAATCGGTCACTTCATGTGAAAGTCATGCAAAAGTAATCCTATCTTTTGGCTTAAGCAATCGATACCATTAATTTGCATTCCCTTCTATTGTAAGGAAAAATACAAATATTTTTGCCTGGTCACTAATCGGTCCACAAGTCTTGCACACCGATTCGAATATCTCCAGGTGATGTATGGCATTACCATAACCTTTGACATTAGTCTTGCCACATGATTGGGCTTGACTGGTGTTGCTCTTTATGGTGCCGGTGCAATACCTAAAACCCTCCTTCCTACATCCTTAATAGATCTACAGGTGTTACAATTCCCATAGAAGGGGCTACTCTCATTGGCTCCCTTGGTGGAGCCTCATACATCGTCCTATCTGTCCCTCCCCTGCCTTGGCCTCTCATGGCTCTAGCATGTCGATTCATATGTACCTTGGGTCAAGTGGTATTAAGACAATTTTCACATTTCTATTTACACCAACATCTAGGACTTCTCCTCTGAGGCTCCTTTCTTATAACAACAAGCCTCTCATGTATTGTTGGAACTCAGGGGTTCTTGACATTGCATCTACCTCAGCCTTGGTGTATAAGTTTCAAGAAGAAAGAGAATGCACTTCGAGAGAGACTATAAGGCTAGAAACGTTAAGAAAGTGATAGAGTAAAAATATTAGTTCCAAAAATTTGAAAAGAAATAAGAAGATAAAAATAGATCTATTAAGAGATAAATATCTCCAAAAAATAGAATTTATAATTTAGGTGATAGGAGGTCATATTTAGAGTATTTTTACATATTTAGAGTCCATGCATGCTAAAAATATGAAAAATCAACGTGTTTCTAAAGATGGCACGTTACGGCTAAATACAGACATTTTTGCCTATTCTGCCCATGATTGCTTGTAGACTAGATGCCTTCCAATTCTTTTGACTAGCTACATGACCATATTCTAAGTTTTTATCATACAATTATGGCCGAAACAATTTGTTGGTTCTATCAGGGTCTCTACACAGGGAAACTCTAAGCCTCAAGGTGATTCTAGACCTTGAGATATATATATATCTCTTCATTCTCACTTGTGCATACGCTTAGATGCTAGTGGAGTCCTCACACACATCATTTTCAGCAAAGAGTTGCTGTAATTGTGTAGAGTTAAGTCATGGCACCCAAACGCACACGCAAGGATGCGCGTAACATCACGAGACTAGGCAACGTCTCCACCGAACCAAGCAACGTTTCTGCCAAACCAAGTAATGCTATCGTACAGGCACTATTGCCGCCATCAATATCGTCCAGGTTAGAAACACTCTTTAAGTTTTGCATAGACCATTGCATTACGCGACCTAGTAAGATTAGAAACACTCTTTAAGTTTTGCATAGACCATTGCATTACGCCACCTTGGTAAGGAGGGGGGAGACTTTAAGGAGGCACCTATTTCACACATCTGGATGAGTTTTTAATTCCAAAATATTAAGATATTTTTATCTTTCCTCTCTCCTAGATCAAACTGGATCAAAATAGGAGCTAAACTGGTCCAAATCTTGTCCAAATTCAGCCAAACTGAAGCTGGAAAATTTTAGAACTTAGTTGGACTCACTTAGTGGCCTCCCTCACCTATAAATAGACCCTCATTCTTTTGTATTCTCATCTGTGAACTAGACCATGCTAGTGTTACATTAAAATAAGCATATTTTCTATTATCCCCTAAAAATCCTCTACAATTTGGAGAGATTGGAATTTCTCTCTCTCTTCAACCTTCCTTGGAGCTTTCCTCTCAACATACTAACCAATTGATTGGTTGGGGGCTTCTTCTAAGAAAGAGAAGCAAGCAAAACAAGAGGTAAGATGCAATTTCATGGTTTTTTCTTTAATATTCTAAATGTTTTCACTTCTTAACCCCTCTCAAGCTTGAGAAGTATTCAAATGAATGGATTTTCAATGCAAATGAAGCTTTCTAAAGAATTCTAATGATTAATCAAAAAAAAGTTTACATTCATGCTTAATTAGGATGTTTCTTAAGTATATCTCTCTCTCCCCAAAGAATGGTCATTCCTATGACCAATTCTCTATTCAAATGATGCTTCTCATGGAGCAATTCTCAATTCTAAAATTAAACTCTATGCTAGTTAAGCTAGAGGCTAAAGAAATGGCTTTTTAATGCTTTTATGTTACATAAATTATGATGAACTTATGATTTAGATCCATAAATTGGATTTAGATCTATTGATAGTAAAGTTATCATAATTATATTACTAAATTTTATTCTTTTTAAATTACTAAAAATTATCAGTAATAGAGCAGAAGCTAAGGTAAAATTTGTAGAAATTAATACATAAATCATTTTTATGCATAATGTGAAAAGAGGACTTCCTACCATATTTTAGGATTAGTCATCCTATGCTAAAAGAATAATTCTCATCATATCCATGGAAAATTAATTTTTAATGTTTATGCATAAATAGTTAATTAGAGCAAAAGAAAAATTTTTAGTAATTTCATTTTTATGATAAAAGATGAATTTCCATGATAATGGAGATCTATGTAATTTCAATGGAGAAAGAGAAAAATAGGTATATTAAAATAATTAATATTTTTATTTAAAATTAAAGAGAAATTTTAGATAAATTATTTTTATGCATGAATAAATGATGAAAGAGGAATTCCCATCATATTTGGAATTCAATCATTTAAATGGAAAGAGTGGAATTCTTGTCATATTTAAATTAATGGATATTTTTATTTAATTTTTAAGAGAAATTTTAGTGAAAATTATTTTATGCATGAATAAATTTAAATGATGAAAGAGGAATTCCCATCATATTTGGAATTCAATCATTTAAATGGAAAAAGAGGAATTCTTGGTATAGTTGAAATAATGCATATTTTTATTTAGTTTAAAGAGAAATTTTAGATAAATTCATTTTATGATAAAAGAGGAATTCCCATGATAATTAGAATCCAATGTACTTTTTTGGGATTTTTTTGTGTGATCACGTGAGCCGATATCTTTCTTTTTTATCTCAAGTTTTGTGTGCGTGTGTGCATGTAAACATAATCATCTTAAATGTTCATGAAAAGGATGATGAGCTTGAGAAACCTAACTGTGGGGAAACAATGTCAAAATTTGGAATTGTTTGCCATGCATGTATAGTGGTAAGCATAAATTGGCACTGTCAATTTAGTGAATCAAAAGAGCTAAGCTTGAAGTATGAAAAAATGTAGATGAAATGTGAGTCATGAGCACGCCTTTCATGGAACTCCCTGGCTATGAATCTTATTTTTATGGGCATATATAGGGGATCCAAATGCAAATGTCATGGAGATGCCATGAAGATTTTGATTATAAGGAAAGGCAATCTCCTGGCTGGATACCAAAGTTTTTAATTATAACTTGGCCATTAACATCCACTTGGCCGTTAACATCCACTTGTATCTCCTCGTTAACTGCCCTATTACTCGATAGTATACTTGTTCCATCACTTGTATGCATGGGTGATCATGAAAGTGACAAGCCATATCTCGAGCAAATCTACCAGCCACACGGGTTGGCTAGTTTTGAGCCTTTCACGACATTAGACCATAAGGTCTCTTCATTAGGGGAATTTTAGCAGGTCGGGAGGGCCCTGTAATAAATACCCCCTTATTTATTTATTTATTTCATTCAAAAATAGAAATGTGAATTTTGGATGGAAAACCATTTTTAGTCTTGTGACTTTGACGCCTCCTAAATTAGTCACATCAGTATGTTGTAATGCAACTTTTTGTGAGCTGTTGTACTTGTTGATAGTCACATCAAAGAATTTTATTTTAAGCTTGGAACATTCCTTTTGGCATAAAAAATTTCAAGAAGTATCTGCACTCATCTTAGAAGCACTTTGAAAGTGACTCTCAAAGTAAATGCACTAAGTGAACTTTGAAGGTAAAAACTACGTTTAAAAATTTAAGATTCAACTGTCTCGCATAAATGCAGAATTTTTTAAGAAAAAAAGACATTTCTTGAAGCCAAAACGATGGATATATAAATTTATTAAGTTATTATAATAACTTATCATCTAGTGCTGAAGCCTTCAAGCACTTATACAATTGCTTATCATCATAACACTCATTATTACTCAGTGAACAATCGAGGCTTCATCAAGAGATGGAAAGTAAAGCAATTATGATTCAAGACTTTAAGAGAAAGTTGCGAAGGGAGAGAAGCAAGAAAACACAACTCGTCGGCCTCAGATAGAGAAAAAGGATCGTAAGCAATATTAAGACCCTAAAGATTGGGAGTGGAGGACTAAAAAGATGAATTTGAGCTATAAGGTAACTATGGCATCTAAGATTCTAGCCTTCAATTAAGGTAGTTACAATCATCTCCATTTCCTTCTTCGTCTATAGCATTGATAGTTTATGTCTCTCAGGATCTTAATGCATCCTGGCCAACATATGAAGGATTCGGATGTCATCAAGTTGCATTATTCATCTCTTATCATATCGACAGTAGTCAAGCATATGATTGGTGCAGCCAAGTTCAAGAGTGTGAAGAAGGACATTGTGCAAGAATTTGTTGATGGCCATCAAGTCAACGTCCTAGATGTACAAAAGACTTGGACGACTATGGCATTAGTAGAGAAGGCTACACTAAGATCTACTGCATGATAAATTCAAAGCTAAGGGAGGATAATATAACCTCTAACATATTTCCTAAGCTATTCCATGTAAGAAAAGAGAGGTATATCGTAAATGAAGATTTTAATGAGCTCATAGGTGAACCATATCGCGTGAGAGGAGTTTATAATAGTGGTAAAAGAAAGGTTTGCTTTAATAGCTCAAACAATATATTCTATATGCTTTGCACCTTGTAGAAATTGATGGTAAGGCATTATCACTTCACAACCATGAAGACTAATGGTGTGCTTAAGTTTGTTATAAAGCTAGATGGATATGAAATACTAAAGTAGAAAAACGCATCCGAGGGGGGGAGCTTGGCCTTCCTTCACTTTTTGTGCATGTTTTCTAGGTACCTGACAAATACGTTAGAGAAGCTAAAGTGTTTAGAATAATTCAATTTGATGTATCCTTCACATTATGGTTACCCAACATAAGGAAGCATTAGTGATAAGGTTGATCTCAATCCTTTGGTCCTGGTTTGGGGAATTAGAAGCTTAATGCAACTTTGGAATTGTCATGGTTGTTTTGGAGTGGGTATTTGCTTCTAGATAATATTTCCTTTTTGTATTTGTCTGATTTCATCTTATTTGATAACTTATGCTAATTTGTAGAGAGAGTAACTGATGATTTCTTCTCATGGCTTGATTATTTCTTATGTGATAATTTTTTCTAATGTGTAGAGAATAACTTTTGTTTTTAAATTTTTCAGGTTGCAGAGAATGTTAAGAACAAAGCAAACTGCTAGAAAAACAGGGAGTGGTTGAGGTCTTGCTTCACTTACAACCTCTCAGCCAAAAAAGATACCTAGAAAGGTCAAGCCTATCCATTTGCTTCAAAGGAGGGCATATAGGAAGGGCCAGATAATGTCAGCACTCAGGGAAATAAGGAAAGCCCAAAAATCCATCAACATTTGTGTTCCCAAGGCCCCATCCAGAGAATTGGTAAGAAGCATTTCTAAGAGATGGAAAGGAGGCTTAATGTGGTACACTACAACACTAAATTGCCTACAAATGGCAACTGAGGATTATTGTATAGAGTTTTTTATTGACTCATTCTTGCTTGCTACACATGCACATAGAGTTACTGTCATGGAGAAGGACATGCACACACTTTGTATGATGCAACACAAAATGAACGTTATGCTGCCACCCCATACATTTTGTAGATCAGAAAATGAGGGATACACTCAAGATTTTTTCAAAATTTTAAATTAAGGTTCCTATGGACCAATAAGATTCATCCAAATGTAGGGAGGAGATAAATGAAAGAATAAAAGAAAATTCTCCCAAAAATGAGTAAATACTCACATAAGATGATGAGTTGACTAAGGACAAGGTTATTAGTTAAAAAAGAGAGATATTTAGAAGAAATGATACATTTTTGACACCTCAGTATGGGGGAATTCCCCTCATGAAGGAGGCACCTAATTCACATGTGTTGGAGAGTTTTAAACTCCCAAATAATGAGATATTTTTTATCTCTCCTCTCTCTTGTTTCAACTAGATCCAAAAAGTGAGCAAAACTGACCTAAAAATGGTCAAAAATTGACCAAACTGATCTGAAAAATTCTAGAATCAGTTTGCTTGGTTAGAGGCTCACTTTTTCCTATAAATAGAAGCCTTTTCCTTTTGTTGAAGCTTAATAGTGTTTTTGCACTGTTACCCTGCTTCTCCCAAGAGCCAAAAATTGTGAATTTACTAATTCATTAGTTTTTGACCTTCCCTCTTCTAAAGATTGGTGGCCACTCTTGTTTCAAACAAGACTAAATCCCTCAAGCCATCAAGCCAAAGGAAAGCTCTCAAATTCTCCTTTTGTAAGTTGAAGATTCTTCTCTTTTCTAATTCAATTTATGGGTTTTTATGATTTTTATCTTCTCTAAAATGATTATGATGTTATGCCTCATTGAAAAAAGGCATTCCCCTCTCTTCTTTAATAAATCCAACCATTCTTTATCCTAGATGAATGTTTATTGGATAAAATCAAGTTTTTCATAATGTTTCTCTTAAATAAGTAGAAAATGTTTACATTAGAATGATTTAAATACTCTTGGTGAAATTCTAATTAATTTTAGAGAATTAAAAATTAAAAAATGGTCAGCCATACAAAGGAGGTTATGGCAAAATTTTCTAAAATTATGAAAAATAAGTTTTATTTTTTATTCAAAAAGAGTAATTCCCATCGTATATGTATTCTTAAAGTGTTCTTTTTCATCTTAGGTATAGAAAAATGCATACTAAAAATATTTTATTAAAAAAGTGTTACTTTCTTTAGAATTAAATTCTATGCATAGAAGGAAGTATATTGAAATTGTTAATTTGATTATAAAAGTGTTATATTCATCATAAATGATTGTATGCATAAATGGATGCATAAAAGAAATTATTTTATATTAAAAGAGTGATTTTCATCATGAATGATTGTATGCATAAACATATGCATAAAAGATAATTTTTATATTAAAAGTGTGATTTTCATCCTAAATGATTTTTATGCATAAATGGATGCATAAAAGAAATTCTTTTATATTAAAAGAGTGATTTTCATCATAAATGATTTGTATGCATAAAAGATAATTTTTATATTAAAAGTGTGATTTTCATTATAAATGATTTTTATGCATAAATGGATGCATAAAAGAAATTCTTTTATATTAAAAGAGTGATTTTCATCATAAATGATTTGTATGCATAAAAGTTTTTTTATATTAAAAGTGTGATTTTCATCATAAATGGATTTTTATGCGTAAATTAGATGCATAAGAGAAATTCTTTTATTCTAAAAGTGTAATTCCTACTAAATTGGATTTATGCATGGATAGATGTATAAAGAATTTATTTTAATCCAAAAGTGTTATTCTCATCAATTTTGATTTTATGCATAGAAAGATGCATAAAGAAATCTATTTTTATTTCAAAAGAGTTATTTTCATCAATTTTGTTTTTATGCATAAATAAATGCATAAAGAATTTTTTTTAATTCAAAAGAGTTATTTTCATCAATTTTGATTTTATGCATAGAAAGATGTATAAAGAAATCTATTTTTATTTCAAAAGAGTTATTTCTTTTGTTTTTATGCATAAATAAATGCATCAAGAATTTTTTTTAAATTCAAAAGAGTTATTTTCATCAATTTTGATTTTATTTTTAATTCAAAAGAGTTATTTTCATCAATTTTGATTTTATGCATAGAAAGATGCATAAAGAAATCTATTTTTATTTCAAAAGAGTTATTTTCATAAATTTTTATTTTATGCATAAATAGATGCATAAAGAATTTTATTTTAATTCAAAAGAGTTATTTTCGTCAATTTTGATTTTATGCATAGAAAGATGCATAAAAGATTTATTTTTATTTCTAAAGTATTATTTTCATTGAAATTGAATTTATGCATAAAAGATTTATTTTTATTTTTGAAAGTGTTATTCTCATTAAAATAGAATTTATGCATAGTAAAATGCATAAAAGGTTTATTTTTATTTTGAAAGTGTTATTTTCCTTAAAATTGAATTTATGTCTAAATAGATGCATAAAAGGATTTTTACTAAAGTGTTATTCCTACTAAAGTTGTCTTTATGCCTAATTAGATGCGTAAAGAATCTTTATATCAAAAAATTAGAATTCTCTTACATTCTATAAATAGATGTGATGTGATGTGATAGGCATCGGATAGATGTAAATGGATGGATGGAAGTGATATGAATCAGATAAATGAAAATGGATGAATGGATGTGGATGTGGATGTATGAATGGATGTGGATGTATGAATGTGAATGGGGATGTGTGGATGTATGAATGTAGATGTGGATGTGGATGTGGATATATGAATGTGAAAGGGGATGTGGATGTAGTGGATATGGATGTATGAATGTGGATGTGAAAATGGATGTATGGATGTGGATGTGGATGTGGAAATGGATATATGGATGTGGATGTATGAATGTGAATGGGGATGTATGGATGTATGAATGTAGATGTGGATGTGGATGTGGATGTATGAATGTGAAAGGGGATGTGGATGTATGAATGTGGATGTGGATGTGGATATGGATGTATGAATGTGGATGTGAAAATGGATGTATGAATGTGAATGGGGATGTGGATGTATGAATGTGGATGTGGATATGCATGTATGAATGTGGATGTGAAAATGGATGTATGGATGTGGATGTGGATGTGGAAATGGATGTATGGATGTGGATGTGGATGTATGAATGTGGATGTGGATGTATGGATGTGGATATAGACATGTATGTATGAATGCGGATGTGGAAGTGGATGTATGGATGTGGATGTACAAATGTAGATGTGTATGTGGAATAATGAATGCGAACGTGTATGTGAAATGATTGACGTCGATTATGAGTGAATGGATGAGATGTGATGACATGTGAATTGGGATGTGAATAAATGATATGTGATGTGAATGAATCTGATGTGATGAGATGGAAAATGATGTGATTGGATGAGAATGAGTACACATATGAATGGAATGTGGAGTAAGTAATGTGGACTGATGAGGGATAATGTGGAAAGACGGGAGTTCTTATAGAAACTGTATTGTGACCTGTTTGTAAATGAATGTTTTATGTCAAGAATGCTGGGGAAGCATATTGATAGTCTTGTGATTAAGGTCGTGGAGACCTAACTGATAAAGTTGCAACTGCTGAGACGGAGAGTCAATGGAGGACCACTCGCGTAGCAAGGTCGGCCGAGGTCTTGACCAACCTCAGTTTGATTAAAATGGTGAGCTTCCAGTACAGTGGTTGGATGAGGGACCAAGGAAGCGGCCTATGAGTGAAACGCTAGGTGACCTGCGAAGGATCCTAGAGGGTACTCACCATACGGTGCTCGGGCTCTAGGTCGCCGAAGATACCCACAAGTACGTTGGGGAAGATATTGGAACAAGAAGTAAGAGTTGTTTTCTGAATTCAGGTGTGGATCTGGTTGATTGACCTTGCTGGTCCTCAAACAACGGATGAGTCCATGACTCTTTTATATGGATCTGTTGGTTGACCTTGTTGATCTTCCATGGAGATTCCATTTTGTTATGTGAATGTATTGCCAGTTACTATGAGCTAGGAACTATCGAAAAGACCCCTAAGTGAATAGGTGGTGAGCGTTCTGGTTGCCAATGATGCCATAAGTACACCGATGAAGGAATGATTGGAAATAAGGATTCAACCAGAGATTTTGAGGATTATGATCAGTGACACAATGGTTTCATTAAAGGATTGTTTTAAAGATAGCTGATGCTGAGAAAAAAGGTAATTTCATTAAAGGATTGTTTTAAAGATAGCTGATGCTGAGAAAAAAGGCAATTTCATATTGGGTGTGGTGTGACTAGTTTTATGTTTGCATGAACATCCGGCTAGGGGGCCTGGGAACTCTTTTCCCGGGTACCCGGGACAAAACCTAACCAAATTCCTAATTGGATCCCATCACTACAGAGGTTGGGCAGTTGGCTAACCCATGGGATTGGATGGGGTTAGGCTGGCTGACGGATCCATAAATCGAGACTCAATTTCTGTTTAGTTTGATAGATGAAGTAAATTCCTGACAAAAATTGTTCTATGGAAAAGAATGAGCGGTTGTGCCTCTCAATGAGGAAAAAAGCGTTGGTCTCTATGATCCAAGTACAGTCTTTTTCCCTGATCTGACTATGGGACTTTCGGGTTCGATCAGATGAGCTCAGTTAGTTAAGGCTTTTGACTCCGTTAGGGAAAAGTTATCCTGGTGGAATCGCCCGTGCTTTTCGGGCAAAGGAAGTTTTTCCGGATTCGGTTTTGGAAAAACCGATGGATTAGTCTCTTGTCCGGATATCCGTGGGCGAGGCCCCGAGTGTGGGACCTTGCCCCGCGCAAGAAGTGCTACTTCCGCTGCTAGCACCACTGAATTTGTTACGCAGTGGGGACATGGATCTTACAGTGAATCCATCATTATGGACACTTAACTGACATAGCTAACTCTCGATCACTCATCAAACCACTGACTCATATGACTGCTGACTCTAGATTACTCATTAAACCACTAACTCATCTAACTATGGTGATAGACCTGATACAAATACACTTCCCTCAAACCAGACAAGCCAATCCAAGCCTTTTAAGCCTTCAGCTGACTTTATCTAATGCTCAACTAACCTAAACTGACTCTATACTCTCTCATCTGATGCTAACTGACTCAATTTTGACTCAACTGACACTCCTAGACCCTCAAGACATTCAAACCTCACAAGAATCCATCACCATGGACACTCAAGTTGCACAGCTGACTCTAGATCACTCATCAGACCCCACGAACTCTCATCTGACTACTATTTTGCTGATTTTTTACTACTGATAGACTACAAAAACACTTCCTCAAACACTGCTGAACAGACTTGATACAAAAACGCTTCCCTCAAACCCACACAAGTCAATCCAAGCCTTTTAAACTTTCAGCTAACTTCATCTGATGCTCAATTGACCTAAACTGACTGTGTACTCTCTCATCTGATGTAGACTGGCTCAATTTTGACTCATAATCAATTCCTCAGTCATCAGACTAACACCTACAGGTGCTCCATTCCATGAGCTCTAACTGAAACATCAAATCAAAAGACTATAAATCATTTAAAGATTAGATTACTGTTCACATAAAATAGAAATTTTTTATCATTATTGATAAATATTAGTTTTCAATTAAAATAGCAAAACTTATTTTGATATTTTTTTTTACTGAATAACATATAGCAATGTTTTAAATGAATTATAACTAATTGATAATATATGTGAGGTTTATAAGATATCAAAATCAAATAAAAGTGAATGTAAAATAGTAAATAAATCATTAATCTATTAATGTTGCAAGTCTGCAAAGCTTTTCTTGGGAAATGTTGTAGCAACTTCTATTGAAGTTCCTTTCATGGATGGAAAGGCAATGGCTTCGCACAAAATGTCGCAAGAAAAGCTTAATTGCAATCATGAGGTGGTGTTAGAGGCATTGATTGAAATGGATGGGGTTGGTTTTTTGCCTTAACAAAGTACTATCTATTACCATTTGAAGAACATGTGCACTACCAATGTATTTTCCCTCCAAGAAAGCTAGTTAGCAAGCGCATTACAAGATTGCATTTATCAGATCTGTGACACAAGCATCATAGAGGCTAAGTTTATGCTTATAACCCTCTCTTGCTAGCCAACTCCCATGTTTTAATTTAGATAGATTAGTCATGGGCACCAGTGCATTGATTGTGGGATCCCCACTCTGCGCACACACACAAGATTCTTAGGTCTTGACACAATCTCATTTTAAGAAGAAAAAATATATCTTACAAATAACAAAGAGCTTTTATGCACCTGTACAAGAAAGTGTCCCTAGTGTCCTACTCTAAAATGCCACCAACTGAGCCAGCTATATCAAGTTTTGCAATGCTCTTATCTGCAGCTTTGCTTGTTGCCCACCAAGCACAAATTTTTTTTGAACTGTACAAGAGCATCATCTTTTGTCTTACATGTCCTCCACTTTTCACACATTACAATGTGCACCTCTTTATACTGCAAAAATATATATTTATTGGTATGAACATTAAGGCTATCTCTCCAATGAAAAAGGCATGATCGTCCTTTTCCAACCATCTTTTTGCCATTGTTGTAAACCCTATGAATAGCATTCCAATTGGCTTCTGCCTCATAAATCTATAAAAATTTACTGGCTTCCCTCGTTGCTCAATCATAACTGAATTTAGATTCTCCTAGAATAAGACTTGTGCCTCTTCATCTGCTTCCTTGAACTCACATGTGGTAATTGTTAATAACTCTTGAATACTGAAAATAAAATTAAAATATGAGAGAATTGTGCAAGGGAACTATTTGGAAACTGAAAAAATAAAATAAAATATGAGAGAAGTGTGCAAGGAAACTATTAATCAGTGAAGGCTGCTAAAAATGAAACTACTCTCACAAGGGGTCGTATACATGTGCGGCCATCATATGCCATCCCTCAATTCTATGAACTTGATCAAAACAACCCCAAGAGTGTCGTAAATCACCATCACCATGCATCCATTTGATCAACAATGTCCACCCCTGAGCTTGGTCCTGTTGTTGACATCTTAAATATAAAACATCTCACATCCAAATTTTGCTTCTATCCCTTCACCTTATGGTCAATTAGTCTTTCGACTCTGCATGACCATTTGCTTTAGCCTACACAACACCGTGTTTTGAAATTTCCAACTACAATACATAAAAGTACTAGGAATCACTTACTTGCTAAGCTGCAACAATCCTTGGAGCTCCTGTGCCATCTCATAAAACTCTTTCTGAGACATGTGTTCTCCCACCTTTCTATCTTCATATGTAAATGCTTTCAAAATTAATTCCCTAGCAATAATCATCTGAATCTTTCTCGGACCTGCATTGTGGTCCATGCTAACTACTCGAGCAACAAGGGCTTTGTGTTTCTTAAAGCTGCCCTACACATCCCCTTTGGTACCTCATGTGTATGCATCCCCCACTGAATAAACAGTCTGATGTGGTAAAAGTCTTTAGGCATAAAGTAGTATACACACACTAATCATATCCCCACACACATAGGAACATGCTTACAAAAGAAGTAGCCCAAGTTCCCAAAACTACCCATTTCCAAGAGTCCTTTGGAGGAGACTTCAATAATTGCCCTTTCCAATAAAGCATATTTGGAACCTTTGAATGGGCAAGGATGTTTCAAGCATACACTGTTAGGTTCCACCACAAAAGCTTTTTCTTAGAATAAATGTTTTGTTGGATCTCATTTGTGTATGTGGTTTTGTCCATACATTTACATCGTACTTCTGTTCCATTCCCTCCATCCCTTTTCCATTTATAAATTCATAAATAGAATTCCCGACACAAAGCTTAGGTAGATCAGTCACTTTACCCTTGTACTCACATTCTTCCACCGAATTTCTGAGGAGATCAGTACATGGAAGAGTCCGAATTATTCAAAATGCTCACACTGGTTCTTGAAATATAGTCTCTGCTTTAATATCCAGACAAAGTTTTCATCGCATGATCCTTCTTGTCTGACTTTCTCATTCAATTACTCTGTGAAAGCCTATCTCTTGGAGCCACTTCATGCGAATACTTGGTGATGCAGTGATGGGAACTCCAATGTTTACAAATATGATAAAATTCAAAGGGAAGAAGAAGACTATTCGAGCGAAGAGAACTCTTCACCAAGGAGAAGAGGAAAATGCTGGTAATTGTAGTCATAGGTTAGAATTTATCTCTATGACAATAAACCGGATGGACTATGTAAAGGCAAAGGATACAACAATATACTTAGAGCATGATACAGACGAACAACTAGTAGAAATGGAAAAAGAAATTCATGATAGAAAGTGGGCTATTAGGAGAGTTCCAAAGACAAGCAGGGTAAAGTCCCATCATTGGGCAAAGGGTTGTAAATGTGATGTGCAGTTGTTTGCGAGATGTGTTTTTCAAGAATGGACAAAAGATAAGATGTGCCATTTCTACAATAATGATGTGAGACATATACAAAAGATTCAAACACTAGTTTTATATCCACCCCCTAGTGTTCCTGATGTATGGCCCATTAAAAAGAGCACCTCCTTGAAAATTGGGGAAGCACAAAAGCTTATTCATGCAGGTTTTGATATTGGTATTTCACTTGAGGATCTCCCAACATCCATAACTTCACACAGTGACAATGACCTTCTTGGGGGAAAAAGCCATAAGTTTCCCTATAGAGGAGGTATATCTAAAGCTGCATTTGAATAGATTCAACAAGCATTGGACATGAAAGTAGAGATCGTTGGTGGAGTCGTATACAAGGCTGGTGTCAAAGAAATGTTCTATGTGAAAACAAAGGATGTTGATGGAGCAGGGGATGCCACCATTTGAAGTGATAATATAGAATCAACCCTCCTGTGTTCATATGGTGCATTAATGGAAAGGGTAAACAAGAAGAAGACATATCTTGCTTGCAAGCATATATATTTTGTGTTTTTGATGGTGCTTGGGCAAGATGTGAATAACAGTGTGCACATCCATCAAGCAAAAATAGCTCAATATGTTTTGAAGGACATGCTCACAAAAGCTATAAGGTGCTACCCTTCCACTTCACATTAGGCCATAGTTCCTTTGCCTCCTTTTATGTTGTACTCCTTTTTGGTAGACCAGGAATACCTAGTATAGCACTATTTTGTGATGGTAGAAATATCAGCATCGACACCTCCAAGTGGTAGAAGTTTCAACTTTTTGAAGTTATCATGAAATACCATGTGTCTCAGATTCTCCTAAAAACTAGCACTATAATGTTACTTGTTCTTGCCTTAGTATTACCACTGGTATATTTTTTATGTTGTATTATTTGTAAATTTCTTGTCAATTTATGATCAACTTGCTATTTGATGTTAGTAAACATAGGTAGTTTAGTATTCCTTTATGATTAATTATTACATTTGTACATATCCATACATCTTTTGGCTCTTGCTCGCTCATACACTGGTAAGTTGTCAATAACCCAATCTACTCGCTAACTTGCTCGCTCCATAAACGTGCCCTAACGAGAAGGACATAGATTATGATGAGACCTTTGCATCCACATCTCACATGACTATATTGGTTTTAATGTACATCAATTGGATATCAAGACTGCCTTGAAAGGTGATTTACATGAGGAGGGTTATGTATCTCAGCCTCATGGTTTTGTTGAGAAGGGATAAGAGTTTAAAGTATGCAAGTTAAGAAAAGCTTTATATGGCTTTAAGAAGTCTCCCATAGCACGGTATGAGAAGATAAAGACATACTTGGTTGCAAATGGTTTTTACAATAGTCTAACTAAGATTTCCCTCTATGTAAAAAGGAGTAAATATTGTTTCTTGGTCATCATTTTATAGTTGATGACATGCTGCTCACACATGCCCTAATGAGTAGAAGATTTCATCTTTCAAGGTTGAATTATATGTGTCATTTGAGATGATCAATTTGGGCTCGTTGCATTATTGTTTGGGAATACAATTTATGCAATGTGAAAATAGCATTATGATGGCAATTAAAGTACATATAGAGATTGTGATTTGGTTTTGAAGATTATAAGCATGTTACTACACTAGTAGGAAACATGTGTTAGGCTCAATCTCTAGGACGCACGTTAATCATTCGGTGCATCACTTTATTAGTATGGTATTGGGTGCCTTATCTATCTATGCAATACAAGGTCAAACATTTAGTTTGGGGTCTCCCAATTAAGTAGGTTTATGCACAGTGCTAGAAATAAGAATTGGCAAGGCACTCCGTCCCTTGGGCTATTCTATGCTAGAGGGGGGGGGATATTTAGCTACATACTTTCAGTGACTTTGATTACACTAGATGTTATATGACACCACGAGTGTCCAATGGATTTTACTTTCATCTTAGTGGTTCATGTCCACTAGTGACTTTTGCTTTCATTTTAGTGATTCATATATATATATATATATATATATATATATATATATATATATATATATATATATATATATATCATATATTTTGTGACTCCGATTGGGCTAGATGTTATTGCACATGAGTGTCCACTAGTGGTTTTTGCTTTCATCTTAGTGATTCATGTATATTATAGCTCAATAAGAAGCAACCTGTTAGATACCCGTAACGCCACTACGGGCGTTACCACGAGAGGGGACGGCCTCTGGCTCACCACCCAGCCATAGAGGAAGAATGAGGATTGCCCCTCATCCCCCAGGCTATATAGTGTGTGGCTTGCCGTCCACACTAGCCTGGCCGTCCATGACTCCGCATGGGCGTCCTCTCCCACTGAACCCCGGACATGGCCATCCGGTCTGCTGTCGGTCATAGGCGTTACAGCCTACGTGACATTACCTCCCCTTAAGAAGAGTTTTCGTCCTCGAAAACAAACTGGGGAAACCTTTTGGAAATTTCACTATGGCATTCCCAGGTAGCATCCCTATCTGTCCATTTAACAAGTACCTCCTGATACACTTTATGTCGGGTTTGTCTATCACGATACTGTAGAATCTTTTCAGGTTCATGTGGTATCTTTGGTGGCTCTATCAAGTCCACCAAAATCTCTGGAGAAACTGCGTTCTCTAACCCGTGAACTGATTTCTTCAGTTTACTGACATGGAAGACAGGATGGACTTGAGAACTCTCTGGTAACTTAAGTTTATATACTACGTCCCCAATCTTCTTAAGGATTTTAAAAGGACCACAATATCTCAGAGAAAGTTTATCACACTTTCCCGTTTTCATGGTTTCTAACTGCGCAGGAACCTTGAGGAATACAAAGTCACCTTCTACAAAGGTCACCTTTCTTCGTCCTTTATCCGCATAAGTTTTAGCGCGATCCTGAGCGCTACGAATGCTCTCACGTGCGGCTCTGAGCATATCATTCATATCTTTAAGGAAATCCTTGACAGATTGAATCTTCTCCTTTTCTAGGCCTACAGTCATCGGAGATCTCGGCTGGAATCCATACATTAACATGAATGGTGTAAATCCAGTCGTCGCTGAGTGTTTAGAGCTGTTATAGGCAAACTCTAATAAGGGCAAGTACTCTTCCCAATTAGATTGCTTCTTACTAACATAAGAACGCAACATATCCTCTAGAATTTGGTTCTCTTTCAGTTTGACCATCAGACTCCGGATGATCTGCCGTACTCATACTCAAAGTAGTATCCAACTTTTTGAAGACTTCCCTCCAAAAATGACTGTTGAACTTTCTATCTCTATCCGACACTATATCTGCGGGTAGGCCATATAGCTTGTAGAGATGTTCAATAAAGAGTTTTGCCAACTCTGGCGTTTTAACAATTTTCTTCGTGGCGATAAACTTTGCCATTATAGTTAATTTGTCCACTACCACCCACACCGAGTCATTCCCTCGACTCGTCTTGGGTAAACCGGTAATGAAATCCATGGAAATGCTTTCCCATTTCCCTTGAGGAATCCAGCGGATGGAGTAGTCCTCCAAACTTAAGACGTTCATGTTTATTGACCTGGCACTTACTGCATTTCAGCACATAAGTCTGGACGTCCTTAAACAAACTAGGCCAATAAAACTGTCTTTTTACTAGTGCATAGGTCTTCTGAATCCCAGGATGACCCGCACTTGGACTATCATGACTTTTTTTAAGAATGTGGGCCCGAAAGTCACCAATAGTTGGTACACATATTCTACCCTTGTAGAATAAGTACCCATTATCAATGGAGTAATTAGCATATTTCTCCCCCCGACAAAGTTTATCACTCCCCTTTGAAGCCGTGTGGCAGTCAAAGGTGATGAAGGGCCTACGTCAGAACTCTCCGGCTCCAAACTATACCCAGAAGACACGGCTAGTCTCTCCGGACTAACTCTCGTTTCCCTTCTCGTTGCACCTTTGGCTAATCTCTCCGGACTAGCAATCCGTGCCAACGAGGGAGGTGGTCGCGTCTGTGAAGAAGTGCGTACGCGTACAGCGCGCCAGACCTCTGTAAAAGATGGATCATGCTCACATAAACCACGTAGTGACTCCAAGAAATCATTCTTGAAGACTGTGAAACTAAGTTCATTAATCTGTGGCATGCGACTAAGTGCATCTGCCACCACGTTATACTTACCTTTTTGGTAACGTATCTGAAGGTCAAACTCCTGTAGAATCTCCGCCCACCGAGCTTTTCTACCCTTCAGTTCATTTTGACCTTCAAGCCATTTCAGACTTTCATGGTCCGTCCGGACCTCAAAAGTGGCACCATATAAATAGTGTCTCCACTTTTTCAGTGCATGAACTATCGCTAGTAACTCTCGCTCGTAAGCCGAGTAGTTACGCTGCGCACGATCTAACTTTTTACTCTCAAATGTAATTGGGCGTCCCCTTTGCATAAGTACGGCCCCAATGGCCTCATTACTAGCGTCTGTTTCCAAAACAAACGGCTCATTTGGATCAACAATAGTCAAAACAGGTGCAACTGCTACGGTCACCTTGAGCTTATCAAAGCTCTTCTGTTGGGCTTCCTGTAATAAAGTAGGAACTTTATTCAATAGGGTTAATAATGGGACAAGTCCATGTATAAAAGAGGGGACTTGGACCATGGTTGTAACTTTTGATGATCATTTTTAGAAATGGAAACTCATGTTTCTTGGAGCTCATGGCTTCTTGGCTTGTGGAAGGCTATTTCCATTCTCTTGGTGTGAGAGACTAAACACACTTAGGCATCATGTTTACATGGTGATTACTCATATTTTCATGCATTACATCCCTTCATTCCAATTGGTATCAGAGCTCTTGATTTTGATCATGGGCATGCATGGGTTGTTGGGAAAATTTGCTTGAAAATTTGAGTTTCTTTTAATTTTTTTTTTCATTTTCTTGTAATCCTTGAGTGATTCTTGACAAATCTTCTCTAATCTTGCTTAATCTCATGGAGATGGTGAGCATTTCATGGAAATTGCTTGAATTTTGAGTGATTTTGGCCAATTTTGCCATTTTTGGACCAAATTTTGGGCCTCTGGATCAAAAATTTGGGACAGTCGGGCCAAAACTTAGGGCAAGTGACTAATTGCAATTAACTTTTCTGTTAATCATGATTAGTAATCATCTTCTTCTTCCTCAAGCTTTCCATAGCCATGGGATGCTCTTCCTTTACCCGTTTTGATGCCAAACCTTAGGGTTTTTGTAGAGCTTTCTGAGATCTTTCATTTGAGCCTCTTCTTGCTAATTTTTTTTCTCAAGATTTGGGAGCTTTTGTTCATTTCTCCATGGCTGAAAGTTGAGCTTAACCTACCTTCCATTGAACCATATCTTGCATTGCTAAGCTTCTACACATTTCATAGGCATGTTTGGCATCCTAATCATCTCATGGAGGAGGCAAAGAAGCACACGGCGGGCTGCTGCAGGCTGCCGCCTCAAATCTGCGCTGAAAATAGAGGGAGGGAGAGCTAGGTGAAGCCTAGCTCTACTACCTCAAGAGTTGGAAGTCTTTCAATAGGGTTCTTAGCCCTTGCTTGGAGCATATTTTCAAGCCTTATTCAAGCACATGGGAGATGCTATTTGGCTGCAAATTTCAGAGCAAGAAGGGCTACGTTTTTCTCCAACATGAAGCATTCTTCAACATTTTCCACCATTGAAGCTCATGGGATGTCATCGGTGAGTGATTCCATCAATCTCTTGCAAGTTTGAAGCATTTGGTGGAGCTTTGGGAGTTGATTGGGGTTGGTTACATTCAGAAACCCTAAATTTCAGACATTAACCATTTGGCTTGACCATTCACATGCCAATGATGCTTGTCTATGCATTATTGCTTGCATTTGTGCAATGGATTGCTTCCACATGAGCCTTGGCCAAACAAGGGATCATATTTTTGGAGACTCTCTTCACTTTGATTCAATTGGCATGCCATTGATGGAGTATCAAGTTTACTCAATGCTTTTGGGAGCCATTCATGCTTATCTTTATGCCACATAGATGCCTTGAATCATCTACATAGCCATTCAATGCTATGACTTGCATTTTGGCATAAGAAAGCATAGCTCTTGGATCAATTTTGGGGGATTGAACTCATATTTCACAAGTGTCAATGTGTTGTTGGATGTTGTTGATGTTGGAATTTGTTTGATGGATGGTGAACACTTGGAGTGAGGAGAATGAGCATGAGTTCATGCGTATTGATTCATGAGAATATTGTAAATGGCATGAGTCATGCCACACACATGTAAGTGATTTTACCTTCATCCCATTTGTAAATTCCAAACACATACACTCACCATTGCATTCACTTTCATTTCCTAGTGAATCTAGCAATGTGTGAGGGTACCCTGGCGTTGGTTGGAGAGGCCAAGGGGAGCATGTTTTGAATCTACCGTGTCGTGATTGCTTTGGGAAAGCGATACGGTGGAGGATTAGGTACATGGTGGTGAAGACATGGCCTCAACCTTCACCTTGGAGGAAAACTTGGTGAAGGGGTGAGAAGGGCTTGGCCGGGAGATCGGCAAGCTTCAACGCGCGTCCTCAACAATCCTCACATCGACTTTATGGATGCATTTGGGCAATGGGGCCCCCTATTCCATCATATTGTGTGGATGTGCTAATGCCTTGATGGACAAAGATTGCATAAGAGCTTTCATGGCATTGTGGGATGCAAAGAGCATTGTATTTTGATTTCAGAAATTGCATTTTCAGTTGAGATTTGGCTCCATTTACAAAGGAGACTATGACGAAATTTTTTCAAAATCTTGGCTATGCATGGCAATTGAGGTTGGTGAAACATTAATTGCAGACCTTGGGATGCAAAGGAAGTGCAAAAGGTGCTAACAAAGGTGTGGGAACAAGCAAGGATCATTGGGGGCACAAAAGGGTCACTTGGGCAAGAAAATTGCAGATTTACAAAACCCTAATTCAGTCCCAAACCTTTTGGACTGAATTAAAGGTGATCATACGAGCTCTTAGTGCTTCCTTAGAGCTACCCAATGAGCCCTTAACCTTTCCGTTTCGATATCTCTTTGGGGTAGAAATTAGGGTTTTTGCAGAAACAGTAAACCCTAATTCAGTCATAGGGGTTTTAAGGTCTTCAAGATCTAATCACATAGGCTCGTAGTACTCATCGAGGGCTTCGATTTGAGCTAAGAAGTTTTGCATTCGGATATTTCTAGCTCAAGTTATGCTCAAAATACTATTTCAGCCTATAACCCTGTAAACCCTAAAACAGAGAATAGTAGCACTTCTCACCTCTTAAGGGTCTTTGTATAGTGGTCTAGTACACCTCATTAGCTCTCCAACAAGCTCTAGACCACTTCAATCAGACATCCCTACCTCAAGTTAGAGCCAAATCTTGGAAACCGATACTTTCCATGGGAACGAGGACAAGAGGGCGACCAAAGCATAACACCTTGACTCCCGACGAGGTAGAGGGAGAAGAAGCAATTATGGAGCAAGGAATCTTAGATGCTCCGGAAGATACTTGTGGGCATACTTCAAGGGAAGTGCATGAAGAAGTGAATGTTGGAAGTGCCCACAAGCCCACCCCACAAGCGTCACATACCATCCCCATCGATTCGATCATGCAAATGCTGATGCAAATGAATGCGAAGATGGACACGATGGCTACAAGGGTGGAGGTCAATGATAGACTTGATACTATGGCCACAAGGATGGAAGTTTTGGAAGAGAGGGTGGCTCGGCCAATGAGCCAACCTTCATTTGATAGTGGTCATGGTGTTTCACATGCAGGCAAGCAATATGGGACAGCTTTTGAAGGCCGTAGGGAAGGCAAGCTACCTATGGCACAAGAGGTTTCTCCCAAAGTAATGCATGAGCATGCCACCAAGAATGCTACTTTTGGATTCATGGCGGATGCACGGAGGCCCCTTGTCAAGGACATGTTTCATTCTTCTTTTCACTCGGGTCCATCTAATTCCAATATGCACATGATTGATGAAGAGGTGGTACTCGATTGGAACCAATTGTCCTTTGCCCAAAGACAAAGGGATGCTCATGAGAAGTGGATGGAGTTACCAAATGACATCAAGAGGGACTACAAAGACTTTGCGCAATTCATGGAATCGTATATGAAGATGCAAAGGTTCAAACCCTCTACCCAACATGACAACCCATCCTACACAGCTTCTAAGGATGTCAAAGACAAAGTCTCACTATCAAAGTTCAAAGGTGATGGATCATCTCCGCAAGAGTTGGAGGAGTGGGCTACTAAGCTTGACACTTATTTCCAACTTTACCCAAAAAGTGAGCGTGATACGGTACAATTCGCTTCCTTACACCTTGAAGATTATGCACATCAATGGTGGAGGCACTTGGTCAAACAAGGGAACACGCCATCAACTTGGGAAGGATTGAAGCGGGAGATGAACTTGGCCTTCATTTCACCCCTAGTGCTTGACCGTTACCATGAAGAATGGTATGAACTTTCTCAAAAGGGGATGATGGTGAGAGATTATATCAAGAGGTTTTTGAAGCTTCAATGTATGTGGAAGGTTTGAGTGAAGACATGAAGATGAAAAAGTTTGTGCATGGGCTTGAACACTTCATCAAGGCGGATGTGTCGGCTCAAAGGCCTAGCTCTCTCAAAGAAGCTATGAGGTTAGCCGAACTCTATGAGCCAAAGTACAAGAGATCTCAGCCCATGACCTTCACCAAAGACACACTCAAACCAACCACTACTTCTTACAATTTTGGGAAAGGTCCTACCTCTACATTACCATCCTCTAATCCAAGAACTCCTACATCATTTGGGGGTGGACAGCCAAAGAATGGGATACATCAATTTGATGCCAAAAGGAGTAGTGACTTCATGAAGAAGAAGCCCTTTCAACCCTTCAAGAAGACTCAAAGAATGGATGATCCAAAGATTGAGGAGTTGAGAAGCAAAGGGCTATGTTTCAAGTGCAAAGAGAGGTGGTCACCCGGGCATGTGTGCAAATCAAAGAAGATTGTGGCCACTATGATCCTCATGGATGAGGAAGAGAACAAGGATGACTCTCATGACATTGAGGAATGGGAGGATTGCAATGAAGAAGCACATGAGGAGTCACTTGAAGACCATTCTTTCATCACGGAGGATGGTGAATTTCCGTTTGATCCGGGAGGTGGTACTTGCTGCAAATGCACCTAAGAGGCTCTCTTTGATCACTCCAAGGTGACTCAAGAAAGAGATTAAGGCTTTTGGCACTATCTATGTGTTACATGTTACCCAAGAGGGGATGGAAGGCAGTGGACAGCACATAGATGAGGAAATGGCAACTCTTCTTAAGGAGTATGAAGATATTTTGCAAGTGCCAAAGAGTCTACCACCTAAGAGGGTCTTATTGATGAATACCTTGTCAAATGGAAGCAATTACCCATGGATGAGGCTACTTGGTAATCATTGGAGTATGTCCAACAACATGGCTTACTTGTGGATGACTTTCCGTGACCAAGTGGTATGGTTTACTTGAGCAAATTGGGTAATATGAGGAGAAGTATACATGCTGTAATTTCTGGACAGCTTTGGGAAGGTCTACTATTGGGCCTATTTTTCTACTCGAACAAGCTTCATGGCGTATCCTAATGAAAGATTATGATGTGGGCTACATATGGCTGAGTGTACATATCATTTTCAGCCCAATATATGGAGTCTAAATGAAGGATTTTCAAGGGTCTTCATCGACTAGAAGGGCTGTCATAACAGTCCCACTCATACACTTTGGGCTTGAAGCTTCGTGGACTTGTACACATCCAAATTTTCATTGTATATGTGCTTTGGATGTACTTGAGAACTCTTAACCACTTCCCATTGATTACATTAGAGTCTCATACTTTGAGATTGTACATGTTATTGATTTTGAGGACAAAATCTTTGGGAAGGGATGGTTTGTAATAAAGTAGGAACTTTATTCAATAGGGTTAATAATGGGACAAGTCCATGTATAAAAGAGGGGACTTGGACCATGGTTGTAACTTTTGATGATCATTTTTAGAAATGGAAACTCATGTTTCTTGGAGCTCATGGCTTCTTGGCTTGTGGAAGGCTATTTCCATTCTCTTGGTGTGAGAGACTAAACACACTTAGGCATCATGTTTACATGGTGATTACTCATATTTTCATGCATTACATCCCTTCATTCCACTTCCCCCCAACTAATGTTTTTAGTTTTTGACCATAACTGGTCAGTCAACGGGACTGCGATCTTCGCGTAGTCCTTTACATACTGTTGGTAGAACCCCGACATGCCAAGAAAAATCTACAGTTCCTCGAGATTCTTCGGCGCTGGCCATTTAAGAATAGCCTCTACTTTTTCTGGCTCCATCCACGTACCATCGAGACGGATATAATATGGCCAAGATAGTGAATTTTTGTTTCAAAAAATTCACATTTGCTCTTCTTTGCAAATAGTTTGTGTTCTCTCAACAACTCGAACACTAGACGCAAATGCTCTATGTGTTCTTTTTGTGTCTTACTGTACACAAGAATATCATCTAGGAAAACTGCTACAAATTTTCCCAGATATGGACGTAAAATACTATCCATCAACGTCATAAACGTCACTGGAGCATTGGTTAGCCCAAATGGCATAACCAAAAACTCAAAATGCCCGAAACGGGTCCTAAATGCTGTCTTTGCAACATCTTCTGCTTTTATTCTAACCTGATGATACCCAGATCTCAAGTCTATTTTTGTAAAGTATCTCGATCCATAGAGTTGATCAAACAACTCATCCATGCGTGGCATTGGATACTTGTTCTTAATCGTTATATGATTAAGAGCCCTATAGTCTATGCACATCCGCATAGATCCATCTTTCTTCTTTACCAGAAGAATAGGCGATGCCCACGGACTTGAACTAGGCCGAATAAAGCCTTTGTTCAAATATTCCGTCAATTGTTTTTCCACCTCCTGTGCCTCAGAGTGGCTTAATCTATAAGCAGGTTTGCTTATAGGTTTTGATCCTGGCATAACTTCGATTCCATGGTCTACTTCTCTAGATGGTGGTAAACCATCTGGTAAATCATCAAGAAAAACATCCTGAAATTCCTCTAATAAATTTATTAAAGTATCTACGTACTTTTTCTTTAATGTCTCATTCACCTTGGATTTTTTCTTGTTTGAATCACATGCATGCCAAATAGGGTTTTCAAACAGTGGGTCTCGTCCAAGGTTATTTTGTTTTCCTTGTTTGTCTACGCAAACATCATTTATTGTTTCATCTACGAAAACAGAATTCAATAGAGGGTAACAAGCATATACCTCTGCTATCTAGTCTCTGCAGACCGCTGTACACAGCTCAATGGAGGAAATAAGTGGTGTGGCAGGGACAGTACGGTCGCCCTGCAGGGTGATGACTCTACCTCCGTGCTCAAAACATAGCGTATTATATAAGTAATTCCGAGCTAGCCTAGGGCCCAAGCCATACAGCCACTCCCTGCCTAGATATACGTCTGCTCTGGCTAAGTGCATGACGTGAAAGTCAAGCGGAGCCTCATAGTCCTGCATAGATAATGGGACCCCCAATACTACGGTATTCCATACCATTTTATCATATTCGTTAGCTAATCCAACAGTATACTCATGATCACTTCGGGTCTCAATCAACCCCAACTTCTTGACTAACGACGAGTAGTTCAAGAAGTTGTAGCTAGCTCCATCATCAATAAAAACTGTGACTCTACGGCCACCTATGGTGCCATACATGCGTACCATGTCATGCAGACCTACAGTAGGCTGCCACATCGCTAGTGTCACTGAACAAGCATGATGCTCATCACAATGACACACTGTCACCTCTCTGAACTCTGCGGAACTGAGAGGGAGTCTCTGCACTATATGCAACTGCCTAGAAGATTTACCATCTTTTTTGGGCTCGTTGCCACTCGTGCTGGCTTTAGGTTTTGGACACTCAGCCTTCGTGTGCCCTACTACATTACAATTAAAGCAACCATTTTCCTTTCGCGCTTTAATATAATGCTCTTTCTTTTGGATTTCAGTGTCTCTTTTTTTCCTGGATGGTCGTGGTTTTTTAGACCAATGACCACCCTATCCTTCCTGGTCCATCCTATCCCCTTGTTTCTCACTGCGGAACCCTTTTCTTTTAAGGCCTGACCTCCTTTTTTCACTACCCTTGGCCCTGCTAGAACCACCACACGCACTACGGCGCTTGATGTCATCAAATATCTGTGCATATATAGTGTGTGGCCTGCCGTCCACACTAGCCTGGCTGCCCATGACTCCGCATGGGCGTCCTCTCCCACTGAACCCCGGACATGGCCATCCGGTCTGCCGTCGGTCCCAGGCGTTACAGCCTACTGACACAACCAATGGTAGCCACTTTGAGCTGTGAAGTTGAATACAAGGTAGTTTTTCACAAAGCAATTGTGGAGTATGTATGGCTCATATACCTTTCGGCAAATCTTGGTGTTGGACAATAGTCTCCCGCCTCCATCTTCATTGATATAGATAGAGTGCATTATTGTGAAAGGAACCCAATGTTTCATGCCAAATAAAGCACATTGAGGTGTATTCATCATTATGTCGGGGAGAGGCTCGTTGCGGGAGAGATTAGCCTTGTAGCTTATGTCTCTACTACACATGACAATGTATGTATGTAAGTGACCTTATCACATCACTTCGCTTGTACTTCACTCATTCTTATCAATCTACTTTGAGCGTTGTGCTTCTCTCCCTCTCTTCTTGGTTGTTTGTTACATTTGTGTGTATATTACTACCTTTGTCTTCTTTTACACCCACTCTCTTTGTGTACAACTATGTAGTTGTATTAAGAGGTATAGGTGAGCTTCTCAAAGGATTTGGGGCTCTAAAGCTAAACTTATGAGCAGCAAAGCATCACTTTGGGACATGTAAGATGTTGCTTACAAGCACCATCACTTTGTGACTAAGATCAAGCTAACTCTCTGAGGGACATATGATTCCAAAATCACCATACAATTAGTGTCACTATAGAATCATTATAGTAGTGTCAGCAACCCATATAATAATATAAATGGCATTCACAAATAATAACATAACAACCCATATAATAACATAGAGTCATTATAGTATTGTAGCAACCCATATAATAACATACATTGCATGCACAAATAAGATTATTATGATACGATGGTTTTGTTAGATCTCACATAATGAAGAGCCAAACTCACAAACACACACACAATGCTCAAAGATAAGAACACAAGGGTGTAGAGTGTGAGAGAGAATGGCAAGATCAAAGACAAGAACACAAGGGTGTAGAGTGTGAGAGAGAATGGCAAGCTCAAAGACAAGAACACAAGGGTATAAAGTGTGAGAGAGAATGGCAAGCTCAAAGGAGAGGATAAAACTCTCTACAAGTACAAATGAGTAAGCAAGCCTAAACTACGAATAAGGTTACTTATATACTAGCTAACCCCCTAGATGGCCATGGAGAAAATCCTAGTGGGACAAAAGTGCCCATGGCATTAGTGTATGACCTCATGGTGTAGTATCTAACAAACCCCCTCTCTAGTACAAATGTGAGTTTTACAATGATTACAGATCAGTCTCTAGAAGAAAAGAGACCAAAAGCTTTATGGAAGGCCTCAAACTTTTCACGTGATAAGGCTTTAGTGAAAAGATATGCCACATTATCATGTGTATTACAATAGATTAGATTGATCTCTTCTGCATGGAGTCTCTCTCTGATATAGTGGTAATGCACTTCAATGTGCTTAGTCTTGGCATGAAAGATAACTGCCATTGTGTTATGACTGTTAGTGAGAATAGGAGTAAGGGTGTATAAAGGGACATAAAGATCCTCCATTAATCTTCTCAACCATTATCATGTGTATAGATCAGATTCATCTCTCCTGCACATGGAGTCTCTCTCTAACATAGTGGTAATGCACTTCAATGTGCTTAGTCCTGGCATGAAAGATAACTTCCATTGTGTTATGACTGTCAGTGAGAATAGGAGTAGGGGTGTTTGAAGGGACGTAAAGATCCTCCATCAATCTTCTCAACCATTCACATTCAATTGTCATAGTGAATGCTCCTCTGTATTCAGCTTCACAAGATGTTGTTACCATAGTTGGTTTTCTTACTTAGCCAAGATATGCACAAATTTCGAAGAAAGAAATAGTTCCCAGATGTGGACTATCATGTATCGTAATCGCCTACCCAATTGAAATCATTGTGGGCATGATGTTCTAAATCACCCCCCTTTACATAGAATAATCCAAGATCTTAAGTGCCTTGCAAGTATTGGAAGATACGTTTAATTGCTTGCCAATGCTTAATTCTTGGGCAATGCATGAACTTTGAAAGTTGTAACACACTATATTAGATGTCTGGTTGTAAGTTGCACAAGGCATCCAACAACTTGATCATAAGTGGTTATGTCAAATGGTTCATCGACATCCTCTAGAGACGAAGCTTGACACCAAGTTTCATTGGTGTAGAAATTGGCTTGCAACTTTCCATGTTGAACCTCTTTAGTAGTGCCTTGTGATGTCCTTGAATTGCGTAATGACTATAGTATTATCTTCATGTATAAACTGAATACCCAAATATTAGTGCAAAAGACCAAGATCTGACATCTCAAAAATTGAGACAAGGTCAGCCTTGAAGGTTGTAATGAAATCCTCATTAGTGCCTTTAGCATGTCATCTACATAGAGAATGACAACAACGAATCCTGCTTGTTCTTTTTCACATATAAAGTGCATTCCGTAGGACTGTTTTGAAATCCCTATCCAGTCAAAAAGGCTTGAATCTTCTAGTACCAAGCTCTGGGAGCCTGTTCTAAACCATATAAAGATTTAGTAAGCTTGCATACCTTCTGTACTTGACCAACTTGGACAAATTTAGCTGGTTGACTCACAAGTCACCATTCAAGAACGCTATTTTTTAATGTCCAATTGGTGCACTTTTCATCCATGATGGGCTACAAAAGCAATAACAAATTGGATAGTGGACATACGAGAAGTGGGAGAAAAAGTTTTATCATAATCAATCTTTGTTGGGTATAACCTTTTACAACACGTTTGGCCTTACATCTGTAAATACCCATCTTCCTTTTGAAGACCCACTTAGTACCGATGGCTTTCTTGTTGAGTGGTAGAAACACTAAATCGCAAGTACCATTTTTATTAATGGCATAAATTTAATCCTACATGGATTTCACCTACTTTGAATCTTCTTGAGCCTCTTCAAAAGACTCAAGTTCACCTACATCATATAAAGAACTAAGAAATGTAGACTCAGCAATATCTATTGAGTTCAAGCACCGAATTTGGTTCTACTTTGCAAAGGAGTAGATAATTTGCTATTGTAAAAGGTGCTTTTAACCCATGTAGGCATAACCCTAGATTTAGTGATTGCCGATCTTTCAACATTTGCTACATCTCTAAAGTTAGTGCATCAATTCCTTGAGCATTCCTCCCTTGCAAACAAACAAGGATTAGTAGGCAAAATGTGTTCAAAATCAATAGAAATTGGCACGGGTAACAACCCATCAAACATGTCCAAAGAATTGGCATATGCATGCTTATTAAATTCCATCATTGAATAGACAGAATCCTTTGCAAAAACGATATCCCTACTAATAATAATCTTCTTAGTGAGAGGATTGTAGAGACAATAACCTTTGCTTTCACCCACAATAACCAATAAAAATGCATTTCACTGCTTTGTCATTAGGCTTAGTTCTACTTTGTACAAAAAGAGAAAGTAAAAATCACCACGCAACCGTAAACCATGAATAAGGTTGCTTATATACTAGCTAACCCTCAGCTGCAAATAAGATTACTTATATACTAGCTAACCCTAAGGTCCGTGTTCATACCTGGGTGGCCATGGGAACAAACCCAGTGCGACAAAAGTGCTCATTGCATAAGGACATGACCTCATAGTGTAGTATTACCAAATATCTAACATGTTTTATTGATTATGGTACCATGATTATAAATGTGCACTTTTAGCAAAGCTTGTGTAACTCCTCAAGGGATGTCTATTGTATAATATATTACCAGATTGCATAAAAGATGGGTATTGATTTGAAAAATATTCATAATTACAAGAGATGATATTTATGAATTAACAAAACATGTAAAATAAACATATTTATTTGTTACCCAATGCACGTAGGTGATATGGAGTTGTTTAAGAAGTGAGGCCCTTGGATGTGATTCTTTTTTTAATGTGGTTTACGAAGTTAGGCATGTGGTTTAAAGAAGTTTATTACTAGCTTCTTAGTAATGTTTAAAGCCTGTTACTTTGTGTGTGGTAGTATAATCTATTATAGTGTTAACATTCTAGTCTATGATTGTCCATGTAACATAATACATACATTATCTTGGCCACATATTTGTGACACAAAGCTAAAGTGGTGCCATTGTTCACGATGCATGTGCTAGCTTTTATAGGTATTCAAGATCCTTTGGTTCTATGCTAGGTTTTTTAAAATAAGGAACAACAATAGTGTGTAATAAACCTAACACCGTAAAGAACACTTAGAAATAATTTTTGTTTACAACATGATTACTGTGTTAATTCAACCAACCGTGTCAAGATGACAACTCAACTTGAGAGCATACACACATTATCTATTTTCTTTCCTTCTCTTACATAATGTGTGCATGAAGGCATTGATCCAAAAAGTGTTTTTTTCTCTCACAAAACTATTAGTCCCAAACCGTTGCTCAAAAATTGGAACTAAAGGTAAGCATTGGGAGGAAAGGACTCGCTCCTAGTGAAGTGCAAGCACACTAATTCTCCACACTAGATATTGTCTTACCGTGGCACATGGTCCATGTTGATCATCTATGCATCGGCCAATTGTATCTTCAACTACATTGTTTGCTTGTATAGATTGTGCTTTTTCCTTGATGACCTTCTAAGAATAGGAAGTATGCTTAACTAATTGAAATTAGTTGACCATACATTGTATGTAAACTAAAATTACATTGATGACTTATAGAACCTTCTAAGAATAGGACGTATACTCAACTAATTGGATTAGTTGACCATACATTGTATGTTCAACTAATTGAACTTACAGCTTGTAAAGGTTGCTCTTTTTCCTTGATGACTTATAGAACCTCCTAAGAATAACAAGTATAAGAATGTTCATCTTCGCAAGCATCTCTTGTATTTGAATGGTGTTTCACTTTTGTGTTAAAAAGTTTAACCTTTTATGGCCACTCTAACTTGTGAAGTTGTAAAAGATGAAAATAAGACCATTCACACCAATCCTTTTACCCTTTGTTGCCACTCTAACTTGTGAAGTACCTAAAAGATGAAAATAAGACCTTCACACTAATCCTTATAATTTTTAGGGCATTCACACCAATCCTTTTACCTTATATTGCCACTCTAACTTGTGAAGTACCTAAAAGATGAAAATAAGACCTTCACACAATCCTTATAATTTTTAGGGGCAATGGGTTGTTAATCTACTTAGGTCCATTGGTGGGGCTATCATAGAATGAATCTCAAATTTCAACATATGAATAAGTGTATTTGGGAGAGAAAAAATTAATAATTACATTTGTGAACGTTATTACCATTATGTTTTAATTATTTGCCAATAAATATCAAGCACAACAAATGCTTGATATTATTTTCCATTATGTTTTAATTATTTGCGAATAATATCAAGCACAACAAATGCTATAATTACATAGTTCTTAAATTAAATATGAGATCTTCTTTGTCAATATAGCATAGATCGGTATGTATACACACTTTGGCAAGCTTCCAATGGGAAAAACAAATGCAAGAATAGTGGTGCGACATTTTTCCGTGCTTGCTTCCTACACCCAATAATCTTTGAGGTTAGATATAGAACAATTCTTGACCCAATGGGGGCCTATCTAGGTAGCGTGAGAGGGATCGATTGACTCTATGATTGTTCAAGGGGTGGGGAGTCTAGTGTCCATGTAGGTACACAATAAGTGTAAGTATGTTCTAAGTAGAATGCCATCATTGTCCACTACGGGCAGGAGGGTAGATTTGAACCCAACACAGGGAAATGTGTAGGCCTGCACACATAGAGATATACACACACATATACACGTGTATACATACATGAATGTGCACATAGGGTCCTATACAAAAGCGTTTCTCTGTTCAAGTCCAAGCACAAGGCAGCTCTAGCGGCCCGACCTGGCTCAAAAAAACAAAAACAAAAACAAAAAAATAGGGTCCTATAAAAACAAAAACAAAAAAATAGGGTCCTATAAAAACAAAAACAAAAAAATAGGGTCCTATACCAGCACACATAAGGTCCCACACAGTTTTTACTTTGGGCGGACACCTCGCTTCCTTCGTAGCTGAAGAAGTCTGCGAAAGATCGCCACGCTTGGCCTCTTAAGCTTGTTGGCGAAAGCGTTCTCTTTTTTCTAAAGGCGTCGATTTTCCAGCTGCATGTGCTCTGGAGTACTCTGATTCAGAGGCGTTTATTGGATCTCAATGGGTATAGTTCATCACATTTTTTTTCACACTTCAATCCTGTTTGTGATCTAACCTTGACAGTTCAATTCAATCCTGAGAGCGCTGATGCATTAATTGGGGCAGTTTAGGAGCATTAATTATGTGTTTGGGGCCTCCTTCTCTCTCTCTCTCTCTCTCACACACACACACACACACACACACATGCATACATACAGTGGGTTTAGGGTAATTGATGAGATTCAAATCACAACAGAAATCAGAAGGTAGTTAGGGTTAGCAACTTATGAAAGCACTTACACTCACATACATACATACATATATGCATGCATGCATACATCCGATGTGGTACACAGTACATTGTAGGCTCGACTGCATTAGTTGCACTTTTAATGCTTGCGTTAAGCTGGATATTGTTGCTCTGTCGTGAATTGCATAACATTTGCTACAGGGAAAAACAGGCATTTCCCAGCTTGCTGGGGTTTTCCTGGCAGTGTTGCATAAGACTTCTCGGAAGAAGGTGGTGTTCCCCTGCAAAATTTCTCATTCGTTTCCGGGGATCTCGTGGACTTGGAGAGTGGTTTTACTGACTTCATTCCTGAACGCCATAACGTGGTAGGTGGCTTTCTACTCATGTTTTTCTGGAAATTGTAATATCATGTCCTCAGTCAGTTAGTTTTTTGCAAGTGATTATTATTATTATTATTATTTTTTTTGGGGGGGTATGAAAGGAACCATGGAAACTAGGAGCACAAGCCTTCAAATTTTTCTTTTCCAATTCTTCTCAAAGAATTGGATAAAAATATGATGTTCACAATTACTAAAATGTTCAGTGTATGGAGAGTGGTGTTTCATCATCAAGTTCATTCAAAACAACAAAAGTTTTTAGGAAGCGGTTCACTTTGTGAAAAACAAACAGTTTTATCCATGAAGACCTCACCCATTTGCAATTGGAAGAACAAAAACTGCAATGGCAGGGCAAAAGTAGATGAAGTAGCTATGTCTTGAAAACTGAACAAACTGAAGTTGCAAAATAGAGCTCTCCCAGCTTGATGCTTCTACTACTTTGCTGATTAACACTTTGTATGTATGGTACATGCTTTATCCTCTCTGCTCCAAAAAGAGGATGGCATTATTATGTCTTGAACAAGGTACATCAATGGGAATTTGAAGTGGTTTGTTATGAGGAATGCAAGCCAATTGTGACTCCTATTAAGACAAGCCTCAAGCTCAATAGCTTTGATGCCAGAGATGCCACTCTTTATAGTAAGGCTGTGTGATCTATCTATGCAACGCTAGAGTGGATATATCTTATGGTGTTTTCCCTATTGAGCAAGTTCATGCACAACCCATGCACCTCACATTCAAAAGCTGTGAAGCGGATTTTCAGGTACCTCCAGGGCTCAGAGTCGGTTCGCAGTCACTTGGATAAGGAGGTGATATTCACTTGTTTGAATATAATGATTCAGATTGGGTTGACGACTTTCATACTCAACAATCCACAGGTGGAAATTGTTTTTTGTCGGGTTACTCACATGTTTCTTGGCTTAGCAAGAAAAAATCCATTGTGGCTACATCCTCATGTGAAGCTGAGTATAGAGTAGTCTTCACAGCCATGGTCGAGGAGGTTGTTGAGAGACATGGAGATTAGACAAAGTGGTGTAGTACTTATTCTCACAGATATTAGAGTGCTATTGCCGTTGCTAAAAAATGCACGGACAAAGCACATAGAAGTATGCTATATTTTGTGCAATATGCTCATGCAAGGTTCTTTCAAGAACTTTCATCATCATATAACTTGCAAAAGGAAAGCACCAGACTGATCCAGCCCACCCATCCATAGGCCAGTACGTTGGCTGGCATACTCCCCTTTTCTCTTGTTTTACTTTCCGATGCTTGGACTATGGGGTTGACCCAACCAGGGAGCATCGTCACTTTTTGGATCGGAGCATTCGGGACAACATCTTCACTTTTTGGGAGGCGATCGCTTCGGCTAGGACGCCTCAACAGGATCTTATTGTTCTCCTCCTTGATTTTGAGAAAGCCTATGACAGAGTAGATTAGGGCTTTCTGGAGGGAACGATGTGCAAGATGGGATTTTTGGAAGAATGGGTCCGAGGTGTTTCGGGACTCTACCTGGCTTCACACAGCCAGGTTCTTATTCAGGGAGCCAAAGCCAACAGATTTCCGCTTTCTCGCTTGGTCCGACAGGGCTACCCTCTAGCACCTTATCTCTTCCTATTTGTCGCTAAGGCCATGAGTAGTTTTCTCTCCGCCTAGGGGACTGGGCTCCATGGACTGTGTCTTCCCATCTGTGTGTAGGAGGAGCTGCTTGATTCGGTGTTCGCCAATGACACAGCATCATACGTGTCTTGGGACGGGGGGAACCTCTAGAGATTTGCCAAGGCGATAGAGATCTTCTGTCATGCATTCGGAGTGCAGATCAATTGGCACAAGTTGTGTGGATTTTGGGTTGGCTCATTGCCTGCCCCAACTTGGCGTCTAGTTGAGGCTTTTCAATGGGTCTCGAGGGACACTCCAATTTGTTATCTTGGATGCCAGGCAGACATTGATATCTTCCCTGAGTAGTAGCTAGCCCCTCTTCTTTTGAGCATTTGGAAGAAGCTGTTATAGTGGAGTTGAGCCAGGCTTTCTTTAGCTGGGCAGGTTGTGGTTGCTGCCCCAGATTCAGCCCTGTTTTCAGCACCTTCTCCTTTGCGTTTTCTCCCAGATCCACAGCCCTTGCTGCTGCGTTTTCTGGACAGCACCTTCTGGTCACTTCTCTTCCAGTTTGGCTTCTTCTCCAATTGCAGCCATCTGGCGTTTTCTGATCAGTGTTTTTCTTCCCACTTGGAGATTGGACATAGGCGGCCTGTTTTCTACAAGACAGCAGCCTTCTGTGCTGCGTTTTCATCTCCAGTGGCCTTTCCCCTTTGCAGAGGGGGTTTGTGGTGTTGCAGGCTTTGGTGGCACTCTTGGTACGTGTGGAAACTTCCAGAGAGGTTTGATGCATACTTTCAGTCTCTTGTTTCTTCTCCTCGTCGTGTTCCAGTTACTTGGGAGGAAGTTCTCCCCTCCGTTATGCAGATTGAATCTCACTTTGAGGAGCGGACTGGCCCCTCTGGTGGCCCTGATGGAGCTTTGGCAGCACGAGATAAAGGGAAGAATCAACAAAAGAAAGGAAAAGGGGGTTCTGACAATAACTCCAAGGATTTCGACAAGGATAAAGACAACAAATCTTCAAAGAATAAGGACATTGAATGTCATTATTGTGGCAAGAAGGGTCACAAGTCACCCCAATGTCACAAGAAGAAGCGTGATGAAGCAGCAAAGAACTCTTCCTCAACGGCGGTGTCTCAACCCAAGAAGGATGATGGCATTCTTCTCTTAGCAGGTACTCGGCGTATACTTGCTCTTGTGACTTCTCAGTCATGGTCTTGGAACACAGATCTTCGACATCACTTGCTCTCATTCATGCAGACTTATGTGGTCCTATGAGTACCGCGTCTTTGAGTAAGGCGGCGTACATGCTCGTGATGGTGGATGATTTTACCAGATATACTTGGGTTTTCTTTTTGAAGACCAAGGATGAGACTTTTCAGCACTTCTGTGATTGGAAAGCTGAGGTGGAAAAAGAGACCGGTCACTCGGTCAAGGCTCTCAGGACCGATGGAGGGGGTGAGTTCACATCCTAGGAGTTTCAGCAATATTGCAAGACACATGACATTCGGAGATAGCTTACTACATCATATACTCCATCACAGAATGGAGTTGCCGAGAGGAAGAATAGGACCATCATGGAGATGGCCCGTGCTATGCTTGAGCATTATTCATTACCTCGACGTTTTTGGGCTGAGGCGGCTTCCACTGCTGTCTACATTCAAAACAGGTCTCCTACTGCTGCTCTTCCCGGTAAAACTCCCTATGAGGCTTTCCATGGTAAGAAGCCCTCCGTTGTTCATTTCCGGATATTTGGGTGTATGGCGTATGTTCATGTGCCTAAGGAGCACCACTCCAAGTTGGACTCGAAGTCTCAGTGCATGACTTTTCTCGGATACAGCAGTGTGTCCAAGGCATATAGTCTTTATGATCCTCAGGCCGGTAAAGTTGTTGTGAGCCGTGATGTGGTGTTCGACGAGACTGCTACATCTTCAGAGGGGGGTGGTGAGCTTCTTCTTCCTTCACCTCCGCCTCCTCCTCCTCCTCCTCCTCCTCCTGCTCCCGCTAGTTCTGTTACACCTCTAGCTGAGGATACTCAGTTAGATGATGATGCCCCTGCTCCTCCTCGGGCGAGTTTGAGCAGATTTGTACCTGGTTGGTATTATCAAACAGTTCGTGATTCTGGGTTATGTGAGCTTCCTTCTGCTGCTCCGCCTGGTTCTCTTCGGCGTTCTTCTAGAGTTACAGGGAAATAAATTCATGAGGGCAACATGTTTGTTAATTATGCTCTTATGTCTACAATCATTAATGGTCCTTCTGATCCCACTTCTGTAGACGAGGCTCTTTCACATGAGCCTTGGCGTTGTGCTATGCAGGCAGAGCTGGATGCTATCGAACGGAATGGCACTTGGATTTTGGTGCCTTGGCCTCTGCAGCATAAGGTGATTGGTGTGCGTTGGATTTTCAAATCAAAGTTCCGAGCTGATGGCAGCTTGGACAAGCACAAGGCGAGGTTGGTTGCCAAGGGTTATGCTCAGCGCCCTGGTGTCGACTTCGATGAGACCGCTCCGACGGCCCGGATGACTACCATTCGCACCGTTCTTGCACTTGCAGGACATCATCGATGGCCCGTTTTCCAGATGGATGTCAAGTCGGCTTTCTTGAATGGAGAGCTTACACAGGAGGTTTATATTGATCAGCCGCCAGGATTTGTTGTTCCGAGCAAACAGGATCATGTGTACTGGTTGAAGAAGGCTTTATATGGTCTGAAGCAGGCTCTGCAGGCTTGGTACCAGCAGATTGATGAGTTCTTTCAGAAGCTCGGCTTGCGCCGTTCTCGCGCAGATTCGAACCTTTATATCCTCCTTGAGAGGGGGTTGATTGTTATCATTGTGGTTTATGTTGATGACCTCATCTTTACAGGTTCTTATTCTGTGCGGATTCATTCTGTTATGGATGCTTTGGAGACAGAGTTTGAGATGATGGATCTTGGCCTCTTGCATTATTTTCTTGGCTTTGAGATTTGGCAGACTTCGAAGGGCATTTTCTTCTCTCAACAGAAGTACACTCAGGAGATTCTCGACAGATTTCAGATGATTGGATGCAAACCAGTATCTTCTCCTATGGATATTGGTGAGAAGCTTTCTTCACTTTATGCTTCTCCAGGGACTGACCAGGGACAGTATCGGGTTCTCGTCAGATGTTTGGTATGGTTGACCTACTCCCGATTGGACATATGCTTCGCAGTCAGTTTATTGAGTTCCTTCTCATCCAAACCCCGTCAGCAGCATTGGCGGTGTGCTCTCAGAGTTCTTCGGTACTTGCGTGGCACTCTGGATTTTGGCATCTTTTATGGCCAAGGACGCACTTGTTGGATGGTTTGACTCAGACTGGGCTGGAGATCCGGATACACGGCGTTCGACCGTTGGTTGTGTTTTTTCACTTGGTTCTGGAGCCATTTCTTGGAGCAGTAAAGAGCAGCCTACTGTGGCACTTTCCTCTACCGAGGCGGAGTACCGTGCAGTTTGTTATGCTGCATGTGATGCGATATGGTTGCGGAGATTATTGGAGGAGCTCGGCTGTCCTCCTATTGGATCTACTCTTCTTTGTGACAATCAGAGTTGCATCGCCATTGCCAAGAACCTTGTGTTTCATGCAACTCTGATTGTCACAAAGAAGAGTAGATCCGGTAGGAGGACAGCCGAGCTCCTCCAATAATCTCCGCAACCATATCACCTCACTCTGCTTTTTATTGCTCCAAGAAATGGCTCCTGTCGACCTGTATGAAAGAGTGCACAGAGCGGAAGCAAAGTGGCACTAGAATGTGCTGAACAGAGAGTGCAAGAGAGAGAGAGAGAGAGATATGGAGAGAACTATGCTGAATATAATGAAGCAAAACAGTCCCAAGCAAGAGACAAAGATAGTTTCATAAGTGAGGGAGTAGAATATGTACAAGACTGAATGAGAAAAGAGAGGCCAGCACCCACTATTTATAGTAAGGGAATGCTGGCTGACTGGAGCTGCAAAACAGGCCGAGAGGAGTTACTGGACATGGCCGACTGGTAAATGCCAGAAAGGCTGGGAAAAATCCCAGAAAAATAGTAGAAAAAGGGGTGGCCAGCCCACAAGCAAGGGCCATGCAAAAGGGACCAAATGGGCACCATAAAAGAGCAGAATCTGGGGATGAATATGCTAACACCCCCTCTCAGCACCAGATGCTGAATAAACTCCGAGAATCCGAAGATGAGGAGCGAAGGAAGTGTGAGAAACCGGCTTGGTGAACAAATCTGCAGCATTCTCTACGGAAGGACAATACTCCAAACGCAAATCTCCAGCAAGAATCCGTTCACGAACATAGTGATACTAAATCTCAATGTGTTTCTGCAAGTTCAACTGGGTACAGGCAGTCGACAGGTGGTACTGCCATGTCGCATTGATGGAAGGCAGCTGACATGGCACAGCCACGTGGCACAGGTGATGTGGCAGATGACACGTGTGCAGGTACGGTTGGCTGCACAGGCTTGACTGCACGTGCGCAAGCGCTGATGTGGCAGGTAAAGGCGCTGATGTGTGGCTGGTTGCAAGTGATGAGAGAGCGAAGCGAAGGGTGGACTGCAGGTACTGTTAGCGCACGTGTGAGTGGCGGCTGGCTGCAGGCATATCATAGGCGGCATGTAGCAAACAGCCCTATGGGCGCATACAGCGAGAGAGAAGTGAAGCCGTGCAGTGAGCGCAAGGCGGGCAGTAGTGAAGCGTGGGCGTTGGGCAGCAAAACGCGCAGGGAAAAAAGCGATGGAGAAACGCCGGGCAGCCCAAACGCGAAAAAGAAAAGCGTGGGATTCCTTTTCGAAAAAAAACGCGCATGCACCAAAGTGCCGTGTTTTTTTGTTATTAAAAAAAAAGAGAGAAAAAAAAGAACTATGCGATAGTTTCTTGGGAAAAGCTTTTGTTATAGTTTTTGGGAAAAAAGCTCTTGTATTAGATTTTTCCCAAGGGGGAAAAGCATAGCTTTTTCCCCCAAACTTGTATAAATAAGGGGCCAAGGCTCTTGTATCCCACAACATATCTTGGGTGAAAGCTAGAAGATCTCCCCGTGGATCAAGGAGGCATCTTCTCGGGAATTGTACAAGGGCTACGCCGACCTTGAGTTATAAATAAATACCTGCGGGGGCGCCACGCTTTGGGGCCAATTGGTCTTTTGTGCAGGAGCACTCTAGCTCCGCTTATTTATTTATTTTCTTCTTCTTCCAAATTTAATATTCTAGTTTGTAAAGCGATTAAGGTGTAATTAAGTGTGTTCACCGCCTGTCAAGTTTCTGAAGGCCGGTTTTCAAGGTTCCATTGCCGGGATTCATTGTCAACTTTTTCAAGGGGGCGAGCCTGTGGTCGACACATTTAATTCTATGGCTGGAACTAGTGTGGAGATGAAGGATTTATCTTCAGAAGAGGACACTACTTCTATGAAGATGAGGAAAGCGAGCAAGAAATACCTTCCGATATGCCAGAAGCTGAAGATGATGATGCCACCTATGAAGCAAAGATGCAAAGCTTGATGGAGGGATTAATGGAACTCGCGAAGGACTCACGTTTTCCACAAAACTTCAAAGCTGATTCTAAACCACGGAAGCAAGGGTCTGAGAAGAAAGCTAAGCCTCAACATTCGGCTCCCATCCACCCAAATTTTCAGCCATACCCTGATTCTGCTTCTTCTTTTCCCCCATCTATCCATGGAAACCCTTTTAATACTTCTCATCCTGGTTACTTTGGCGGATGTCACCATTGAGCTATCTAATGGTCCTCTTATCTTCTTGTGTGAGCTTTGGGCTCTGGATGAGCATACTCCGTAGTGGTGCTCCATCGCTAGAACTGGCACGGCGTGATTCGTAGTGCCAGGGACGGGTGGATTGCACATGGTGTATGTTTCTGGATTACCACCGCTAGGACTGGCACGGCGTGATTCGTAGTGCCAGGGACGGGTGGATTGTACACTGTGTGTGTACCTGGAATTGACTTTCCGGTGGGCCTGTTTGTGCCCGGAAATGTCAAGTATTGTGCAAGTACCTGAACGGAGATTATCCTTTAACAATGTTGCATTGTGCACTCATGTTTGCTTGCCTTTAAAATGTTTTCGCGTGAACTGGTTTCGTTTGCATGCCTGACATGTGTGTCTAGCTCAGGGGTCGGGGACGCCCTCCCGTGAGCCGTGGAATGCCTTGTCTTCTGACGGGTTTTGTGGCGTGTGAACAGGTGGGAAATCCTTATTTTAATAAGAGTTTTAAGTTATAAGTCTTATAACTTACAGGTTTCATACTTCATTAAAAGTAGGTGGACACTTTATAAGTGTGGGCACCTTCTTTTGGCCTGGGCACCCTTTTATAGCATGTGGGGTGGGGGTTGGCCACCTACCCCACCTACCACACCCAATCCTTTGCATGGGAGGAAGGCGCCTCACTTCCAGCCCTCTCCCTTGCATTTTGAAGGAGAAAAACACAACTGCTTGCTGGGATTTAGGGAAAACAGGTTGTACAGCAGCTGGAGCACTCAATATTCTCATGAAACAGGTCGTACAGCTCCTATTCCATCTATTGCTTGAGGACTGAACCACACAGCAGGTACAGCAGGTATATTACCCTCATTTCTTGCTGATTCTGGTCGTACAGTAGGTACAGCAGGTACAGGAAGTACAAAAATCATCATTGCCTGTTGATTCTGGCCGTACAGCAGCCTTGGAACCCTTTTCCCATGGACTGAATGGTACAGCTTCTCTCTTTTCACTTCCATGCGTGGATTCAGGTCTGGACAGCTCTCTTTTTCTCTCACGTGTGTACTCAAAACAGTTAGCAGGAGCCCTCTTCACTCCCACGTGTGATTCAGGTCAGACCAGTGGGGTAATCCGCGTGGATTTAGGTCATACGTATTCCCTACAAGTGGCCCAAGTTGTTTCACTCTTCCTACTGGCTGTACGGTGGCTCCAGAAGATTTTCATCGCGAAGAATGAGGAATTCTCCTGCTCTCCTATGTCTGGACTCCTCTTCCATTCACCAAGTCAACTCCGTGAGGGTGCCCCATCGCTAGGACTGGCACGGCGTGATCCGTAGTGCCAGGGACGGGTGGATTGCACGCGGAGTGTGACTCTGGAAGGTGCTATGGACGGGGCAGCCCTTGGTGACTATAGACTCGGCATCAACAAACATGTTTGGGTTTGATACTTTGTTTTTCATTGTGCATTGCTTATTGGAAATCTGGCCTTGGGCCTGTGTACTTCTAACAAATTCTCCCAAGTAATAATATCAATCCTTGGGGGGGGGCCGGCCGTTCCGGCCTCAGTGTGGTGTCATCTATCTATGCTCAGAGTTGTTAATTACTTTTTATTGCTATTTTGTCTTGTGCTATTGTCTTTTAAGAGTGTATATTAAAGTGCTAATTGGAGAAGTGAGTCCAGGAAGGGGTGACCCCTGCTTGGGTCTCGTTTCAGTGGTATCAGAGCACGGATCTTCCTTTTTCTACATTGGGAGACGATCCAAAGGCTTCCTGACCACTCTCCATTAGTGACTTTACTCTTATTATGGCTAGCCAAGCAAGTAGCAAGGAAGTGCCAAATTCAAAGGGGCACTCCAGTGGAACACAAGCAAGTGGACGGATGCCTTATGCCCGTGATCATGTATGGTTGGGACAGCCGTCCCGTGGCAAGGAGAAAATGCAGGAGCAAGAGCAAGAGCCAAGTGCCATCAATGCTGAAATTCAGCGTATGCGAGAGCTTCTCCATGCCAGGGAGATGGAATTGGCCAGCCTACGTGAGGACCCACACATTCAACAAGTGCTAGATGCAAAGAAAAAGGAGGCAACCGTCTTTCAAGACTTTGAAGCTTTGGCTCGTGGATCAGGGCTGAAACCTCGTGAGCTAGCTCTTTCATTCTTAGTGGATAAGGGTGATGTATTGCAGGGCCAGGATGGGGAGCTTGTTATAAAGAGATCTCCATTGGTGGACATGCCTGGGATAGCCTCTCCAAAGCTGAAATCTGCTGTCCACAAAGAGGAGCCTTCCATTACATCCCGACGTGATTCTACCTTACATGGGAGGCATAGCCATGCCTATGAAGGTAACATTACTTCTAGAGATGATCGTTACAAGCCTCATTCTTCATCATTGCAGGTTTCTCATGGGCTTAGAGAGCACCGACATCCCCGTACTACTACTTTACCTGTTGAACTCTCCCGTGAAGAGCCATTTCTTCATGCTCCCATCTCCACATCCTCTCCGGATCATGCTTATGCTGCAAGAGAAAGTGGTGGGGTTACACACATGCATGCAGGTACAGCACATGGTTCACGTCCACGTATGCCACCTAAGTATGCAGGAGCATCTATGGATGCCAGGGCTGATCCACATGAACGTGGAATCAAGAGGACGCATGGGGATTATGAGCATCATGTTCATAAGCAAAAGGAATTCAAAGCCGGGGACAAATCCGTCAAGTTCGAGACATATCATGGTGAGTTTGATGCTTCCAAGGTTATGTCATTTGTTTCCCAATTTGACATTGCTTTTAGTGATGAGGATTTTTCAGAAAAGTCCAAGGTGAGGCATGCCAGCATGTTCTTGAAGGGCACGGCCGCTCATTGGTGGCTTGCAGAAAAGCTCTCAGGCACTCCCGTGGACACTTGGGCTGAATTCAAAACTAGATTCTATGTCCAATTCTTACCCCCTAATGCCAAGAAGAACATACGCAAGAAGTGGGATTGGGTTAAGCAGAATGAAGGTGAGTCAGTTCATGCTTATGTATCCAAGTTTTGGAAAACACTCTTGGAAGTTTCCCCTATTATGCAGGTAAATGATGAGGAACGCAAGAGAAAGTTTGAATCGGGACTCCAACCGGTTTACCAATCGGGCTTGGAGTTGTACCCAAACCACACTCTACAACAGCTCATTTCAGCTGCTTTGGCCACCGAGCAATTGGAGCAAAAGCTGAAGCAAAACTATAGAGATGGACATGCTCAAAAGGGGAAGGACAAGGCTGTCCCAAATCTGCATAAGGGTGGACAGCCACCTAAAAGGGACTCCAATGAAGTTAAGGGAGCTCCAAAAGCTGAAAGTACCTCAGAGAAGAAGCGTCCCAACAAAAGGCCTAACTATGGACTTACTCCGGAACAAAGGGTGCAATATATACGTGACGGTAAGTGCTTTTCTTGTGGTAGTAAAGATCACATGGTCCGGCAATGCCCAAAGAAAGCAGGCAAAGAGGATGCAAAGGAAACCAAGGTTAATGTGCATATGGTGCCCGATGTACAAGGGGGGACAGCCCATGATGCTTTGGATAGGATGGTATGCAAGGCATGGGGACAGCTCAAAGATCAACCCGCATTATTTATGTTTGATGATTGTGCCACGGACAACTTCATATCATTGGAAATGGCTACAGCATTGGGCATTAGTGTGGATGACATAGGACCGGAGATTGAGGCCGGAAGTGCATTTGTTGGCAAGAAAGTCAAGGTCACACCTCTTATTGGCAAGCTTCGCATGCATATTCAGGGATATTTGGACCATGAGAACTTCCTCATTGCACCATTAAATGGGTGTGATGTATTGCTTGGAAAGCCTTGGCACTCCCGTCTTGATCCTCGCAAGGCTTACAAGACCAACCGGATCACATTTATGCATAGGGGCAAAGAGCATGTTATTGATGCCGGTGTGGAAGGGAATTCTATCCCTATTGTATCACACATACAAATAAATAAAGCCATGAGAAAGGGTCTTTGCTCGTACATGATTTTTGTTCGTGATAGAGTAGACCATGTTGATCATTCTCTTGATTCTCTCACATGTGATAGGCTGGAATTTTTGAAACAATATGAAGATTGCTTTACAGATTCACTTCCAGGGGAGCTACCACCACCACGGCCGGAGGATCATCGTATAGACCTTGTGCCTGGCAGTTCTCCACCAAATAGGCCGGCATACCGTGTGAGTGCATCACAGCAGGAGGAGATCATGAAGCAAGTCAATGAGCTCATGCAAAAAGGTTTGATCCGCCCTAGCTCTTCACCGTATTGCTCTCCCGTACTTCTAGTGCAGAAGAAGGATCTCTCTTATCGTATGTGTGTGGATTATCGGGCTCTAAATAAGCTAACCATTAAGAATAGGTTTCCTATTCCTCGCATTGATGATATTTTGGATAGATTGGATGGCTCGGCATATTTCAGCCGGATTGATTTGAAGAGTGGATATCATCAAGTACGGGTAGTACCAGAGGATGTGCATAAGACCGCTTTCAGGACAGCATTTGGTTTGTATGAGTATCTTGTTATGCCTTTCGGTCTTACAAATGCTCCTGCCACTTTTAACCGTATGATGGACAGGATTTTTAGAGATCATCGATCGTTCACTGGAGTTTTCTTCGATGACATCTTGGTTTATTCCAAGAGTGAAGAAGAGCACAGAAAGCATTTGGCCATAGTCTTTGAAGAACTCCGAAAGCATAGACTTCACATCAATGCTAAGAAGAGTGAGTTCTTCCTCTCCGAAATTCATTATCTTGGGCATATTGTTTCTCAAGATGGCATACGAATGGATCCCGCCAAGATTGAGGCTATCAAGAATTGGCCTGAACTCAAGTCAGTGCATGAGGTTCGTAGTTTTCTTGGGTTATGCTCATACTATAGACGGTTCATATGGCATTTTGCTTTGATTGCTGCCCCTCTTCATCAGTTGACAAAGAAGAAAGTCCCCTTTCAGTGGACTTCATTGGAAAGCAAAGCTTTCTATTCACTAAAGGATGCAATCATATCTGGGCCCGTGTTGATCATTCCTGACTTGCACAAGCCATTCTTTGTGGAATGTGATGCATGTGGAGATTGTTTAGGTGCTGTCCTAAACCAGGAAGGACACCCCGTGGCATTTGAGAGCCGCCGTTTGCGTGATATGGAGCTTTCTTTGGGGATCTATGAGAAGGAGCTATTGGCAGTGGTTCATGCATTGACCATATGGAAGCACTATCTTCTGGGTGCAGAGTTTATGGTGAAGACCGATAACCAAAGCTTACGGTATTTTCTCACACAAACTAAGCTCTAAGAGAAGCATATGTGGATGGCAAATTTCCTCTCTATGTTTCATTTTCAGATTGTGCATACACCGGGAAAGAAGAATGTGGTGGCCGATGCATTGTCTCGCAGGCCGTATATAGCTTCTATCTCTATTGCCTCTCATGGAGACTTGTCGTCTATGCAAAATAAGTACCATATAGATGCTGATTTTTCACATTTATGGGCTGATTTGGTGGCTGGTCATACTCATGCATCATATGTGATCAAAGATGGGTATCTCCTTAAAGATAATTGCCTTCGTGTACTCACAGATTTGAGGCAAAAAGTGTTGGAAGAATGCCATGCTCCACCGTATGCAGGACATAGAGGTATTCTACCTACTACTCATATGGTTGAACGCTACTTCTTTTGGCCAGGGATGAGGAAGGACATTCAGGCTTATGTACGTGCTTGCCTCACTTGCCAAAAGGTCAAGTTTGATCGTCACAAGTCTCCTGGATTGCTTCTACCATTGCCTATTCCTTCGCAGCCATGGGAGAGTATAGCTATGGATTTCATCATGGATTTGCCTCGCACTCAGCAAGGTAATGATGCTATATGGACTATCGTTGACCGGTTTAGCAAGCAAGCTCATTTCTTGCCGGTCAAGAAAACGATCAAGGCAGATCATATGGCAAAAGTTTTCTTATCACAGGTATTCAAGCATCATGGTATGCCTAAATCTATTGTGGGTGACCGTGATCCTCGGACTACCAGTCTCTTCTGGAGAGCACTTTTTGACAATATGGGCACAAAGCTGAATTTTTCATCTGCTTTTCATCCTCAAACCGATGGTCAAAGTGAAGCAGCAAATTCAGCCGTATTGGACCTTCTCAAATGCTATGTGGCTGATCAAAAGACTTTGTGGGAAAAGTATTTGCCACTTGTGGAGTTTGCATACAATAACACGGTGCATGCTTCTACTGGGAAGGCTCCCTTTGAGATAGTTTATGGCAAAGTGGTATTGCCTCCCATCCTACGTACTAAGGATGAGATTTTTGCTGCTGATGACTTTGTCAGGGACTTGGATGTTGCCTTTGCACAGGTACGGACAGCCATAGCCCGTTCTCAAGAGAAGCATAAGAAGGCTGCAGACAAGCATAGAAAGCATTTGGATGTCAAGGTAAATGATTGGGTATTGCTGAAATTCGAAAAAGCTAGACTCCGTAAGAGATCTGGTAAGGAGGGGATGTTTCCCAAGCTCTCATCCAGGTATTATGGGCCTTTCAAGGTCATTGAGCAGATCAATGAAGTTGCTTTTCGTTTAGCATTGCCATCCCATTGGAAGATACATAATGCTTTCCATGTTAGCCTCTTACGAAAGTATGTGGGTCCGGAACCAAGTCTTCCTATCATTGAGGATCCACCAGAAGTGGATGAGTTGGAAGAGATTTTGCAACCAGAGCAGATTGTGTTTCATAAAGAGCGTAAGCTATCTGCAGGCAAGCTTGTGAGACGCTATTTGGTGAAGTTCAAGAACTATCTCCCCATTGATGCTAAGTGGGTTGATGAGGACTACTTCAAAGATTATCCGCAGCTTCTCCATGACTATTTGGAAGCTTTTCAGTTGCGGACAACTGTTTAGAAGACGGGGAGATGTCACCATTGAGCTATCTAATGGTCCTCTTATCTTCTTGTGTGAGCTTTGGGCTCTGGATGAGCATACTCCGTAGTGGTGCTCCATCGCTAGGACTGGCACGGCGTGATTCGTAGTGCCAGGGACGGGTGGATTGCACACGGTGTATGTTTCTGGATTACCACCGCTAGGACTGGCACGGCGTGATTCGTAGTGCCAGGGACGGGTGGATTGTACACTGTGTGTGTACCTGGAATTGACTTTCCGGTGGGCCTGTTTGTGCCCGGAAATGTCAAGTATTGTGCAAGTACCTGAACGGAGATTATCCTTTAACAATGTTGCATTGTGCACTCATGTTTGCTTGCCTTTAAAATGTTTTCGCGTGAACTGGTTTCGTTTGCATGCCTGACATGTGTGTCTAGCTCAGGGGTCGGGGACGCCCTCCCGTGAGCCGTGGAATGCCTTGTCTTCTGACGGGTTTTGTGGCGTGTGAACAGGTGGGAAATCCTTATTTTAATAAGAGTTTTAAGTTATAAGTCTTATAACTTACAGGTTTCATACTTCATTAAAAGTAGGTGGACACTTTATAAGTGTGGGCACCTTCTTTTGGCCTGGGCACCCTTTTATAGCATGTGGGGTGGGGGTTGGCCACCTACCCCACCTACCACACCCAATCCTTTGCATGGGAGGAAGGCGCCTCACTTCCAGCCCTCTCCCTTGCATTTTGAAGGAGAAAAACACAACTGCTTGCTGGGATTTAGGGAAAACAGGTTGTACAGCAGCTGGAGCACTCAATATTCTCATGAAACAGGTCGTACAGCTCCTATTCCATCTATTGCTTGAGGACTGAACCACACAGTAGGTACAGCAGGTATATTACCCTCATTTCTTGCTGATTCTGGTCGTACAGTAGGTACAGCAGGTACAGGAAGTACAAAAATCATCATTGCCTGTTGATTCTGGCCGTACAGCAGCCTTGGAACCCTTTTCCCATGGACTGAATGGTACAGCTTCTCTCTTTTCACTTCCATGCGTGGATTCAGGTCTGGACAGCTCTCTTTTTCTCTCACGTGTGTACTCAAAACAGTTAGCAGGAGCCCTCTTCACTCCCACGTGTGATTCAGGTCAGACCAGTGGGGTAATCCGCGTGGATTTAGGTCATACGTATTCCCTACAAGTGGCCCAAGTTGTTTCACTCTTCCTACTGGCTGTACGGTGGCTCCAGAAGATTTTCATCGCGAAGAATGAGGAATTCTCCTGCTCTCCTATGTCTGGACTCCTCTTCCATTCACCAAGTCAACTCCGTGAGGGTGCCCCATCGCTAGGACTGGCACGGCGTGATCCGTAGTGCCAGGGACGGGTGGATTGCACGCGGAGTGTGACTCTAGAAGGTGCTATGGACGGGGCAGCCCTTGGTGACTGCAGACTCGGCATCAACAAACATGTTTGGGTTTGATACTTTGTTTTTCATTGTGCATTGCTTATTGGAAATCTGGCCTTGGGCCCGTGTACTTGTAACAAATTCTCCCAAGTAATAATATCAATCCTTGGGGGGGGGCCGGCCGTTCCGGCCTCAGTGTGGTGTCATCTATCTATGCTCAGAGTTGTTAATTACTTTTTATTGCTATTTTGTCTTGTGCTATTGTCTTTTAAGAGTGTATATTAAAGTGCTAATTGGAGAAGTGAGTCCAGGAAGGGGTGACCCCTGCTTGGGTCTCGTTTCAGGCGGAGGCTTTGTTTTTCATTCCATGACGGGTGTACCCAACATGGGCATGACTGGGAGCTATGGTATGCATGGAGGTATGTATGGAGGTATGCTAGGAGGTATGTATGGAACTTATGGAGGTGGTGGTGGAAGTGCTTTTGGTATGCCTGATATGGGAGGTGGTATGATGGGCATGGGATCTAATGCTGTGGGCAATTCTTTTCTCAAACCACATCCCTATGATAATCTTGTTCAGGGTGAGAAGCCAAAAGATTATAAAGAGGGTGGTGCTGTAGTAAAGTTTGATACTTTTAGTGGTGCAAAGGATCGTTTGAAGGCTCTCACCTTCTTTCAACAGTTTGATGTGGCATTTTCTGGCGGTAACTTCACAGAGGCATCTAAGGTACGAAAGGCAGCTTCTTTCCTAAAGGGTAATGCTCTTCAATGGTGGTCGACACTTCTTCATCAGGGAATAGCACCTAGCACTTGGGTGGAGTTCAAGCAAATCTTCTCTTCCTTACGGTTGATACCGACTTTTGAGGTGGATGTTATGACAGCTTGGCATCGATTAGATTCCAGAGATTGTAGTAATCTGGAAGAATATAACAAGAAATTTTGGGATGCTCTGCTACCGGTCACATCCTTTAGGCCTGTGTCACTAGTTGAGCAGGTAGAGACATATTGCTGTGTGTGACATGCGGGGACTGATCGATGTTAAGCAACCTTGGATTAGTGCTACACTTTACTTAAGAGATGATTAACTGAGATGGACACGAGAGATAATTAACTGAGATGGACACGAGAGATGAGTGTCAATGCAATGCAGCTATATTAGATGATGAATGCGGTTACAATGAGATCCAAATGCTGTCCTAGATGATGTCTACCCTTGGAAGAGAGGGAAACATGCTGAAGGATGATGAAGGATGGCTGTCCTGACTCCAATGCTGAGTTCCACCACTTGTATGTTGGTATCCCTCTATGTAGGAGTTGGGAAGATGGCTGATGTAGATGCTGTGATGTGTGGATGCGCTGCTATTCCCAGCCCTCCTCGAGTAGAAACGCTGAAGAACACATTGTTGAATGTTGGGATGCTCTAAGGAATAGAGGCGCCTGCTTTATATAGCTCAAATAAGGCTGGTCGGCCAGCATACTGCTGTCGGCCAGCAACTTTGGACAAAATAAATGTAAAAATAGCATAAAATGCTATCTTGGCTGCTATCCAAACTCTGTCGGCTGCCTCCACAAGCCCCAAATGCTTTGGTCTAAACTCTAGATGGCTAATGTGATGCTACAATGCTTAATCCAGCCCATACCATGTGGTACATGCTGAAAACCTTCATTTAAATGCCTGAAAAATGCCTGATAAATCCTGATGATGTTTATGATGCTAAAATGATGCCATGTCACTGCACACCTGAAGGGTGTGCACGTGACATTCCCCTCTGCTAAACTGTTGCTGGGTGGTAACTTGGCAACCTTCTGACTCCTTGTTGACCTTCCTCCAATGAGACTCCTGTCCCCTTTGACTTCTTCTGCCGGGACTGAGGTCAATGTTGGAGTGAGATCCCTGTGGGCCAAAGACTATTGAACTGCGGGAACGTCATGGCACAATGCTGCTAACCTGCAACCTGTAGATCTACCTGGAATACTTGAGTCACCCTTGACTTGCTTGTGGAGTCCTTTCACACACCATCTCCGTCGTTCTTGAACCTCTGAACCTCCTGAGGCGAATGTTGGAGCAAACTTCCCTCTTCTTTTGTGGAAAAGAACTCCCTGCTGCCAATTGAAGTCAAAAACTCCATTCACTCCTTTGATGATGGATGTCATTCTTCCCCAGAGAACTCATGGGTGAAACCTGTAGGCCTTGCAGAATGCATGATGCAAGGTATGATTGCTAGGATGACTAAAATACTGATGCAAGCCTATATGCTGTGCAAAATGCAGATGGATGGCTTACTGATGTATGCCTAAGGGAAGAACCCTAGGGATGGCTTCAGAATCTTGAGAACTGGATTTAGCTGTACGGAAACGTGAAACATGATGACTGAATGACTTCAGAGAATGAACATGCACTGACTGCTAAGGCTGCCTACCCTATGCTATGATACCAATGTGACATGCGGGGACTGATCGATGTTAAGCAACCTTGGATTAGTGCTACACTTTACTTAAGAGATGATTAACTGAGATGGACACAAGAGAGATGAGTGTCAATGCAATGCAATGCAGCTATATTAGATGGACACAAGAGAGATGAGTGTCAATGCAATGCAATGCAGCTATATTAGATGATGAATGCGGTTACAATGAGATCCAAATGGATCTATGCTGTCCTAGATGATATCTACCCCTGGAAGAGAGGGAAACATGCTGAAGGATGATGAAGGATGGCTGTCCTGACTCCAATGCTGAGTTCCACCACTTGTATGTTGGTATCCCTCTATGTAGGAGTTGGGAAGATGGCTGATGTAGATGCTGTGATGCGTGGATGCGTTGCTGTTCCCAGCCCTCCTGGAGTAGAAACGCTGAAGAACACACTGTTGAATGCTGGGATGCTGTAAGGAATAGAGGCGCCTGCTTTATATAGCTCAAATAAGGCTGGTTGGCCAGCATACTGCTGTCGGCCAGCAACTTTGGACAAAATAAATGTAAAAATAGCATAAAATGCTATCTTGGCTGCAAATGCTGTCGGCTGCTGTCCAAACTCTGTCGGCTGCCTCCACAAGCCCCAAATGCTTTGGTCTAGATGGCTAATGTGATGCTACAATGCTGAATCCAGCCCATACCATGTGGTACATGCTGAAAACCTTCATTTAAATGCCTGAAAAATGCCCATAAAATGCCTGATAAATCCTGATGATGTTTATGATGCTAAAATGATGCCATGTCACTGCACACCTGAAGGGTGTGCACGTGACATTCCCCTCTGCTAAACTGTTGCTGGGTGGTAACCTGGCAACCTTCTGACTCCGTGTTGACCTTCCTCCAATGAGACTCGTCCCCTTTGACTTCTTCTGCCGGGACTGAGGTCAATGCTGGAGTGAGATCCCTGTGGGACAAACACTACTGAACTGCGGGAACTTCATGGCACAATGCTGCTAACCTGCAACCTGCAGATCTACCTGGAATACTTGAGTCACCCTTGACTTGCTGTGGAGTCCTTTCACACACCATCTCCGTCGTTCTTGAACCTCTGAACCTCCTGAGGCGAATGTTGGAGCAAACTTCCCTCTTCTTCTGTGGAAGAGAACTCCATGCTGCCAATTGAAGTCAAAAACTCCATTCACTCCTTTGATGATGGATGTCATTCTTCCCGAGAGAACTCGTGGGTGAAACCTGTAGGCCTTGCAGAACGCATGATGCAAGGTATGACTTCTAGGATGACTAAAATACTGATGCAAGCCTATATGCTGTTGTGCAAAATGCAGATGGATGGCTTGCCGATGCATGCCTAAGGGAAGAACCCTAGGGATGGCTTCAGAATCTTGAGAACTGGATTTAGCTGTGCGGAAACGTGAAACATGATGACTGAATGACTTTAGAGAATGAACATGCACTGACTGCTAAGCTGCCTACCCTATGCTATGATACCAATGTGACATGCGGGGACCGATCGATGTTAAGCAACCTTGGATTAGTGCTACACTTTACTTAAGAGATGATTAACTGAGATGGACACAAGAGAGATGAGTGTCAATGCAATGCAATGCAGCTATATTAGATGATGAATGCGGTTACAATGAGATCCAAATGGATCTATGTTGTCCTAGATGATGTCTACCCCTGGAAGAGAGGGAAACATGCTAAAGGATGATGAAGGATGGCTGTCCTGACTCCAATGCTGAGTTCCACCACTTGTATGTTGGTATCCCTCTATGTAGGAGTTGGGAAGATGGCTGATGTAGATGCTGTGATGCGTGGATGCGCTGCTGTTCCCAGCCCTCCTGGAGTAGAAACGCTGAAGAACACACTGTTGAATGCTGGGATGCTGTAAGGAATAGAGGCGCCTGCTTTATATAGCTCAAATAAGGTTGGTCGGCCAGCATACTGCTGTCGGCCAGCAACTTTGGACAAAATAAATGTAAAAATAGCATAAAATGCTATCTTGGCTGCAAATGCTGTCGGCTGCTGTCCAAACTCTGTCGGCTGCCTCCACAAGCCCCAAATGCTTTGGTCTAGATGGCTAATGTGATGCTACAATGCTGAATCCAGCCCATACCAGGTGGTACATGCTGAAAACCTTCATTTAAATGCCTGAAAAATGCCCATAAAATGCCTGATAAATCCTGATGATGTTTATGATGCTAAAATGATGCCATGTCACTGCACACCTGAAGGGTGTGCACGTGACACTGTGGGTTACCCAAGGAGCTTCGTGATTATTGCATCAAAACAAAGGTCATTAATATGACTCAGATGATAGAAAATGTTAGACTTGATATGCCATGCTTACTGGTCAGATGTCAGGATTCAAGGATCAACGTCTCTTCTCCAAGAAGGCATCAAAGGAGTCAAAAGAGACCAAAAACACAGAACCACGAGAGAAGGGGCAATCCAAGAAGAGAAAATTTCAGCCCTTACCTCAAAGGACAGATGAAGAAAAGAAAGAGCTTATAGCTGGCAACAAATGTTTCTCTTGTGGAGAAGCGGGACATCGGTTCTATAGGTGTCCGAAGAGAGCACCTAAAAATGCAGATGACTCACAGGAAGAGCCTAAAGCAAAGAAACAGAAACCGTCTGCTGGACTAGTACCTGACTTGATAGGGTTGAAGCAAGGGGATGCATCTTCAGAGTTATGCAGAGCATGGGGAAGACTTCGAGATCAGGAGGTTTTGATCTTTTTCGATCTTGGGACTTGTGCAAACTTCATCACCCTTAGCTTGCAGCAAAGTTGGGCATCAACCTAGAGGAGATGGGTGTGTTGCATGAGGCTACTTTGGCTTGTCCTAGACATTCGGTGGAGGTTACACCGATCATTGGAAAACTGCGTCTCAGTGTGCAGACTTACACGGACAGAGAGGATAATTTCTTCATCATGCCTTTGGGGGGTTGTGATGTTTTGTTGGGTATGCCTTGGTGCCATAAGGTTAAAGCGGTAGTAGATACTTTCAACGGGAAAATCTCTCTCATTCACAAGAATAAGGAACACACTCTTGATGTAAAGCTTAAAGGAGAATCTATTCCTGTTGTATCGGCCTCGGCCATTTCTTGTTTAATAAAGAAACATCTTTTTATTTACTTAGTGTTTGTTAAAGAGAATTAGGATACCAGAGATTCTAACCTGTCTCAGTTGGACAAGGAAAGATTGGAATTTCTCAAAAGTTTTCAAGATTGTTTTTCAGAGGCTTTGCCAAGGGAGTTGCCGCCTGCTAGGCCTGAGGATCATGGGATTGATTTGATTCCTGGAAGTTCACCACCAAATAAGCCACCCTATTGGGTGAGTGCAGCCCAACAGTGCTTTTGGTATAAAAGAAAGATGGTTTTTGGTAGATGTGCATTGATTATAGGGCATTGAATAAGATTACCATCAAGAACAGATTCCCTATACCTCGAATCGATGATATTTTGGATCGGTTATAGGAAGCAGCTTATTCAGTTGCATTGATATGAAGAGTGGATATCATCAAATTCGCATCAAGCCAGAAGATGTGCACAAGATAGCTTTCAGGACAACTTTTGGACTTTATGAGTTTTTGGTCATGCCTTTTGGTCTTACGTATGCTCCAACAACTTTCAACAGGATGATGGATCGGATTTTTCGACCCCATCGTGCTGTTGTGGACACCTTCTTTGATGATATGATTGTGTTCTCTCATTCGGAGAAGGAGCATCGGGAGCATTTGACCAAAGTGTTTGAGGAACTCAGAAAGCATAGGTTGGTTGTCAATGGAAAGAAGAGTGAATTTTTCATGCAAGAGATTCACTTTCTTGGGCACAGTGTGTCTAAGAATGGCGTTAGGATGGATCCAGCAAAAATTGAAGCAATAAAGAATTGGCCGGATTTGCAGACCATTCATGATGTGAGAAGTTTCTTAGGACTTTGTTCATATTACAGGAGGTTTATCCGATTCTTTGCAGGGATTGCTTCACCTTTACATCACTTGACCAAAAAGGATGTAAAATTCCGATGGACAGAGAAGGAAGTGGAAGCTTTCAACAAGCTTAAGGAAAAGCTAACCACTGGTCCAGTTTTGGTTTTACCAGATCTGCAAAAACCTTTTGTGGTACAGTGTGATGCATGCGGGAATAGCATTGGAGCTGTTCTTATGCAGGATGGACATGTTATTACTTATGAGAGTAGAACTTTGTCACCAGCAGAAAGGAATCTACAAGTATATGAGAAGGAGCTTCTTGCGATTATTCATGCTCTTTCTACTTGGAAGCATTACCTTCTTGGGGCTGATTTCATTGTTCAGAGTGATCATCAGACTCTTCGCTATTTCCTTACCCAAACGAAGCTTTCAAAGAAGCATATAAGATGGGCAAACTTTTTGTCCATGTTTCACTTTCAGATTGTTCATGTGGATGGCAAAAAGAATGTGGTAGCGGATGCCTTGTCTAGGAAACCACATGCGGCTGCCGGCTCCATTATCTTTTATCATGAACTTGATGATATGCGAGAACAGCATGCTCACGACTCAGATTTTGAGTGGATTTTTGATCGTTTGACTGAAGGAGAGCGAGTTGATCATTACTCTCTCAAGGAAGGATTTTTGATGATGCATGACAAATTGTGTGTCACATCTCAGTTGAGGCAAAAGGTTTTGACAGAATGCCATGCTCTACCTTATGCAAGCCATCGTGGTATTGAGGCTACAGTGAAGGCTTTGGAGGCATTCTTTTATTGGCCTACTATGCGCAGGGGTGCTGATGCTTTTGGTCGTGATTGTATCATTTGTCAGAAGGTGAAGTATGACCGTCAAAAGACACCTGGGTTACTTCATCCTTTGCCTATTCCAGATAGACCGTGGGAGAGTATTGCTATCGACTTTATCTTTGATCTTCCTAGGACAAAGAGTGGGAATGATGGCATCTGGACTATCGTAGATCGTTTCAGCAAGCAGGCTCATTTCATTCCAGTTAGGAAGAAGATTTATGCAGAGCAAATGGTGAGGATATTTTTGACGAATATCTTCAAATACCATGGGATGCCCGCATCTATTGACAGTGACCGAGATCCTCGAATGACGAGTTTATTTTGGAGAACATTGTTCGAGAACATGAAGACTTCGTTGAAGTTCTCATCGTCTTTTCATCCACAAACAGATGGGCAATTGGAAATTGCCAACTCAGTTGTATTGGATCTTCTAAAGGGTTATGTTTCGGATCATAAGGAACAGTGGGAAAAGTATCTTCCTTTGGTGGAGTTTGCTTACAACAACACCATTCACACTTCGACAGGTAAGGCACCTTTTGAGATCCTGCATACAAAAGATAAGATCTTCGAGGCAGATCGTTTTGTGGAGAATATGGATGAGGCTTACAAGAAGGTCATGGTGGCTCTTCAAAGGACTCAAGAGAAACAGAGGAAAGCAGCAAACCTACATCGTCGATCATTGGTTTTTGATTTGGATGATTGGGTGCTTTTGAGATTTGAGAAGGCTAGACTCAGGAAAATGAAGGGTAAACAGAGCTTATATCCTAAATTGAGTATGCGGTACTAAGGGCCTTTTCAGGTGATTGAGAAGATGAGTGATGTTTCCTATCGTCTTCAGTTACCGGATCATTGAAAGATTCATAATGCATTCCATGTGAGTCTTCTTAGACCTTTCAGAGGTGCGGTGCCTACAGATTAGGTTGATGAGCCGCAACCAGAGGTAGAAGAACTTGATGAGATTCTTCAACTGGAACAAATTTTGGCACATAAAGAAAGAAAAGTCAGAGGAAAAGTTTCACGTCGATATTTGGTGAAGTTTGTGAACTATTCACCTATGGATTCGAAGTGGATGGAGGAGGGTGACTTGGCAGATTCACTGAGGATACTACAACTTTACCTCGAGGTTTTTGGTTTGAAGCCTACCTTAGAAAGTGCTTCAACAGGTTCAGCTGTGGATTCTGGAGTACTACTTGTTACTCAAGAGGGGGGTGACTCCTCTCCTTTGTCATAGAGTTCACTTGGATGGGATCTGGAAGTCGCTTGGTGTTCTTATCAGCACACCCGAGATACTGACCTGGCAATATATCTGCCTATGGGATTTCTATGATATATGTGTACTAGTCACATGGTTTGATTCATGGATATACGAATCTTTCGAGAGAATGGGGACGCCTATTCTAGACTTTAGTTGATATGCATCATTGTTTACTCATGTTCATGATGTACTGCTGATCGTGGGTCCTGTGGGATGGCCATGAGTGGAGCAGGTAAAGCATCTAGGGAGACTGACTATTCACGAGGTGGATGCTCTTGATGTAACATGCGGAAACTTTGGGGGTCTTCTTTCAGCCCTAAGCACCACTGAGAACATGTTGATGCAAAAACGTAGACAGAAGGGAGAGTAGAGAGAAAGAGATATGCTTAGGTCTGCATTAGTAACCCATCCACCTGCATTCTTGCACAGCATATAGGGTTGCACATGGTTTGCATAGCAGTCATCTTAGCAGTCAGTCCTGCATACATGTTACCCATGAACTCTCAGGGAAGAATGACATCCATCATCAAAGGAGGACATAAGTTTTGGCTTCAACTGGCAGCAGCAGGGGGTTTCTCTTCCACAGAAGACGGAAGTTTGCTCCAACATCGCCTCAGGAGGTTGAGAGCTTCAGGTACGACGGAGATGGTAGGTGAAAGGTTTCCACAGGCAGGTCAGGGGTGACTCAGGTATTTGCCATTCAGTTCCCGCAGTATATAGAGTCTTGGCTCAAAGGATTTCACTCCTGCAGACGGCCTCAGTCCCAGCAGAAGATAGAAGGGGGCAGTGGTTTGGAGGCAAAGGATCGCAGAAGAGTCGAAGGTTGCCAGGTTTATCACCCAGCAACAGTTTAGCAGCAGGGAATGTCACGTGCACACCAGTCAGGTGTACAGTGACATGGCATCATTATGGCATCATTAGCATCATCAGATTCGTCAGATATTTTACCAGCATTTATCAGGCATTATTCAGGTATTTTATGCATTTTAATAGGCATTTTGGGGCAGCCGACTAGCATTATTGAGAGACATGTACTGGCCGACTGCATTAGTGCTGGCCGACCAGCAGCATGTTGGCCTATTTATTCAGGCGCCTCTTCATTCACTGATCAAGGCTCATCAGAGTGAAGCGCATCCTCATCTGGAGCATCTGGCGTTTCAGCATATCACCCTCAGCACCATAATCAGCAAACGCAGCCTCCTCTGGATCATCCTGCGTTTCAGCACATCATCAGCAGCAGCATTCAGTTAACGCATCATCCTCAGCATTCGTAGTCAGCAAACGCATCTCCATCAGCATCTTCTTCAGCAAACGCAGCATCATTCAGCCATTAGGTCTGCGTTTCATTATTCTAACAGCATTCAGCATCTGTTCCCAAAGCTCCCTTCAGCGTTTCCTTCCCAGGAGACAAGGGAAAGAGTGGACAGCAGTTCAGCCCGCATTTACAGCATATAGGCAGCATATTCAGCAGTACAGATCCATTTGGATCTCATTGTAACATCATTCATTCATCTAATATAGCTGCATTGCATTGACACATATCTGTTTGTCTCTTAAACATCATTAAGTGCAGTTAAGTATAGACTAAGGTTGTGATTACTACGGTCTCATCCTTCACATGTCACACACACACACACACACACACACACACACACACACAAGCCCTGAGGTAGAGCAAAAGCAGAAGCTTGACTATGAACAAGAACTGGCGACGACCAGCAAGTGGGAAGGACCAATTGCAAAATCACGTAAAGGCGACAGCCTCTCTCTCAAAACAAACTCCAGCAGAGTGCGCGATCACGATCAGGGGCGAACGTGCTTCTCTCTCTCTCTCTCTCTCTTCTTCCAAATTTATTATTCCAGTTTGTAAAGCGATTAAGGTGTGATTAAGTGTGTTCACCGCTTGTTAAGTTTCTGAAGGCCGGTTTGGAAAAAATGAAAAAAACATGCACATGACCAGGGACACCTCCCACGGGCGGGCACACCCACATCACAAGCCCTCACTCAGTATGGTATAGATAGGAGATGAATGCTAACACCCCCTCCCAGCTCCTAGATGTGGAACTAATCCGAGTGAGCTGGAGTGCTGACGGAGCATGTGTTGAGGAAGAGGCTTCGTGAAGAGGTCTGCCGCATTGCCCTCCGTCGAACAACAGGCTAGCAAGATGTTACCATCCAGAACATCTCTCGAACAAAGTGATATTGTATCTCTATATGCTTGGTCTGGGCATCGAAGTCTGGGTTCCGAGCAATAGCCATATAGCTTTGGTTGTCGCACTGTATGATCGTGAGTTCCTTCTGTTGAAACCAGTCTCGCCAAGTAACCTCCTAAGCCACACCACCTCGCAAGCAGCACCACAAGTAGCCTGATACTCTGTCTCAGTGGAAGAGAAGGCAACAGTTGGTTGCTTCTTGCTGCTCCAAGAAATCGCTCCCGAGCCAAGGGTAAAGCCGTATCTTGAAGTACATTTCCTTGTGTTTGGGTCTCCTCCCGAATCAGAGTCACTTCAATCTCGGAGTCTGACTCGGTCCTTCGATCCCCCTGTAGTGTCATAAAAGAGTCCAAGATTCTTCGTAGCCTGCAGATACCGCAAGATTTGCAATCCTGTGTGTCCCAATGAGTCTTCAAAGGTGTCTGCATAAATGAGCTCAATAGCCCCATTGGAAAACTCAAGTCCAATCTGGTGTTCAACAACCAACTCAATGAACCGACAAGTTTCCGATACAAAGAGGCATCAACCTGCTCACAAGGATCATGTACAATAGGTTTGGTATTCGGGTCCATCGGAGATGAAATAGGCTTGTAGCTCTCCATCCCAAAGGCCTCCAACAACTCATGAACATACCGCTCGTGAGAAACAAAGAACCCCCTTTGGGTCTGCCAAATCTCCAATCCCAAAAAGAAATGGAGTAAGCCTAAATCCATCATCTCAAACTCCTCTAACAAGGCAGCCTTCGTCACAGCTATGTGCTCCACATGATTGCTAGTGAGGACAAGATCATCCACATAGAGGATAATCGATGTGACCATACCGCGTTCCCTAAAGAGATACAAGTTCGGATCTGCAATTGATCTCTGGAAACCTTGTTTCTGAAAGAAAGCATCAATCTTCTGGTTCCAAGCCCTGGGAGCATGTTTCAGACCATCCGCAACTTGTAAACCATACCTTTTGAGCCCGGAACCTCAAAGCCTGGAGGTTGCTCAACATACACCTCCTCTTGCAAGTCACCATTCAGGAACACAGATTTAACATCCATTTGATACACCGGCCACTGCTGATGAGAGGCAAGGGCAAGAATTATCCAAATCGTGGCCATCCTAGCTATTGGTGCGAAAGTGTCCTCATAGTCGATGCTTGGTCGCTAAGCATAGCCCTTAGCCACAAGTCTAGCCTTGTGCTTGTCCACGGACCCATCGGACTTATACTTGGTTTTGTAGACGCACTTGACATCAATGACTGACCATTTCGACGGCCTCGGATCCAACTATCAAGTCCAATTCTTCTTTATGGCCTCTAGTTCCACTTGCATGGCTTTCCTCCAAGTCTCTTGGGAAAGAGCTTCCTTAACTGAAGCAGGCTCCTTGTCCCGAATGATATGAGACATCAAGGCATAATTTACTTGTAAATGCTCCTTTGACTGACATTTGTCACGAACTTCATATGATCTTCGAGGTCCATCCTCCGTGATCCACTCGGAGGGATACTTTGTCACACCAAACTCTCGAATGGTATCCAACCACCACTTCGGTACCCGAACAGAACGCGGAGCCTCCTTTGCTGTTGTGGCAAATCTCCAATCTCGGGATCAACCTCTCCTATTGGCTGAGACTGGTTAGCTGGAACAATAGCTCGGGACTCATCCTCATACTCGTGTGGCTCTCCAAGAAGCGGTGGCTCCTCAACAGCGGAAGCTGGAACATGCTCATCAAAGACAACATCTGTTGACAACCACCTCATTCCACTCCGAGTCATATAACCTATAGCCTTTGGAAAGAGAGTTATATCCCACAAAAACAAGCTTCTGGGACTTGGAGTCAAGCTTTTGGGACTTGGAATGTGAGCATAGGCATCACTCCCAAAAACACGGAAATGGGAGACATCTGGTTTCTTGCCAAAATAAGCCTCAAACGGAGTCATCTTAGGCACTGCAATCGTTAGAGATCGGTTGAGGATATGGACAGCTGTAGTAGCGACAGCCTCTCCCCAAAGTGGACGAGGAAGGTTGCAATGCTCCAACATCGTCCTTGCCATCTCCACCATAGTCCATTTCTTTTGCTCAACCACTCCATTCTTTGAAGGCGACCCTGTATTGGCCAGCTCTGGCTTGATGCCATTCTCCGCACAAAACCGCACAAAAGCATTGGAAGAGGATTCCCCTCCTTTGTCAGCCCGAATAGTCTTCACCTGCAATCCAGACTCCTTTTCCACCAAGGCATACCAGTCCTTGAACTGAGGAAAGGCTTGGTCCTTATGTGGCAAAAAATACACCCATGTGAACCTGCTACAATCATCCACAATCAGCATGAAATACAAGGCTCCTCCCAAGGATGGGGTCTGCATAGGCCCGCATAAGTCAGTGTGAACCAACTCTAGTGGTTTCGAAGCCCACCTGGTAGCCTGCTTCGGAAAAGACTCCCTATGTTGCTTCCCGCGAATGTAGGTACTGCAATGTCCCTACCTGCTGCCAACATCTGGCAAGCCATCCACCACCTAGTCCCAGAAAGCCCGCCAGAGTGCGTCCACATTCAAGTGGCCAAAACGAAAATGCCACAAATCACGAAGCTAAGGTACGCCACAAATCACGAAGCTAAGTACCTGTAAGAGAAGAGAGTGCTGAGAGTTTGTAAATCCCGTTCTCCACTCTGCCTTCCCAAACAACCTAGCCTATTGCTTTGTCCCGGATAGCAATTGAATGCTCATCAAACTCCACCCGCATGCCAATCTTGCAAACCTCATGCACTGACAAAATATGAAAACCAAGAGATGGAACATAAAGAATCGGTAATGAATGCTCCCCCCCCCCTTTGCCATCAGGAATGATCTCCAACTTGCCCTCACTATTCGGGATTGTGGACTTGTCACCAATAAAGATGTGACCTGTTTGCCCTTGAAGGTCCTGTAAAAACTCTCGAGGAGTCGTCGTGTGTGTGGAAGCACCACTGAGTCATGTGCTTGGAAGTACCACTGTCCAGAATCCACTCCTGTTGAGTATTCCCAATGGTGATACCAACCGCCTCCCCGCTCGAAGAAGATGAAGCTCCGGTGTCCATAATCTCCAAGTGCACAAAAGCTGGAGCCTTCGCGGCTGCAACTGAGGAATCTGCACCTTTCTCGATGCTCCGCTGAGGACATTTCCTCCAATGATAACCTTTCTGGCCACAATGGTTACAGGTCCGCTCGGCCTTCAAAGCATAGTCGGGCTTCTTCTCAGAAGACTTCCCTTTGCCCTTGTTGTTTTTGTTGTTGTTGTTTTTGCGGCCTTTCGATCGCTGGCCAGTCAAAGCCTTAGAACCTCCGCCCTATGGAGGGTTGAGAAACCGCTCCTCTTGGTCCAATATCATCGGCACAAGCTCCTCCCAATTAATGGTGCCGAGCCTTCCACTGGTGATCAAAGAAGAATAGAAAGCTGAGTACTCAGAGGACAGATGAGACAACAGGGTGATGGCCATGTCCTCTGATGATATCTCCTTCCCAGCCTAAAGAACCTCCTGCTGAAGAGCATGGAGTTTGTTGATGTGCTCTCGTATCGTAGAAGACTTTGGAGGATTCATCACTCGCATCTGCACTTCTAAGGAAACTCTCTTCATGGGTGATACCCCGATTGTACAGAGAGGCCAAGTGTTGCCAAATCCCTCGAGCCAGCGTCACGTGTTTGATATGATTTATCACTTGGGGTGTGCAGTTAAGAAGATGAAAGAGTGCACACGGGCATTGACACAATGCCACAACTGTGCCTGGGCCTCTTGCTCTTTGACTGATAGTGAAGAGTCCTCCTTTGCCAGATTTGGCCTTGAAACACCAACCGTGATGAAGTCAGCCAAATCATAAGATTCCAAAATAGACTCCATCATTACCTTCCAAATGCCATAGTTGTTCCTGTCCAACTGTCGTTCCACTGGGAACGTTGGGAGGGTGGGGATCTTCACAGGTTTCTCTGCCATCTCGAGCAAATCTGCCATCTCGGGGGATCACGTGGTCTTGTGAAGGGAGGGTGCGTGGGGAATTTTTTTTTTGGAAGAAGAGGCTGCGTTTTCTTGCAAGGTGGCTGTCCAGCAATGATGCGGCCTTCTACCCGCTTCTCCATGTCCCGTACAGCCCAAATACTCTCCAATCAGCACCAAAAAAAAAACAACCCCGCAAGCTCTCACCGTCTCCAAAGCTTCAAGCCACTTGGGGCTCTGATACCATGTTGGAATGTGCAACGGAAATGAAACAGAAATCAGAGAGCAGAAAACTGCAGAAGTGCAAGAGAGGAGAAGAGGTGTAAACTCTGCTATATACACAAGTATATCTGGTACAAAAAGTGTGGGGGGCATGAGCCCCAATATATATGGGCAAGGGGCTGCTGTCGGCCAGTAGAAACAGGCCGACAGCCCCAAAAATGGCCCATGACTAGGTATATCCTAGTCGGCTAATATATGGCCTGGTCGGCCAGCATCAAAAAATGGGCCCCTCCTGACCAGCCAACACCTACAGGCCGACAGGGAAAAAAAAGCCCCCCACGACTACTGAAAAAAATGGAAAAAACATGGACATGATCAGGGACACCTCCCACGGGCGGGCACACCCACATCAACAGGCCCTGACACAGTATGGTACAGACAGGAGATGAATGCTAACAGATCACTCTCTTTATGTGGCAGCTAGCGCATAGGAGCTTGGCATTTGGCACTTGGTTGGCCATTGGGGGTAGGCCAACATTATGTCCAAGGTGCAGCCATCCCTAGGAGTCCCAACATCATTGTCTTTGCGATTGCCTGAAGGCTTAGTGGCAGATCCTACGCATTTTCACTATGGACAAGGCCCCCTGCTGCATTGTTACGTGGGGCACAGTTGCTTGGGCCAATGAGGCCGCAGTCGTCATGTCATATGAGGAGGAGGGTGGGGGACTCCTTCGGGTCTCTCACCTTCGTATTTCTGCAGTGCTAGTTCTAGCTCCACCTATAGATCACTGGACTCTAGGTTCTAGCCAGAGATGGAAGACTTGCAGCAGTAATGCTGCATGGTACATCTGGAGATGCAACGAAGCCATGGAAGGCATCCTCACCCCGCCGGCGGAGTCCATCCGGAGCATTTGGCAGCGTCCACGAGCGCCCGGATACCGCCCTTCCCACAGACATCGACATATGATCAGGGACATTCGGGCACGACACCAGAGGCGACTACAGGAGAGAGGACAGCCGGGACCCATTGATTTGGCGGCCATCTTGCATATCATTACAACTGGCGCTGACATGTATGACATATTACACCCCCCCCTCACCACAGGATGGAGCTGACTAGGAGCATGCCTGCATTGAGCATCGTTGTATCACCGTGGCATCTAGTAGTGCTCCATCCTTATATATGTACATACATCCCGATCTCACAGTAGCAGTTTTCTTCCAGTTGTTGTATTGTGCACTGAGCACCATCTGATACTCAGAGATACCACATACATTGTACATGGTTTTGTCTCATAGGCCAGTTCTCTCTTTGGCCTGAGAGAGACGTTAATACAATCTTTCTTTCTTTCTTTCTCTCTCTCATATGTAGAGTTTGGGGTGGCCCCACTGGTTAAAGATGCCCTTTTTCAGACTGTCACTTATATTCAGCATGTATACATGCTTCACGACTAGCACTAGAGGCCTCTATGCAATTATACTGCGAGAGGGAGAGGGAGCGATTGAGATGAGCTGGACTGCCCTCCTCTTCAGCGACATGGCCGCCACCATTACTGACACATGCATGGTACTCTGAGGTAGTTGAATGGTTTCATGCACATGGCATACAGATGGATTGTCTCCCCCCGTTTCAGTATAGCTTGGATCCCCCCTACCTTGATCTCTCACGACGGAGATCAACTGGATCATCCGGTTAGATCTATTCGGGTTACACATACGCCAGACATGGGTGTCTCTGTCAGAGATTGGTAAGAAGTGTGAGTTCTTACACATGTCACATGCTATGCATATCACGATCGGCCAACTCAGGGTATCCTCCCACTACCTCAGAGTAGAGACTGGCAGAGCTGAGGATATCCCACGTGAGGAGAGGACATGCACAGCATGCACCACATGAGCAGTAGAGGAAGAGGCCCATTATATGTTCAGTTGCTCGGCTTACTACGAGATACAGGGGAGATTCCACTCCCTCCTCCGAGAGGGATTCAGACCAATCACACGGGTGATACAGTTTGAGGATCAAAGGTGCTTGGGCATGTACTTGATGGAGCTCAGATGACACATGGATGTAGTGCTGAGGTAGCATGCTGAGAGACAGCCTCGGCTCCAACAGGATGCCTCAAAGAGAGCCATCATAGATTTCTTTGTGGTACATACATCCACATCGGAATCCATTGCCCACAACAATTCCTCTACTACGACATCCGAGCCCACCACCCGTACCCACGCTCCAGCTCCACGCCCTAGAGGAGTTCTTAGCGAGAGAGCTCGATCCATTGTGCGAGCCAGATGTCCCCAACCTAGAGCATCAGGTCTCTCCACTGTAACTTGGTTGAACACAATGCTAATCAATACACTTAAAGACACTAAGATTTGAAGGACACTCGCTCATATACAAGAAGTAAATTGCTGAATTGACAAGAGACACACAATGAGCCGGAACGGCCGACCCCTCCCTTGAGTAAATTGTATTACTATTGGAGAAATTCAATACATAGCTTCACGGGATCCATTGCCAAATCCTCCATGCCAATGCATATGAAATTCAGCATTTAGAAAACAATGGTATGTCGATGTAGATCACCAAGGAGCTGCCTTGATGCCCGGCCCGACTTCACTGCCCATATTCTCTGCCATTGGCTCTATGTTCTACCAAGCAAGGTAGCAACATCTTCAAGAGCACATAGGACAAGAGAAATACTACACAGGGCGGCTAAACAAATAAGTAATGACAACACATTGTCCAATTAGCTTACCAGTCTTCATAGAAGTAGTTGCAAGCGGAAGCCTTCGCGTTGGAAGTCTAGAAGTGTTGATATCTTCGATTTGCCGCAATCCTTCGCGACAAAAGTCTTCAAGAGGATGAAGGGAACCTTGGGAAAGCTTCCCCTATGGTTCAACTTGAGAACGGACGGCTGAAATTAGGGTTTTCAGCAAAAAGACCAGAAATTACAGCAAAAATGAGAGCTGTTTTGCTGAATTTCAGTCATTGGGAGTGAGTAGGAGAGTGATTAGCACTTGGAAACACTCTTGGAAGCTTGGAAAACACCCTAGCAAGTTGGGTATGGCTATGGAGAGCTTGGAAATGAAGAGAAATAGTGGAAAAACAGAGTTTTCAGCCTCCAAAAATCCTCATGAAGAGAAAACACGAATTTTCTCTTAATAAGTAAGTGAATTGAGGTCCAATCAGGTGAAGGGACATGGGGAGATGTCCATTTATGAGTAAAAGGGGAGGATCAAGTCCTGGACATTGAGTCTTGTCCGCCTCGAGACTTCAGTGAGTGTGAACTTGGAAGCGGTCATAATTTATAAGTGACTTTTGGGCGCCCAAACTTTAATGAAGTGGGAACGCACTCACTTATAAATATTGGCTAAGTCCTAAGGGCTATTTGAGCCTAGATTGGGTAATACTTACCACCTGTTCACATGCCACACAACCATGTCAGCAGACAGTTTCACACGCACGGTTCACGGGCGGGCATCCCCTTACCCGGAACTACACATTGGTCAAGCAAGCATGAAAACAGCATGCAATTTCAATTGCAAGCAAGCACATAACGATGCTATGCAATGCAGCATTGGCATGAGCAATTTCCGTTCATGAAACCATATAAGACCAGGCGTTTCCAGGCAAGTATATGCGATACCAGACCCAGTGGAAAGCCAATCCTCCAGGCGTTTCCGGGCATGTACACAAAGGCACAAGTCCCAGCGGAAAGCCAAGTCCTCCAGATATTCCGGGTATGATAACGTTAAGTCCCAGCAGAATATCATATCCAACTATACAGCATGACACGTGTCAATCACATGCATAGGCACATTCCATAAGCCATGGACACCAATCCAATATGTACATAGTGTGAAAGCAAGAGTGAACCATTCGGGTGGCCAAATGGTGACATCCACCACACAGAGATAGATTCGTGAGGTTCTCCGCTGACATTACATGCTCCCATCAGAGAGGCCCAACATTCACTCCACCATTAGATTGGTTCTGGCGGAGGCAGGTATTGTCATTAGTTGATCACATCATATCTCACTCTACACAGGGTCATCTGTTGATCACATGCACTGTCAGATGTTTTCATTTTACTTTTTCTTTCAGTTTCCATGGCTAAGTATATCCATGGTACCATTGTTTTACTTTTGGTCTCATAGGCCCTTGGGGTCTTTTGTAGACGTTAATGTAACTTTCTTTCTTTCTTTCAAGTGGATAATAGTTTATCTTTAATTATCTTTATGTTTATCTTAATTATCCAATCAATCTTAGATAGGAAATCGGCAATATACAAGTATATAGGGACGGGCGAGTCATCATCAGAGAGCGGTGTCCCAAATAGGGACATGGGGTCTGTGGGACCTTACACCTCGAGCTAGCAGTTTGGAACTGCAATGGTACACAATGGTCAGACATTGGGGACTTAGGGACATTATCTTCTTCACTGAGACCCACTAGAGCCCGCAAGAGGGCTACCACGAATTTCAGGCTATTAGTGGGCTTTCGCATATCGAGAGGAGACACGCACATGTGGTGGGGTACATGGGTTGGCGGAATGGGGGTACTATTAAGGACACATCTATAGCCCATGATCACCGTAGTCCGCAGGACATAGAGGCATGTTTTATGTGGGTGAGGTTGCAGGTCACACTGGAGAGATGTATACACATTGTAGTATGTTACTTCCCACCTAGGAAGTTCTCATATGCTATTCTAGAGGAGGGAGAGCAGTTTTATCCCCTCCATATAAACATCATTGAGTTCTCACACTTGGGCGAAGCTCTCCTTTTAGGGGACTTCAACGCTAGGACTTAGAGCAAGCACGCATCTGTATATGACCAGGAGGAGCCAACCATGCAGGAGATAGACTAGGAGGAGATTGACATTCAGTGAGCATCACAAGACAGAGGGGACATTACAACATCAGGGAGAGAGTTCCTCGTGCCAGGGACCGCACATGGCTTAGCCATCTTCAACGGGATGTCCCGTTGGCCTTCTTTCGGAGCTCTCACATGCTTCCCACATGGCAGAGGTTCGAGTACAGCGGATTACCTGATGGGATCTTCGGCTTTAGCCACATCCATACATACCTTCACCATTCCCACCCGCCCCCTTGGAGCCGACCATGCATCTTTCTCCTTCAACCTCGGCTTTTCCCGACCATCCTCACCACCACCACTGCCCGTCTCTCCCACTACACCTAGATTCACTTCCACTACGATGGGACCTGGGTACTCGACTTACTCTGACCATCTCTACCGACATCTAACATATGTAGACCCCAATCTCCCAATAGCCGACCTCACTCCTCGGCTCACCACAATCTTACACACATCTGCCATAGCTGCATTCCCATCCACCAGTCGATCTATCCCTAGACCCCTTATGTTACATGCAGTGAGGTTGATCGTGATAACGCACAACAGGGCCTTCTTTATACCTTTATGTGGTGAGAATCTTTAGCATCCAATTGAGAGAGTATAGAGAGGAGAGAATGAGAGAGCGAAGTAGACGACACCTTATTGGGTCCCAAATACCCACTGAAAAGGCCCCCCCCATCCCCATCCCCATCCCCATCCCCCCCCCCCCCCCCCCCCCCCCCCCTCCTCTCTCCCCCAAGCATCAGTATTTGCTTATATTATTCTTTGGAGAATGCTGCACAACGCTTGAGAAACAAGCGATATAAATGCCAAATGCAAGGTCTTCCTTGAGAAACAAGCAATATGAATGCCCAACACAAGGACGAGGAAGACCGTACGTCGGCTGAGTATCCACCAATCCAAGGCTTTGCTGAAGACTCTTCGGGCCACTGATGCAAGTCCAGATAGCTGTAGGACTGCACATATGTTGGCTGAATGCTAAAGAGGTTCTGCCAAGGCTAACATTAAATGTTACTCGTAACATTTAATGCTGGTCGACTGGTTATTTTCAACTACCTTGCTGCCTGCTGAGTTGGCCGACTTTTTATGCTTAAAATTGGAAAATGATGCGCGTGTTTTGATTGCTGCCCTGCCTGCTGGCTGTTTGCATAGAGCCCAGGACAGGCTGCAAATGAAGCCCTATGGCCGCCCTGCCGCTGGCCGACAGGGGTCTACTGTCCGTGGATGCTGTCGGCTGCCTCATCTAGAGGGTTAGGGTTGTCAATAGCCTTTGATCAAGCCCCTGACAAAGCCACCAGCCATGGGCTGGCCTTTGGCTAGCCCATGGGCATGCCAACATGAGTTAGATGTTGTCTAATGCAAGACCTTCTGCTAAGGCTGACTCTACATGCATTATCTGATGAATTCTCCAAGTGGGTTAAGAGGGTTGACTCTCGACTGACCTCTAAGGCTCGGAGATTGACCTACGTAACTCATGCCTTACTGTCCTTGGACCAAGGGCTCACAATGGGCTCACGTATGACAAATATTCCTATAGAAGGGTACTACTTCTGTACAAATGTTGCACTGATGATCATGCTAGTGTGTCACTTTGTACCCTAGTGCAGGGTGCACGTGACATTCCCTCTTGCTTAACTTGGCGGCAGGTTCAAGGCTTCCAAGTAGTCCACCAACAATTGGGGGTACTGTGACGTGGTTGAACACAATGCTAATCAATACACTTAAATACACTAAGATTTGATGGACACGTGCTCAATACAAGAAGTAATTTGCTGAATTGACAAGAGACACACAATGAGCTGGAACGGCCGACCCCTTCCTCAAATAAAGTATATTGATCTTCGGAGAATCAAGTACATAGTGTCATGGGCATTTCTGACCAGATTTCCAAACCAATGCATATGAATACAGTATTGCAAACAAGTGGTTGTCGATGTAGATTTGCAATCCACACTACCCTCTCAAGTGTCCATGTTCCCTACCATCTACTCTCTATTGTTCCACCAACACATGGTAGCAACAATTTGCAAGAGAGCACGTAGGACAAGAGAACACTACACAAGGTATGTGATCTTGTAATCCGGTTTCTCCCTCCTGCTACTTGCTTCCATATTTAAGCATAAAAGCTTACCAATTGCAAGTAGAGTCGGTGACAGCGGACGTCTTCGCGATGGAAGTCCTTGGAGTGATGAGATCTTTGATTTGTCGCATTTCTTCGCGACAAAAGTCTTCAAGAGTATGAAGGGAACCTTGGGAAAGCTTCCCTTATGGTTCAACTTGAGAAAGGAGGGCTGAAATTAGGCTTTTCAGCAAAAAGACCAGAAATTACAGCAATAAAGAGAGCTGTTTTGCTGAATTTCAGTCATTGGGAGTGTGTAGGAGAGTGATTAGCATCCGGAAACACTCTTGGAAGCTTGAGAAACACGTTAGCAAGCTTGGAAATGGAGTTGGGAAGGAGAAAGTGCAGAAAATGCAGCCCAACAGTCCTCATGAAGAAGGTGCCAATCTCTAGAAAGAAAGAAAGAAAGAAAGATTTTATTAACGTCTTCCAAAAGACCGAACTCGGCCTATGAGACAAATCGGAGTACCTGTATGGGGTATCCTCTGTCATCCCAACAAAATGAAAAAGTACTGAATAAAAAAGCTGAATCTGGGTATGCAGGGGATGGAGCTCTATTACTAGGAGAATGCAAAGCTATATGCATGGAGTATACAATCATGATATGCAACCTAGCTAGCTCCATCCTGTACCATACTGGGGGTATAAAATGGTATACATCAGTGAAGGGGGTGTCCACAGCTCCCTGAAGAACATGCCTGGGTGTGCTCTGAAGCGAGCCAATCGCTCCGCACCCTCTCTGTGAAACTGAGCTCTGATCTCTGTCATCTCTCTCTGGTATAGGCGTGGTGTCCGAAAGCCAGGTGTCCTCTGTCTCCTGCGGGCTCTAAGTGTCTCTGCTCTCTGGAGAGTAATTCCCTGCCGTGTAGGGGCTGGGAGGGGTATGGATCTCTGAAAAAATGTAGTAATCTGTGTCTGTCGCCCCCCCTCTGGAGCTGTCTGAGCCTGTAATAATGTCTCTCTGTGGCGCTGTATGTCTAGAATGTATCTCCCCAGTATGCGCTGGTCTGCTGTCTCAAAGATCTGGCGTAGGGAATGTGGCTCTCTGAATAAAATGGGATATCTCTCTCTGATGGCTGTATATGCTCTGCATCTGCATACATAATGCTCCTCACTCTCCACATCCTCTCTGCACAATCTGCATACCCTCTCCTCTCGGGGGATCCGTGCTGCTCTGCCAGTCTCAATCTCCAATCGGTGTGATGAAACTCTGAGCTGACCAATAGCCACTCGGGAGCCATGTGGTAAAAAGCCCTCCATGTATCTAGGCCTCTCTATAAATCCATCATCAGTGATACTCATGAAGTGATCTCTGTAGTATAGCATCTTCGGTGGAAGAGGCTGTGTAGGCGATATCCATGTCTCTCGTGTATAGAGCTGCCATAGATCCTGTCTCAATACTCTGTTCCTCTCACTATGAGAGAGACGGATATGTGGTGCATCCCTGTCATACTGGAATGGTGGTAGATGATCCATGTCTAGGCCATGCTGTGAGAACCAATGTGTGACCTGTGCATACCATGATCCTCTGTCTCCTGCCTCAGCCAACTGTCTAGATGCCTGAAAAGCTCTGTATGATAATCTGTCCTGTGGCATCTCTCTAAATCTGTCTAGCAGGCATATAGTCTGAAATATGGCCTCTACCATCATAGGAGGCGTAGCAAACTCTGCTCGGATAATGTCATGAGGTACTGACGGTTTGCTGCGTATCATGCGTGCCATCATGAGGGCCTGTGGTCTCTCTATCTGTGTCCACCAATGGGTAGCAAGGCCTGGCGCCCATACTGCTGCTCCATACATCAATGCCGGTGTGACTAATGTGTCAAATAGCCACCCCTTCGTCCGGGGCTCCTGAAAATGCGCCTGGTGGCACTGTCTCTCTAGCATAGCCAATGCTGCATATCCGCGTGTCAATCTAGCTCTGGCTGCTGAACCCATGGTAAAGCGTGTGGCTGCTGCAGAGAAGGTAACCCCTAGGTACACGTATGATGTCACCACCTCCACCTGGCATCCGGCGAGAGTGAATGTCAGCTGACTCCTGCCCTGTCTCGATGTATGAAAGACCATAACCTTGGTTTTCCCAAGGTTCACAGTAAGACCTCTCTGTGTGCAGAAATCATGGAGTGCATGTAGATGCTGCTGTAGACCACCTGGGGACTCAGACACTAATACAATATCATCAGCATAGAGCATAATATGTACTGAGGTACCTGCTAAATCAACTCCATCTCCGCCTCCCCGTGTAATGAAGTCAGCCACCTCATCAATGTATAACCCAAATAGCGTGGGGGAAAGTGGGCATCCTTGCTTCACACCAATGGTGCTAGCAATAGTCTCGGACATACCTCCTGGACATCTGACTCGCCCAAAAACCTGCTCATATAATGCATAGATGCCCCATGTCATATCTGCTGGTATGCCAAGAGACTGCAGGCGCTGAAAGAGCCTCTCTCGTGGTACTGTGTCAAATGCCTTGCGGAAATCCACAAAGCAGCAATAGAGCTTTCTCTTCCTCACTCTGGCCTGATCAATCATACATCTCAAAGTGAATACATGGTCAGTGGTAGAGAAAGCTCTCCTGAAGCCTGCCTGCCCTGATGAGCGTAAACCTGCTCGCTCAGCATATAAGCTAAGCTCCTGCTCCAGCACTGCACCATAGAGTTTGGCCAACACGTGGCCAACCATAACCGTCCTGTAGTTGCTCGGATCGAGCATATCCCCTGTTTTGTGAATCGGCACAATGGTGTGCATCGTCCACTCCGCAGGCAAACCCTCTGCTAGTGCCCTGTTAAACAGGTGTGCAAGAAAAGGAGCTAAAGAATCTACTGCATATATGAGATGCTCACCCTGCAGGCCCATATGGTCGGCGGCCCGTCCATGCTGTAGGCGGCGGATAGCTTCCTGTACCATCGAGTGGGTAAAGAAGCTAGCTGTGGTAGGTCGAGGCTCCTGTGGCTGAGGTATAGGTGGCTGTTGTGGGGCATGGTATAGACCCTCTGCATATGTGTGCCATGTCTGTGGGTCTGCAATAGGTGTCGGGGTCCGGGGCTCTCTAAAGTGCCGCCATGAGACAGGGCTATCTCTACTCATGAAGAAATGAAAGATCTCTAGCTCCTGCATCTCTGCGAAGGCCCGCCTTTTGCGGCGAGTAAGTCTCCTCATCTCTCTCCTCGACTCCTGCTCTGTGATGGCTCCCAAAGCTCTCTGTATGCGGAGTCGTGAGTATAGGGCTCTGCACTCGTCATCATACCATCTGTTCTGGGGCATAGTCCCAGGTCTCGCAGGCTCTCCTGAGTGTACACGATGTGGGAAGCTCTGTAATGCAGCCGTGTGTAGGAGTGATGCGAGCTGGGCTGTAATGGTATCCATAGATGCCAGGGGATCCATGAGTAGGAGCCCATCCTCTACTCTGCCAGTGTATATGTCTGCCATGTCATGTGTGAAGTAGATGGTAGTGTGTGGCGTCGGTATGTGGGGGGCTGGTGATACTGGTGATCCGGCTAGTGAAAATGCCAAGTATGTATGATCTGCCCCAATAGGACGAGGTGGAATGGAGAATGAGGTGACAAGCTGTGATGCCTCCAAAGATCCCATAATGTAGTCTACCACCGTGCCTCCGGTCCGTGTATGACCTCCATGTGGGAAGCATGTCAGCCCTCCTGATCCCGGCCACTGTAGCATCCCGTTATAAATAACGAGACGATAGTTTGGGTTGCCCAAAACTTAATGAAGTGTGTACACACTCACTTATAAATTAGTGCTAACTCCTAAGACTAGGTTTATGGACAATGCTTACCACCTGTCACATGCCACATAACCATGTCAATAGATAGTTTCACACGCACGGTTCGCGGGCGGGCGTCCCCTTACCCGGAACTACACATTGGTCAAGCAAGCATGAAAAAAGCATGTAATTTCAATTGCAAGCAAGCACATAAAGACGCTATGCAATGCAGCATTGGTATGGACAATCCCCGTTCATGAGACTATACCAAAATAGACATGCTCCAGGCAAGTACATGAGGTACCAGACCCAATGGAACACCAATTCCACCAGGCATTTCTGGGCATGTACACAGTGGTACAAGTCCCAACGGAAAGCCAAGTCCACAATATCACATGAGTGGCATCAATCCCCGGCATATACAACTGCCCACGGACACCAGTCCAATGTACATACATGATGAGAAAGCACGGGTGGACCAATTGGGTGGCCAAATGATGACAGGTACTCCTGAAAGAACTCTTCATCCAGCCATATTGCTTCATGGGTTTCTCGGTCTTTAAACTTCGTATAAAAATGTCGTATTCTTTGTCCGGATCCATGCTTCCATCTGTGGAGGAGAATTTGCTCTGGCTCTATGACTTAAGTTCATAGATCATATCTGGTTGTTGCTCTTCTTATATATCCTGCAGTGCTGGACCTACGTATGGCTTCAATCAAGAAACATGAAAGACATTATGCATAGTCCAACTTGTCGGCAACTTTAACTTTAAAGAGACAGCACTTAACTTCTGAATGACTGGAAATGCACCGAAACTTCGGAATGAAAGTTTGGGACAACGCTTGTCCACTTGCTTTAGCCGTTGTTTCAAGATGCGGAGATATGCCCAATCCCCTTCTTTAAAGTTGACATCTCGCTTGGATTTGTTGGCTTTCCGGGTATAGGCTCCCTAAGCTTTGGCAAGGCGCTCCTTAACTGACTCCATGATTTTCGAGAATGTCGTAGTTTTATTGGCCTCAAGAGATGGTGACACTTGTTTCAAGATGTGGAGATATACCCAATCCCCTTCTTTAAAGTTGACATCTCGCTTGGATTTGTTGGGTTTCCAGGTATAGGCTTCCTAAGCTTTGGCAAGGCGCTCCTTAACTGACTCCATGATTTTCGAGAATGTCTCGGCGGCTTTATTGGCCTCAAGAGATGGTGACACTTGTCTTGTCAAAAGAGATGAGAACCGGCGACCAAACGCTGCCTCATACGGCGTCCGGCCAATACTTGATGAGTGAGTATCGTTTAGGATTGCCTAAACCAATGGAAGGTATTGTTCCCATTTCGACTGTTGGTCATGGCAGTATGATTTGAGACGTCAAAGGCCAATTGATTGTATATTTTTGTTTGTGGATCGAATGCAATGGAAAGCTGCAACTTAGTCCCAAAATTGTCAAACAATGCTCTCCAAAAATGGGACATGAATTTAGGATCTCTATCTGATGTGATTGTCCGTGGTAAACTGAAAGAAAGTGAAGCAAATATAAAACATAGATGTAGGCCCAGGTACAAGGCTCGTAAATGCTGGAAACTGAGGTTTATTGCTGAAATCTGAGCACGAGGGAAGCCCGTAGGTGCCATACAATGGTGCGAAGCAGTAGCAGCTGCTAATGACCTCAACTGAATGCTAAAAAATGAGATGGACGGAGGGAAAGGGAGCCAGCCCTTATATACTACCTCAGTATGCTGGTCGGCCAGCTGTAGCAGGCCAACAGCATGGCTGTAGCATTAAATGCTACATAAAATGCCAAAAAATACCAAAAATGGTAGAAAAATGATGAATAATCTCTGCTAAGATATGCGAATGCAGGGCCTCATAAATGGCCAATACAAGCATGAAAAAGGTGTGTAGATCCTCTGGAGATGATATAATCGAACATAAACCACCAATGGGATACCAAAACCGAATGAACAAGCGAGCTGTGCCCTTGGTCGTGGCTGAATGCTTGCATGGAATGAGCATGCAAAACTTATTGAACTTGTCCACAATTGTCATACACCGTGTGTTTCTAGATCCAGCTGAGGCGGGAAGAGGGCCTACAAAGTCCATACTGATGTCGTGAAAAGGTCCTTCTGAAATAGACAAAGGCTGAAGTAACTTTGCCTGTTTCGTATGAGGAACTTTCGCCTTTTGACATATATGACATGATTGGATGTGTTGGTAGACATCTCGTCACATCTTAGGCCACCTCCAATAAGAGAATCAGGGCCATCATGAAGAAGGACTTGCGCTTTTCTTCGAGTACACACAGACAGTTCTTGAAGAACAACCATATATTGTAGTGGCCTGGTTTTGAATTGAGGGCCAATTGATATTGAGTCTCGAACTCTTCCGAATCCGGATATTACGCCTTCATGCTGTCTAGGTCTTTGCCTTGAATTTCTAGCACAGTGGACTCCTGCAATGTCTGAATGGTGCCTTTGTGACTAAAAGCATCGGCAACAAGGTTGTTTTTGCAGGGATGTATTCAATCATTCTCCCAAAATGTTGGAACAATTGACTCCATTTGGACTGCTTGTCACTCCATTGGGCACTGGGCATGGTTTGCAACCATTTAAGTGCATGGAGATCTGTCTTAACTGTGAAGTCCCTCCCGTACAGGAAGTGCTTCCAATGTTTAAGAGCGGTCATCACCCCCAAAAGCTCTTTGTTATACACCAAATAATTCTTTTCGGCGTTATTCAACTTGTGGCTATAATAAGCCAATGGCCTACCATCTTGCTGTAAAACAACTCCAATGGCAAGGTTATTGGCATCGGTAATCACCTCGAAAGGATCATCCCATGACGTCAACTTCAAAACTGGTGACTCCGAGGCAACTTTCTTCATTGTGTGGAATGCCTCTAGAGCCTTGCCCGTGACAGACACTTTTTGATGACGAGTCTTCACGCCCTTGAGCAAGTCGGTGAGAGGTGCTGCAAGGTCAGAAAACTTGTGCTGTAGGCTTGACAAAGACCCACAAATGAGCGGATTTCTGGGGCTGTAGTGGGAACATCGCAACTGAGAATGGCCTGTATCTTTTCAGATCGAGGCTAATGCTTGATGAATTGATGATGTATCCCAGATAATGGATTTCCAATACTCCAAACTCACTCTTCTTGGCATTGATAAACAACTCATTGTCTTGCAAGAGTTGCAAAACTTGTGTGTGTGCATCTCCCTCATGCTGCTCGGGAGTCCTTGAGAAGATAAGGATGTCATCTAAGAAGATGAAGACGCATTTGCAAATGAGATCCTGAAAAACCCGAGACATCATTTTGTTGAACGTCGCTAGTGCGTTGGTGAGTCCAAAGGGCAGCACCACAAATTCGTAGTGGCCATGCTCAATCTGTGTGACATGTGAGGACTTATGACCGTAGTAATCACAACCTTAGTCTGACTAAACTGCACTTAACGATGTTTAAGAGACAAACAGATATGTGTCAATGCAATGTAGCTTTATTAGATGAATGAATGATGTTACAATGAGATCCAAATGGATCTGTACTGCTGAATATGCTGCCTATATGCTGAATATGCTGAATGAACTGAATGAACTGCTGTCCACTATCTTTCCCTTGTTTCCTGGGAAGGAAACGCTGAAGGGAGGCTTTGGAACAGATGCTGAATGCTGATGGGATGATGAAACGCAGACTTGTTGGGCTGAACTGACTGCGTTTGCTGATGATGATGGCTGAACTGATGATGCGTTTGCTGATGATGAGGCTGAGGATGATGCGTTTGTTGATTATGCTGCTCCCAATGCTTCCTGGGTGTGATGCGTTGGAGAGCACACTGCTGAATGCTGCTATGATCAACCTGCCATGCTGAATGGAGAGGCTCTTCTATTTATATGCATGAGGGCTGCTGGTCGGCCAGCATTAATGCAGTCGGCCAGCTACTGAATGTCCACGACTGAGCATAAATACCATAAATGCCAGTCGGCTGGTCATAAATACCTGAAAAATGCCTGTAAAATGCTGATTAAATGCCTGATGACTACTGATGATGCTAATGATGATGCCATGTCACTGTACACCTGACTGGTGTGCACGTGACATTCCCCGCTGCTAAACTGTTGCTGGGTGGATACCTGGCAACCTTCGACTACTCTACGATCCTTCTCCTCCGAACCACTGCCCCCTTCTGTCTTCTGCTGGGACTGAGGCCGTCTGCAGGAGTGAAATCCTTTGAGCCAAGACTCTATGTACTGCGGGAACTGAATGGCAAATGCTTGTGTCACCCTTGACCTACCTCTGGAAACCTTTCACCTACCATCTCCGTCGTACCTGAAGCTCGGAACCTCCTGAGGCGATGTTGGAGCAAACTTCCGTCTTTTGTGGAAGAGAAACCCCTTGCTGCTGCCAGTTGAAGTCCAAACTTATGTCCTCCTTTGATGATGGATGTCCTTCTTCCCTGAGAGTTCATGGGTAACATGTATGCAAGACTGACTGCTAAGATGACTACTATGCAAGCCATGTGCAACCCTATATGCTATGCAAGAATGCAGATGGATGGGTTACTAGTGCATACCTAAGGGAAAATCCCTAAGGGTGGCTTGCAAAATTTTGAGAACTGGGTTTAACTGTGCGGAAGCGATAAAAATGATGTCTCACTGAATGACTGATGAACTGAACATGCTCTAAGGCTGGTTACCCTGTAACGCTCTGATACCAATGTGACATGTGAGAGCTTATGACCGTAGTAATCACAACCTTAGTCTGACTAAACTGCACTTAACGATGTTTAAGAGACAAACAGATATGTGTCAATGCAATGCAGCTATATTAGATGAATGAATGATGTTACAATGAGATCCAAATGGATCTGTACTGCTGAATATGCTGCCTATATGCTGAATATGCTGAATGAACTGCTGTCCACTATCTTTCCCTTGTTTCTTGGGAAGGAAACGCTGAAGGGAGGCTTTGGAACAGATGCTGAATGCTGATGGGATGATGAAACGCAGACCTGTTGGGCTGAACTGACTGCGTTTGCTGATGATGATGGCTGAACTGATGATGCGTTTGCTGATGATGAGGCTGAGGATGATGTGTTTGCTGATTATGCTGCTCCCAATGCTTCCTGGGTGTGATGCGTTGGAGAGCACACTGCTGAATGCTGCTATGATCAACCTGCCATGCTGAATGGAGAGGCTCTTCTATTTATATGCATGAGGGCTGCTGGTCGGCCAGCATTAATGCAGTCGGCCAGCTACTGAATGTCCACGACTGAGCATAAATACCATAAATGCCAGTCGGCTGGTCATAAATACCTGAAAAATGCCTGTAAAATGCTGATTAAATGCCTGATGACTACTGATGATGCTAATGATGATGCCATGTCACTGTACACCTGACTGGTGTGCACGTGACAATCTGGAAGACAATTTTTGGAATGTTTGCCTCAAAGTTCCGAACCTGATGGTAGCCACTCTTAAGATCTTATCTTAGAGAAAATTTTTGCACCATTGAGTTGTTCTAGGATGTACTCTATTCTGGGCGTCGGGAATCTATTCTTAACTGTTAGCTTATTGAACGCCCCGTAATCCACACATAAGCATGCATACTTATTCTTCTCTTGGACAAACAGAATGGGAGTGGCAAAAGGGGAGGATGACGGTCGGATAAATCCAGACTGGAGTAGATGGGCTAACTCCTGCTCCAGCTCGCTCTCCAATGCCTTAGAAAGGCAGTAGGGGAACTTGTTGGGAAGCTCTGAACCAACTCTATGCGATGGTCCTCAGGTTTACTGGGTGGGAGGTCGTCTCGTAGCATGATGTTGCTGTATTGAGACAAAAGACCAGCCATCCGCTGCTCCATTGCAGGTGCTATCTGAACTGCATTAGACTAAGAGTGGACATAAAGTAACGCACACTGTTCTCCTTTTCTGATGGCTCGTTGGGCTTGAATATGGGAAATGAGTGGAATTCTAGGAATGCTTCGATCCCCGACGAATCATGATGGGCTCAGGAAAACCTTCAATGATAGTGACAGTGTCTTGCCTCCAATCAGGAATGGGTGCATACTCTTTAAACCACTAGATCCTGAGGATCATGTCACACCCTAAGAGAGGGGAGACAATGAAATCCTGCTGGAATGTTGTCCTTTGAACCTAAAACTCAAATTGTTAAGCTTTATGAGAAATGTGTGTACGTAGACTAGGGGGAAACCCGTCCACATCAAGATGATAAGGAACCAAGGTACAACTCATCTTGTTTGCCAACTGAGGAGAGATGGCATCCTCAAAACTGCCCATGTCAAAGAGGACAATGAATTGTTGTCCCCTTGCAGTGCCACAAGCACGGATGAGAGTCTTTGTCTGTCCCTTAGTCTCACCCCCTTGCTTATCATTAAATACCACTGGTGGCAGTGAAGTCAAAGCGGGCAAAAGCTCAACGGCATTAGAGGCTAATGGTGGAGGTGTGGATGGGGCTGCTACGGTTGCTTTCGTGGAAGTGGATGCCTTAGCAGACTTTTCAGCGTGCAACTTAGTGCAATCTTTCTTTCTGTGTCCCGCAGTGTGGCAGAAGAAACAACGGTTCTTTGTCCTGTACCTTGTCTGTTCATCCGGCTGGACATAGCCTCCAATGATGTCCTCCTTAGCTTTTTCCTTGGGAGTCTTCTTGGGCGTAGAATCCTTCTTATTGCTTGATTGACCCTGAGAATTTTTCTTTTGGTCCTTTTGGTCTTTGCTGTTTTGAGCCCCCGTACCCTGGGTAGATGATTGTTTGGTAGATGGCTATTGTTGGGGCTTAGGGGTAGACTGTATCTGCATATCAATTCCTGATTTTGAGTGAGGGTCAATACCCGTGCATAAGTCTGAGGCTCAAAATTCCTAACTGGGTACCTAATGTTAGTGTCTTACCTCGAATGAACTACTTGAGCTTATCTCCTTCCGATATGCCCAACTGTTGGGCCATTGTAATGACCTTGTTGGAATAGGTTAAAATAGGGGAACCACCCTAAGTGAGTTTGTAAAACTCGTCCTCAAGATTGGTCATGTACTGTGGTGGAAGAAAACGGGCTTTGAGGTCAGCCACAAAGGTAGTCCAATCAAATTGGAAATGGCCTGTGATGGGGTCTGTGTGAAGTTGTGACCAATGCTGCCACCAAGTAACAGCTTCCCTAATGAGTTGGGGTGTTGCCACATGGACTTTGTCTTGTGGATCTGTAATTTTAGCTAAAGGAAAATGTGCTTCAAATTGATGAATAAATTGAGTAATAGCAGCATGATCACACTTTACCATCATACTTACTAAAATTGGGAGAGGTTCGTATGACGGTGGTGGTAGGGGCGGTGGAGGACGAGGTATTTGGAGTCAGCTGGGGGAGGGATGCCAGAATCTGTGCCATCGTTTGCTGATGCACTCTCGGTTGGCGGTTTCTCAACGGCGTTGGTCTTTCTCATATTTGTGTGTGGCTTCCTTATCTCGTTGTTCCTCCGCACGTCTCTGTTCACGTCTATCTTCATGTTTTCTTCTTTGTTCCTCCATAGTGAAGAGTATCTGTGCCAGATCCGAGATGCATGTGATACAACATTGGCCGTTGAATAGCTGCTATTTGGTCATTTGTGCATGCCTCAGCTCTTTATTCCCTTAGCAACGCCTGATCCTTCTTCGGTGTTTCCTATCAAATGCGGTCCCAACAACGCTTGTCATTGTTGCAGGTCGACAACCGCTTTCTTAAGTTTTATTTTTCTCAAGCTTTTTTTAGGCTCAAAAGGCCTTCTCACCTGGCCCTACCCAAACAAGAGGCTTTCACATATACAAAAAAATGTGGATGACACTTGTCTTCTTCCCCCCCTTAATAGGAAAGTGCATCCATGAAACGCTTTTCTTAAGTTTTATTTTTCTCAAGCTTTTTCCAAGGTCTTTTAGCCTTAAAAGTTCACATGAGGCCTTCTCATGTGGCCATACACAAACAAGAGGCTTTCACATGCTTCTTATACCCCAAGAATGTGGATGGCACTTGTCTGCTTACCCCCTTTATGGGAAAGTGCCTGCTTTTGAGGGTATGGTTTTTCCAAGAAACTTACTGACCTTAACGAAAAGTAAACTTGCCCAATGCTCTTGTTGAAGATGTCGATCTCTTGTGCTAGATTTGTGCTGCCTTGTTTTTCCAAAAGACTTACTGACCTTAACGAAAGTAAACTTGCCCAACGCTATTGTTGATGATGTTGATCTCCTGTGCTAGATTTCCTTTGCCTCCTTTGCGTCAGATTAGCTATGATACCAACTGAAATGCCCTTGTAGGTCTTAGCTACGAATTTCTCTACAGTTGCAAGATCATTCTTTGACCAAAGAATCTCGAATGGATGATACAAAGCTCACCACCCAACCATACACCTGAATGAGCTCCCTATGTGCTAGGGAGGACGTGCATTTGTGGGTTGACTGCATATGGCTTGCAGCTGCTGCCTGACGAGCGATGGGGACTTTCTTAGTTCCAGCAATTCGTGCCTGGGTTCTACCTGCCTTGTACTTTAAGACTGTGCAGGTTTGTGTGTGTGCACCCATCTTGGAAATGGCTACCCTACTGAAACATACCCATAGGCGGCAATGGAAGTTCATCCTTTTCTGCTTTGTTGGGATGAGTGTGTTTACAAAGGATGTCATTTCTCAAGAGATGTTGATAATAATCTAGATTTATGGCATGGTGCACATTCCTAGAACTTTAGGCATTGATGGGCCATATCAATGATTTGGTTATGTCTCTATACAACTTTGGTCTAAGCACTTAATGCTATTATCTATAGACTAATGCTGACCTTTGAGTGGTGGATTGATTTATATACTTTTGATTGTAGACTTGAAAATTGAAGGACTCAAATTTTGTTTGTTGCAGATTGCAACAATGTTGGATGAATGGGCCTCAAATCACTCTAATGTGCCACGACTTCCAGCATACTCATCAACCTTGGGGGTTACTGCTGACTTTGACGATGAGGTTTTTCTATCTTACTTTACTGCATGTGGTTTGTTGCTTCCAGAGCAATGTAGTTTGAAGATAAGTTTGACTTGATATGTAGAGAATAAAGTATGAAAAAGAGCATGTGCTATTGTACAGGTCTACTCGAGAAAAGTCTTCATGCATCAACAATTCGAAGGGTCACTTCTTGTTCAAAGGGTGATGTGGCATCAATAAACTTAACATAGCATTTACAGGCTTTCACATGCGTGGGTTAGTTGTTTGTTTGATCCATGCACACGTTTGATGATCAAGGCTGGCTAGACATTGCAGAAGAAGAGAGTAGAGGGAAGAAGCACAAGTGTCAAGTACTACCTAGAAGCTATGGACTAAGCAGGGCCAGGGTTTTGGGCCAACAACATATGGCAAGGGGAGTACTCTTAGTGACATGTAAGTAGCCACCTCCGACTGGCTGGTTTACGCAAGGGGGGAAAAAAGAATAGACGGGTCTTGAAAGAGCCTAAATTTAGACCAAGCCATAACCCTTGCTTAGTCTCAGCAACACACTCTATGATCAATCTTGGACGAGGAAAAACAACCCCCATATATGTGTAGGAGTCCACTTCGAGAGAGGCAGCCCCGATGTGAAGTGAACGAGAGGTGGAGCTCCCCCTGCTCGCCCGTCGCCCCCTCCAACTTGGTCCCCCCACCCCCTCCCCCTCCCCTCCCCAGGGCTTTGTTGATTCGACCTCCCTCTGTATTTTTGAGAAGATGGTGGCTTCCATCCGCATTTGCGTGGTTCTGCATCACTCTAGTCCTTCCACCCCGGAGAGTGGTGTGATGATCTTCTCCTCCCCCCTGAGTGCAGCGCCGGGGATGGTATGGAGCCAAGAGTCCGTGCTTGCCGGCATTCACAGGAAGGCAGTAGAGCTTTCCTACCATCTGCAGGACCTGGGGATTAGTGACATGCTCACTCATTTTTTTTTTCTGGGAAAAAGATCCTTCTATTAGTTAATGAAAAAATAGCCACAATGGGCTAGATACAACCCCGTAGGGCTAGATACAAAAACGCCTCATGTATGGGGCGGGAATCAAATGATCATAAGGGAAGAGACACTTCTCCTCCGGCTGGCCGCTCTGTGAGGAGAAGGCTATCTCATATGGGGGGGGGGGGGGGGGGGGGGGGGGGGGGGGGGGGGGGGGGGGACAACCAACCTCGATCTGTGAGGAAAGGGCCAGGCCTCTAGAGTCTCAAGAAAGCTTCTTGCCGCTTCCGCATGCGGTCAGAACCTCCGTGTAACTTCCCCCACTGATCGCGGAGGGTATGAATAATGTCGAGCCAAATGCTCCTGATGGACTCTGCATGCAGAGTGTGGGTACCCTCGATGGCCTCACTGCATCTAGCTCGCCAAATGTGCCAGGCTGCAATGCTGCTGCATATCTCCCATCTCTGGCATGAGCCTGGTCGCCAGTGATCTGTAGGTGGGGCTGTGATTGTTATTGCAGAAATACTATGGTGAGAGGCTTGAAGGGCTAGCCCTCCCCCATCCTCCACATAAGCCCTAACCACCACAGCCTTTGTGGCCCAAGCGACAGTGCGCCATGTAATGATCCGGGTCGAGGCCCTGTCCATAGTGAAGATGTGGAGAATCCGCTGCTAGATCTGCTGAGCCTTCGGGCAATCCGTCGTTGAGACTCTTGAGGGTGGCTGCACCGCGGGCAAGCTGCTGACCTACCTCCAACTGCCAACCAAGTGCCAACCGCCAAGCTCCTGTGTGCCATCAGCCAAAGAAAGAGGGTGATCTTTCTAGGTTGGAAACTGTCCCATAGCCTCTTCCACAAATTTGAAAGGAAACGTGGTGAGAGGCCCTGTGATTGCCAATGTGCTGCTGCTGTTGGGGTGCCATCCATCTCTGGCATCTGGATCCTGAGGCCTAGCCGCGCAGTATATGCAAAGAAGAGGGCATCTAGAGTCTCCTCCCGATCAGTGGGGTCATGCCAAGTCCACTCCCCCGGGTCCCCTTGTAGGCGTGTGAGAGGTCGGCACTCCCATATCCATAGTCGCCATAATCTCTCCCTGGCCACCTTGGCCGGCGGTGGGTCTATGTGCCACTCCCGTGCCCAAAAGCCAATCACCCTCACACTCTGCAAGGTGCAGCCCCTTAAGTCCTCTATGGGAAGCTCGGACCTCTCAAGTCTGCCATGGGATCCAATAGAAAAAGTGAGCAGACCACTATCCTCATGTGCTTCGTGGACCGCCACGAGAATATCATGTCTGGTAAACACACCTAGCCACACTGGGGGGGGTCGGGTTTGGGATAGGAGTCAGCCACTCCTAAGGGATAGCTGAGTCGATGTCGATGCTGAGCTTGTCTCTACCCCAGACCCCTGCTAGGTCTCTCTCCTACACCTCCTGGGGTAAATGTTTGTGTGCGGAGTGGTTGCCATGGAGTCCTCCTGAGGGTGAAGACCAAAAGAGGCCGAGACTTGCCAAATGAAGAAAACCCAAGGACCGAAGACGCTGCTAGATGAAGATGGAAGGGGCGAAGAAGTTGGAGGAAGACGGGGTAAGCGGTGAGGCTACGGAGGAGGAAAGTGAGGAGGGGGGGGAGGGGCTAAGGGGGGAAGCAGAGAGGCACGTGCGGGGGCAGCAGGAGGGAGGTGGTGGGGGGGGCATGATTCCATCTGCTGCCGTTGGCGAGTCGAACTCAACCTGGTAGTAGCCACGCCCTAGAGAATGAATGTCTGTGATCTTTGTAGGCCCACCAAGGAGGCTAGCCTGAAGAAGATCTCTGAGTTGTCACTGATAATCTTGCATACCAGAGTGGAGCCCTCTAAGGATGCAACAGTCGTAGCGAGGAGCTAAAGGTTTGCTTCAAAGAAAGATAAGCAAGTTATAGCGGCCTCGGTCGGGAATGAAGGAGTGGCTGTCATGGAGTCCTCCTGAGGGTGAAGACCAGAAGAGGCTGAGACTTGCCGAATGAAGAAAACCCAGGGACCGAAGACGTTGCCAGATGAAGACGGAAGGGGCGAAGAACTCGGAGGAAGACGAGGTAAGCGGTGAGGCTACAGAGGAGGAAGGCGGGGGGGGGGGGGGGGGTCTAAGTGGGGGAAGGAGAGAGGCACGTGCGGGGGCAACAAGAGGGAGGTGGTGGTGGTGGGGGGGGGCATAGGGAGGAGCTGGGCGCAGGCAAGGGGCAGTGAGAGAGCGAGGGAAGGGGGGGGGGGGGGGGGGGGGGGGGGGGGGGGCAACACAAGAGAGGAGGGGAGGAAGGTGTACGTGGCGAGAATAGAGGGAGAAGGGGGGGGGGGGGTTTAAGTGGGGGAAGGAGAGAGGCACGTGCGGGGGCAACAAGAGGGAGGTGGTTGGGGGGGGGGGGGGGGGGGGGATAGGGAGGAGCTGGGCGCAGGCAAGGGGCAGCGAGAGAGCGAGGAAAGGGGGGGGGGGGGGGGGGGCGGGGGGTGCAACACAAGAGAGGAGGGGAGGAAGGTGTACGTGGCGAGAATAGAGGGAGAAAGGGGGGGGGGGGTGGTAGGCGCAAGTGGAATTGGGGGCGCAAGTGGGACAATGGGGGTGGGGGAGAGAGTGGTCTGCAGGTGGATAGCGGGGGCGAGGGAGAGCAGAACGGGCTGGGCGACTCACAGTTCCAAAGCTCGATGGATGGAGTCTGATTGTTATCAATTTTATTGAGACATTAGGATTTGATAGTTCTCCTCCTTGATTTTGAGAGAGCCTACGATATGGTGGACTGGGGCTTTCTGGACGGGATTTCCAGTGGAGTGGTTTCGAGGTGTTTCCGGACTCTATTCTTCCTCTCACAGTCGGGTGCTCATTTAGGGGGCCGGAGGCGACAGATTCCCTCTTGCTCATTCGGTTTGGGAGGGCTGCCCTCTTGTGCCTTTCCTTTTCTTGTTTGTAGTTGAGGTCATGAGCAGTTTACTCTCCGGCCAGGAGATCGGTTTACAGGAGCTGCTCACAGGAGGAGCTGCTTAACTCAGAGTTGCCGATGACACAACATAACTGCCCCAAAGATTCGCAGATGCGATAGAGATTTTTTGCGGTGCATTCGATGCATAGATCAATTGGCACAAGTCTCATGGTTTTTGGGTGGCTCATCACCTACCCTGACTTGGAGGCCGGTTGAGGGTTTTCACTGGATCTCGAGTGGCACTCTTGTTTGTTATCTTGGATGCCAGGTTGGTATTGACATTTCCTTGGAGAGCAACAGCTAGCAAATCTTCTTTTGAGCATTCAACAGAAGTTGTTATACTAGAGGTCAGCCAGCCTTTCCTTAGCTAGTTGAGTCGTGGTGGCGAACCAAGGTTCTTCTCGCCACCATGTGGTAAATCACTTCGTCAGGTTGGAGGATCTCTTCCATTTGCTCAACTTCAGGAGGGTCTTCCATCAGTGGGTTCCGGTCCCATATACTTTCAAAGTAGGCTCATATGAAAAGCATTATGAATCTTCCAATGATTTGGAAGAGCCAATCTAAATGCAACTTCATTGATCTTTTGGATTACTTTGAAAGGGCCATAATACTTGTTGGCAAGCTTAGGAGTGGCTCCCTCCTTGCCAGGTCTTTTACGAAGTCTGGCCTTATCAAATTCAGCAATATCGAGTCTCCTCCTTTTAGATCCATATGTAGTCTATGCTTATCTGTAGCCTTTTTATGCTTTTCCTTGGACTTTTGAATGGCATCCGTACTTTTGCAAAAGCATCCTACAAATCATGTATTCATCTGCCGCAAAGATTTCATCTTTTGTACGCAAAATGGGGGGCAGGACTACTTTGCCATGAATAACCTCAAATGGTGCTTTGCTAGTAGAAGAGTGTATCGTATTGTTGTAGGCAAATTCTACCAAGGGTAAAAATTTCTCCCACATGCTCTTTTTCTATGCAACATAGCATTTGAGCAAATCAAGTATGGTTGAATTTGCAGCTTTACTTTGTCCATCTGTCTCGGGGTGGAAAGCTAAGGAGAAGTAAGTTTCATCCCCATGTTATCAAAGAGAGCCCTCCAAAATAGGCTAGTAGTCTTGGGATCTCTATCACCCACAATGGACTTAAGCATTCCATGATGTTTAAAGACCCGTGATAGAAAAAGTTTAACCATGTGGTCTAGTTTAATGGTCTTTTACACTGGTATGAAGTGAGCTTGCTTGCTAAATCTGTCCACAATAGTCCATATGGCATCATTGCCATACTGTGTACGAGGCAAGTCCATGATAAAATCCATGGCTATGCTTTTCCAAGGTTCATTTTGCACGGGTAATGGGTGAAGTAACCCTGGGGGTCTTTTGCTTGTTGAACTTTACTTTATGGCAAGTAATGCATTGACGTACATATGCCTCAATGTCCTTACGCATACTAGGCCAAAAGAAATACCTCTCAATAAACTGAGTGGTTGGCAAAATTCCTCTATGCCCTGCATAAGGTGGTGCATGAGACTCATGCAAAACTTTTTTGCCTGAAGTCTTTGGTAATACATAATCTGTTAGCATACATGAGATATCCATCTTTACATACATATGGCATATGTGCTGTCCTGGACTGCAAATCAACCCATAAAGATGTAAAATCATCATCCTTAGCATAAGCACTACGCATCGTAGTCAAGTCTTCATGTGATGCTACTGAAATAGCAGCTACATATGGCTTTTGGGAGAGTAAATCGGCTACTACATTCTTCTTTCTAGGGGTATGAATGATTTGGAAATGAAACATGGAAAGAAAGTTGGCCATCCGCATATGCTTCTCAGAAAGCTTTGTTTGAGTAAGAAAGAATCTAAACTTCGATGGCCTGTCTTTTGTAAATTCAGCTCCTTAAAGGTAGTGTTTCCACACCTTTAGAGCATGAGCCATGAGTTCCTGCTCATAAACACCCATATGTTTCTCGGCACCTTGCAAATGTCTGCTCTCGTAGGCTACTGCATGTCCCTCTTGATTGAGGGCAGCTCCTGAAACCGGCCTCTGGTATAAACCAAAGTGCGGTGGACTAGCAATCACCCTTCCACTTGTAGTCTAGATATGAAAACAAATTTGATTGGAGCTAGAGTGCCCCAAATCTGAAAATAAAACGACACCTGTTGGCCCCAAAGCTTGGCGCCCCTTGCGGTATTTCTTTATTCAATTTCAAAAATATGTAAGGCTGAGTACAACAAAATCAGCCAAGAGAATACACCTATATGGCCAATCTGGCAGCCCACAATACCTCTTAGCACAAAGGATTCACACACACACAGATTTGTGTCTCAAAGCAACACTCTGTGCTTCCCTCTGATCAGCCAAGACTATTCAGCAGGACAACCTTGAACATACATCTAGCATATCTCATGCACATGATTCCACATCTCAGCACAAGCATACATTCACTGTCCAATCTCTCTGTTTCCACCCTTTTCAATCTGCCATACCCCTCCTCTCACAAGGGACCAGATAACTCAAATCTGCAACAGATATAAGCCAATGGAAAGAGAGATAGATGAACAAATTCAGAGCTTACCAAAATCAGCTCGTGGATCTGCACCGGAAGGTGGTTGTACCAGTCTGTACTTGCACACTTGTTTCAACAACTTTGCTTCACACGTGTGGGTGTACCTGTCTGTACCTTTCTCTCTGCATCCACTTCAGTGCTGTACCTGACTGTACAGACCTGAAAATCTGCACTGTACCAGTCCGTACTTGCCACGTGTCACTATACTTGCATGCGCCGCCTGCAACCAGTCTCTGTACCCGACTGTACCTGCTCAGCCAGTTCAGCGCCGCCTGTACCAGGTCTGTCCAGCGCCGCCAACACCTGTACTGTCCAGCGCCGCCAGCTTCTGTTCTGTTCGTACAACTGTACCTGCAACAGAACCTGTAGTAGCAGTTCTGTACCTGTGCGCAGCCTGTACCAGCAGATGTACCCGCAGCAACGACTCTGTACCTGTGCGCAGCCTGTACCAGAAGATGTATCTGCAACAGCCTGTCCGTACAGAGCTGTACGGCTGGTTTGTATGGCCTGTTTTGCACAAAAAAATTAGTAGCAAACTTCTGCAGCAGCCGACTTGTTTTCTCTTGCTCTCCACGCTTGCAACCAGCACGTATGCTACACGTCTTTCCAAAAGGAAGAGAGAGAATGAAGAGAGAGAGGCATGCACTCCAAAAGTGGAGTTGCCCCCTCCCCATATTAATCCTAGGGCCCCAACTTTAATAATTATTAAAGTTCCCTAGGGGCCACTAAGGCCTACGGGCAACCACACATATAACATTAAAATATTAATGTTCTAGTTCCCCCCTTCACACCTAGGGATGTCCACACATCATTATCTCTGTCCGGGCACCCCACATGTGAATCATTTGATATTTTGACTCAGCAACCACCATGCCCACACTTGTGCTGTTCCATTTTCACAGGGCCATGACAGCTCCAATACATTCTCCCGATGCATCAAATTCAATTGAGAAAGGCTTATGTAAATCAGGCACAATAAGCACGGGTCCCGTTGCAATGGCATTCTTAAGTGCTATAACAGCATTGGACTCTGCTTCCTGTAGCCTTCTTCTTAGTTAAAGCATGCAAGGGTGACGCCTTATGAGCAAAATGCTTTATGAACCTCCTATAATATGAGCATAAGCCAAGAAAACTTCGTACTTCATGTACATTCTTGGGTTGAGGCCAATTTATTACTGCCTGAACTTTTTCTGGATTCATATGTACACCACCTTTAGAGACAATATGACCCAAGTAATGGATCTCAGAAAGGAAAAACTTACTCTTCTTAGCATTTATGAAGAGTTGGTGTTTCCTTAATTCTTGAAACACAATGGTCAGGTGTTTAGTATGTTCTTGCTTATTTCGGGAGAACACGAGGATGTCATCAAAAAATGTGCCAGTGAATTTGCGATGCTCTCTGAAGATGCGATCCTTTAGCCTGTTAAATGTAGCTGGAGCATTGGTGAGACCAAAAGGCATGACCAAATACTCATAAAGCCCAAATGAAGTATGAATAGTAGTCTTATACACATCCCGAGGTGCAACTCTGACTTGATGGTAACCACTCTTCAAGTCTATCCTACTAAAGCATGAAGCTCCTTGCAAGCGGTCTAATTCTTTCTATTGGTTACTTTCCTTAGTGCTAGGCTTCATTATGGCTGAGTCTACCCTGTGTTGGGGTAAAGGCGTTATGCCCACCCTTATAGTGTGTACAAGCCCATAAGTTATAGTACATAGTACACTTAGTACTTTTAATGTACTAAGTGCACTATGTGTGCTAGTGCAATATACATGTGTGATAGGGGAGTCACACACTCATGCCTCATGAGTTGACTTATCCCCACAACTCTCTCTCTCCCTTGTTTCTCTGTGTATGTCTCCCACATGACCTAACCCTAATTCTCCCCATCAACTGGTATCAGAGCTTTGGTCACCAGGTTCTCCTCCCTCTTCTGCTCTGCTGGCCGCCCCCCCCTTTTGATTCCTGGTCGCCCTGCTGATTCCTGGTCGCCCTGCTCCTTGCAGCACAAAAGGGGCTGGCCAACCAGCTGCCCACGCAGCCAGCCCACGTGGCTGCCCAGGCTGCCCAACCATCAACTGGTCGTATGTAGCGCTGCTACTCGGTGAAGAGGCCAAAGGCGAAGCTAGGCGAGCGAAGAGGCGAACTCAGGCGATAAGCTTGTTGCACTTTGTGGCCACCAGCGGCTGCTGCTGTAGGCAGGTGGCGCTCATAAGCGAGCGAACATAGCCAAGGCAGCATAAGCGGGCAATTCTAGGCCAGCTTGGCGCTAGGCGAAACAGTCTCATCCGCAAGGTGAGCGAAGCGCACAGCACACAGGCGAAGGCGAGCTCATAGCGAATACGTCAACATACGCTAATCGTGTAGCGTGGCTGAGGCAGCGAGGAGGCTAGCGCTGGGCGTCTCTGATAAGGAGGCTAGCGCTGGGCGTTCATACGCTAAGCGAAAGCAGAGAAGGAAGACCTCCTATGTTGTGACGCTACCTCAATAAGCTCACCCTGAAGCAAGGCAGCATACTCGCATGGAGTTCCAGCGCACAGCAGAGAAGAGCCAACACCCTGGAGCATGGATTCACAAGCTGTAGCAGTGTAATCACCCCCTTCTGCAACAGAGCATCAAATTTCTGCATCAGCACCAAATTCATCAACCCGCCTGCAATTAGAGAAAAAATCAGAAAATTACAAGGTATTTTCCTCAAATTTTTTTTTTTGGGATTTGCAATTGAGCAAGTACAATCAACAATTGAGCAGGTACAGGTGCCCAATTGCTCAATTTTTGAGCAAAATTGGCAAAATTGGGTGACATTGGTCACAATCAGGATCAATTTGCAGGAAATTGGTCACAATCAGGATCAATTTGCAGGAAATTGGATGTCAAAATTTGGGGCTTTTGATGTAATTGTGCAATTAAGCACTCATACATGCTGTATGATGTGAAAAATCGCACATTTGGGCAAAATTGCAGCAAATTGTAGCAAATCGCAGTGCAAATCAAGGGGCTTTTGTGCCGATTGGGTTGATTTGCATGCAGGCAATCGCATTTGATGCTGTGGATAATGTGTTGATGCCTTACAAGCACTCAATGTGCCTGTAAATCAAGGGGCTTTCATGTATTTGATGTATATGTGGCCAGGGGGAAGCATCGTGAACACTCAGGATGCCTTCATGTGCGTCAATGTACCATGTATGATCAGAAATTGATCTTAAATCAAGGGGCTTTTCAAGTTCGTATGCTTGTTGAGCTTGGCAAAGCAGCAGGCAAGACATTTATGCCTTGAATCCTCAAAAATCAGCTTGCAGTCAAGGGGCTTTTGCCCAATTTCGGTTCGGGACTGTTGTATGCAGTGTTCGGGACTGTAAAAGTCTGATTTTCACTCATTTGGACAGCCAGGAGAGCATTTATTGCTATTGTACCTGCTGGTACAGATTGCACAGCTTTGTGCATGTTTTGGCATGGCTGTACACTGTTTTGAGTGACCAAAAGGTTCAATTTCAGCTGATGTACTTGCCGGTACAGGTTTGGTACATCATTTGTAAGCACTTAGTACTGCTGTACAGTACTTTGAAAGGGCAAAAGAGCACATTTAAGGTGCTGTCCAAAATCTGCAGCAACCAGATTTTGGTGTTTTCATCACATAAAGTGGGAGAAAAGTTGCATTTGTGCTTCCGCAGTGGGAGATAAACTTTGGGAGAAAAACTGTGAGCACTTTGTGTGCTTTTGGTGCAGTGTTTGCACACTTTGCAGGGAGTCAGGCATTGACAGGTTGCATATTGCTATGGCAACCACAGGTGAAAGCTCTTCATTGCTTCACATCAAGAAGCTTGAAGGCTCGCATAATTATGATATTTGGCAAACCCAGTGCTACAATGTGTTGCTCCAGAAAAAGCAGCACAAGCCTATCAAAGAAAGGGGTGTGATGCCCGCTTCTCTTACTGCTGAAGAGTGGGAAGATATGGATGAGCTGGCAAGATCTACTATCATGTTGTCTGTGTCAGACTCTTTACTTTTCAGCATTCGTGAAGAGAAGACAGCTTGGGGAATGTGGCAGAGATTGCAGGACTTGTATGCCCAACAAAGTGCCTCAAGCAAAGTGTATTGGTTGAAGAAACTCATAGGCCTTCAGATGAAGGAAGGGGCTTCTATGACAGCCCATCTAAATGAGTTTAATGGTATTGTCAGCCAGGTCATCAATCAAAAGTTGGCAATGGACGATGAGTTCAAAGCCACTTTTTTGTTATGCACTTTGCCAGAGAGTTGGGACACATTCAGGACAGCCACTAGCAATTCGAATACTATGCTGTCATATGCAGATGTTGAGGGTGCTCTTCTTCAAGAAGAGATGAACAGGAAAAACAACTCTGTTGGAAAGTCCAATGCAATGAATGCACGTGGGAGATCCCAGCAAAGGGGGAAAAGCCAAGAAAGGGGAAGGAGCAAGTCTCGCTCCAAAAAGGATTTGGAATGCCATTATTGTGGCAAGAAGGGACACATTAAAAAGCAATGCTACAAATGGAAAAATGATCAAAAGGAAAAGGGAAAAGGCAAAGACAAAGAGAAAGATGAAGCCAAAGATGTAAAGCCAAAGGGCAAAAGTGGAGTCAAGATTGAAGAAATCAATGTGTCACATGCAGGTGGCAGTGAGGATGAGGTCCTATTTACTTCTTCACTTGATGCCCATTCACTTCTTACAGGTGGTCATGGTATGCACTCATGGATCATTGATTCAGGTGCCTCCTTTCATGTCACAGGTTGCAGAGACTTGTTTGTCAGGTATACTGCTGGCAATGAAGGAGTGGTTTATTTGGGTGATAACCATGCATGCAAGATACTTGGCAGAGGTGATGTGAGGCTTGTGTTTTCAGATGGCTCACAGCTTATGCTCCATGATGTCAGGCATGTGCCTGAGATCAAGAAGAATCTGCTTTCTACTGGACAGCTTGATGATGCTGATTATGTTACCACATTTGGTAGTGGAAAGTGGAAAATTAGTAAGGGCTCACTGGTTGTTGCCAGAGGCTCTAAGGTGGACACTCTTTACTTTATGCATGCAGGTGTTTGTCACCATGCTAATGTAAATGCAACCGAGCTGCCGGAAATCTCTATGTGGCATAGCCGGTTGGGACACATGAGTGTCAAGGGAATGGAGCAATTGTCTCGTTTGGGTTACTTGCCTTCTCTAAAGTTTTCAAGTTTTCAGTTTTGTGAGCATTGTATATATGGTAGGCAACTACAGTGCCCCCACAAGAAAGCTCTTGGACAGAAAGATGCTCAGTTAGAGCTTGTGCATACAGATGTATGTGAGATGCCTCAGCTTTCTTTGGGAGGGGCAAAATATTTTGTGTCTTTTATTGATGATGCCACACGCAAGGTGTGGGTTTATCCTCTTCGTTTGAAGAGTGATACATTCTCAGTGTTTGAAAAGTTTGTTGCTCTTGTTGAGAACCAAACTGGCAAAACACTGAAAGCTTTGCGTTCCGACAATGGTGGAGAGTACATGTCCAAACAGTTTCAGGACTTTTGTGATGCTAAAGGCATCAAGAGGGAGCTCTCTAATCCTTATGATCCTCCACAAAACGGGACAGCAGAGAGGATGAACAGGACCATTCAGGAGAAGGTCCGTTCTATGTTGTCACATGCTGCATTACCTCATGGTTTTTGGGCTGAAGCTGTTATGACAGCCGTTCACCTTATAAATAGGTCACCTAACACGAGGCTTGGTGGGAAAGTGCCAGAAGAAGTATGGACAGGGAAGCCTCCGTCATACAAGCACTTGAGAGTGTTTGGTTGCGTTGCGTACGTGCACATACGCAGGGAAATGCGCACCAAACTTGATCCTAAGTCTCACAAATGCATATTCCTAGGATATGGTGACAGAGGTGAAATGGGGTATAGACTTTGGGATCCCATGAATAGAAAGATCATACGCAGCAATGATGTCATTTTTGATGAAACATGCATGTATAAGGAGCCTGCAAGGCAACAGGAGCCTGGCAGAGTCATCTTTGATGATGATGGACATCATGGACAACAACAAAGGGTTGTAAATCAGCCATTACAGCAGGAAAACCAGCCCTTAAATGGTGCTGAAAATGGTCCAAATGGACAGCCAGAGATGGCAGAAGATATCCCTATGGATATACCACAGTTAGAGGAGATACCGGGCATGATTTTTCAGCCTTATGGCATGGAGCAGGAGCCACCAATGGGTGATATGCAGGCTGGACAGCAACCTGCAAATGATGGTCATTGGGTACGGAGGTCCACAAGACCCTCCAGAGCCCCTGACAGGTTTGTTCCAGGGGTTGACTACTTGATGCTCACTGACTGTGGGGAGCCCTCATGTTATAAGGAGGCTTTACAGAGGGCAGACAAGGCTCTATGGGAGCGTGCCATGAAGTCAGAGATGGATTCTCTGCACAAAAATGGAACATGGAAATTGGTGCATTTGCCTGCAGGCAAGAAGGTTTTGCCATGCAAGTGGGTTTACAGGCTCAAAGTTGCACCAGATGCAAAGCCAAGATACAAAGCCAGGTTAGTGGCTAAGGGCTTCAAGCAGGAATATGGTGTGGACTTTGATGAGATCTTCTCTCCAGTGGTCAAAATGACCACACTTAGAGCTGTGTTAGCTTTGGTTGCACATGATGATCTGGACTTGATTCAGATGGATGTGAAGACTGCTTTTCTTCACGGTGATCTCCATGAGGAGATATATATGCAGCAGCCAGAGGGTTATGCAGTGAGTGGAAAGGAGAAGCTTGTATGCAAGCTGAAAAAGAGTCTTTATGGGCTCAAACAGGCACCAAGGGAATGGTATCATAAATTTGATACATTCATGAAATCTCAGAAATTCAGGAGAAGTGACATAGATCACTGCTTGTACACCAAGAAAGCTTTGGATGGCAGTCTATTGATCCTCATCTTGTATGTTGATGATATGTTGATTGCCGGGAAATCTCGTAAGGAGATGGATACCTTGAAGCAGAGGCTGCATCAAACCTTTGATATGAAGGATTTGGGTGATGCAAATCACATTTTGGGTATGCGGATACTTCGGGACAGAAATCAGCATGTGTTGTATTTGTCTCAGAAGGAATACATTGGCAAAGTCTTGCAGAGGTTCAATATGGACGGGGGGAAGAAGACTAGTACTCCTTTGCCTCCATATGTGAAACTCAGTGCTATGGACAGCCCACAGTCAGATAGAGACAGGGCTGATATGGCCAAGATTCCGTATGCTTCAGCTTGTGGCAGTCTCATGTATGCCATGGTTGCTACTAGGCCGGACATTGCATTTGCAGTGGGAGTGGTTTCTAGATACATGGCCAACCCTGGCAAGAAGCATTGGGAAGCAGTGAAAGGTGTCATGAGATACCTGAAGGGCACACAGGATATGTGCATATGTTTTGGCAAACAGGATGCATTAGTGCATGGTTACACGGATTCGGATTATGCCGGTCATCCAGATAATCGGAAGTCTACTACCGGTTATGTGTTTACATTCACAGGAGGTGCTGTGTCATGGATATCCAGGATGCAGAAGTGTACTGCCTTATCTACTACAGAGGCCGAGTATATTGTAGCCACAGAGGCTTGCAAGGAGGCATTATGGCTATCTCGGTTAGTGGTTGATTTGGGCTATACAGGGGATATTCCATTGTTGCATTGTGATAGTCAGAGTGCCATCCAGTTGGCAAAGAACCCTGTCTTTCATGCAAACACGAAGCATGTGGATTTGAAGTATCACTTCATCAGAGAGGTGATAGAGAACAAGCAAATTCAGCTTGTTAAGATTCATACGGATGACAACCCGGCTGATCTGTTGTTGACGAAGAGTTTGCCTCTGGAGCGTTTTGCTCATTGCAGACACTTGATGGGCATTGGATGAGGCCAGTTTCAGCCTTGATATGGCCTTGTATATTATCATGTACATGCTGATTTTTCTTTTCCTTTACTTAAGGGCACTTTGTCTTTAAGTGGGAGGTTGTTGGGGTAAAGGCGTTATGCCCACCCTTATAGTGTGTACAAGCCCATAAGTTATAGTACATAGTACACTTAGTACTTTTAATGTACTAAGTGCACTATGTGTACTAGTGCAATATACATGTGTGATAGGGGAGTCACACACTCATGCCTCATGAGTTGACTTATCCCCACAACTCTCTCTCTCCCTTGTTTCTCTGTGTATGTCTCCCACATGACCTAACCCTAATTCTCCCTATCACCCTGCATCTCCGGAGGTTTGACAGAAACTCAGTACGAAGGGCTTTGTGTGAATATATGCTCTTATGTGTGTGTGTGGAGTGTGTGTGTGAGAGCATATCTTGATATAGAGTTCTACACCCACTATTGGGCATTGATGACGTTAGTGGGGATGTCGTAGTATCTAGTCCATACTATGCATAATGGAGTTGATAGTTATATAGTCTTGTGGGTTGACTACCATGAGTATATAACATGCACGTTCCTAAAAGGTGAATTTGTGCATGTTCCTGGATTCATCTAGGTATATATAAGATATCATCAGTGCGAGGAATAGGAAAACGGTTCTTAATGGTTATGTTAAGAGTCCTATAGTTGACACACATTCTGAAAAAGCCATCCTTCTTTTGAGTAAGGAGAACAAGAGAGCAATAAGGGGACGAACTAGGTCTAATAAGACCCTTTTGTTAGAGTTCATTCACTTGTGTCATGATCTCTTCCGGTTGGCTAGCACTGACTCTGTAAGCCGGCTTATTGGAAGGAGAGCTGCAAGGTATGGATCAATGATATAATCATGCTAGCCAGTAGGGACTTTGCAAAGCAATCACTAAACCCATGAAGAAAATTCAGCTTGCTTTCATCTAGAGCATCCACATGTACATTATTATGCTCCACAACATTACGAACAAAAATCAAGTACGAGGAAATGCTCTTTTACATTGCTTTATTTATATGTATATGTGATACAACTGGAATAGTGTCCCCAGCTAATCTTGCATCAATAGTGTGCTTCTTATGCTTGTGAGCTATTAGTAGCTTCTTATTCTTATAATCCGTCTTCGAATTCAGGTGTGCATGCCAAGGCATTCCCAATAACACATCACATGCTTGCAATGGAGCAATCAAAAAGTCCTCATGGTCCACATAACCCTGTATATGAATATGAAGTTTCCCAATCACAAGGGCGACCTTCACGGTCTTGTCTGCAAATGCAGAACATGCATCAATCTCTATTCCCATATCATCCATGCTAAGGCCCAAAGAGGCACGAGGATACCAACTGGGTTATCCGGTCAGATCTTCTTAGCCTCTACACACATTGCACATGGATCACACCCCCGAAGCTCCCCACGAAGATGCACTTTTACAGAGACCACTTCCTCACACTCACTGAGGATGAATTCATCCAGCAGCCGGGCTACTTGAGTGCTCACATGTCCCATGCCATGCGGATTGCGATTGGCCAAATACGGGTTTCTTCCCACCGCCTCAGAGTGGAGACAGGTAGAGCTAAGCGCATCTTCAGAGCCACGAAGCTCATACGAACACCCAGAGAGGAGAGGATCTGCCGACTATGCCACACAGAGGTTGAGACGGAGGAGCATTACATATGCCGCTGCCCAGTATACTCTGAGATCCGCAGGAGGTTTCACTGTCTATTTCGTGAGGGATTCGGTCCACTCTCCAGGATCATTGACTTCGAGGACCGTATTGCCTGGGCCTCTTCCTGCTTGAGCTCCGCAGACATAGGGACACTTTCTTCTTGAGACACAGGCCCCAGCCACCTTGCCCCCTCCCTCGGCAGCCAACCATCACCAGTTACTTCCGGACCCAGGAAGTGGAGGACACCGACATAGTGGATCTTGTGGACCCTCCACGAGTTGCTCTGGGCCTACCTCCCCCGAGAGGAGTTACCTTGGACGGAGCCTCTGCACTCCAGCATGCCCGACGCCCTCGACCCCCCTCGGCCACGATCACCTCATCAGCTCCAGATCCAGGACATCCTCCACCGCCATTGAGCTACCTTTCCACGTGATATAGCTGAGGGAGACCTCTCGGCCATACTCGTCAGCCCCATGCTTGACATTTTGGAGAGTGGTATACCATCTACTCGGAGCTGATGTTGCTCCCATGTTTTTATGTTCTTAGTATTCCATGATGAGTTTCCATGGACAGTTTTGTATTACCCCAGTGAGATAGCTATATTTATGTTTTCTTGCTGTTTTATTTTCCATTCCATGATGAGATATGCCATGGACATTATTGTATCACTTTGGTCTCATAGGCCCATTGGGTCTTTAGTAGACGCTTAATATATCTTTCTCTCTCTCTCTCTCTCTCTCTCTCTCTCTCTCTCTCTCTCTCTACCATTCCCAACATGAACAGCCCTTGTATGTGTGTGTAAATGCGCACTTATGTAAGTGATTAAGTGTGTGAACCACCTCTTGTAGCTGTTTATGTGTGTATGTGCTAAGTAGTGATGTCATAGGCACTTGCCATGTGTCATTCCCCCAATGTGTGTTGTGTCAAAAGATAAGGCTCTAAAGCCTATAAGAGCATTGTACTGTTTGAAGCCTTGAACACGTTAAATAAAGGTATCTTTGAGTCATGCAATCACTGCTTCTCTCTCCTTTCAGTTTGAGTCATGACAATGATATTCCATGGATACTTGTAATCATCTTTTGTCTCATAGGCCCATCGGGCCTTTTGTAAGATGTAAATATAACTTTTTTTCTTTCTTTCTTTCTACTACACACACCACCATGTATCTGTTTGAGTCTCCATAGGTGCTGGCTCTACTAACCCTAATCCTAGCCACGAAGCCCACAATGTTCCTAGGAGTGCCTCAGACCAGTGGCTTGGGTGTTGATGGCACATTTTTTGGAGTAACTTTGTTGGTGCTTTCACCTTGTCCATTTGCGGGGGGTAATAGGCACAGGACTTCGGATGGAAGATCTTGTATCTGCTGATTAAGGTGGTGGGATGGGTGTGATGGTATGGGCTGTCTAGGTGGGTGGGAAGCCTTCCGAAAGAGCCCTGTTGAACATATGGCCGAGGAGGGGTGCTAGAGTTTCCCTACATGGGAGATGTGCTCCGCCAAGAGGCCCTTGTGGTCCTGTGATCTACTGTTTTTGAGTCTCTGGATGGCTCGGGCCACATTGGCAGGTGTGAAAAAGTGGATATGATGGGGCGTGGATGTGATGGTGGTGGGATGGGGGGCTGATCTGGTAACTCATATAGGGATCGTGCGTATGTGGGCCATATGAATGGTGATGTAATGGGTGGGCATTTCTGCCCTATTTTCTTCCAGCCATTGTTACAGTTCACACCTTTGAGAGATTTGTATAAGTCCTTGTATTGGCCCTTAACATGTGCTCGTTCTTACGTCTGGTTGTGTGTGTGTGTGTGTGTGAGAGAGAGAGAGAGAGAGAGAGAGAGAGAGAGAGAGAGTTCCGATCAACTTTCATGCAGGCACCTGAAGGCTTGGCATCAAGAAATATGCCTAGAAATCCAACCAATCAAATTTTCACTGTTGAGGTTTTGGAAAGGAATCCATCGAAAAATCATGGGCTTGTGACATCCATGGCTGCTGGGAACAATGTCATTGTAGTGGGTACAGACCGAGGGTGGCTCATTCGACATGATTTCTCTGGAGGAGATTGCTTAGGTAAGAGTGATATAAAAGTGTGACTTGTATTTTGTTAAAGTTTTCCTTAATTTAATCATGAAGATTGCTCTTTGGAAGTAAGCTTGAGAAGATTTTGTGTGCTTCTGCTTTACATGTACCTGTTTCTTCCTGGCTTTTCTTAGCATGTAAGGGAAGTCCTTGATTTGCTGTGTTTTTCTGTGACAGAGCTTGACTTGAGTTCAAGCAAAGTTTCTGAACAGATTGTGCTTCGAGTGTTTGTTGATCCTGGTGGGAGACATGCTTTGGCAGTAGTTCGAACAAACGTTGGAACAGAAACTCACTATTTACATACAAAATCGAAAAAGTCACGCATCTTAAGCAGACTAAAAGGTCTAGTTGTTTGTGCTGTGGCTTGGAATAAGCATCAGCTAAGTGAAGGTAATTTGTTGGTTGACTCATTGCTCCTTGTTTTGGCTTGCTAGTGTTTAGCTGGGGAAACATTGGCTAGAGTTTATGGAGGACTATTACAATTCAATTGATTTTTGGGTGGGTCCAGCCACGACACGGGACATTGTTATTGGAACATCTGGAGGCCAGCTTTATGAGACATCTTTGGAGGAGAAAGAGAAAAAGGAGAAACCACTGAAGCTGCTTTATGAGCTCACTGAACTTAATGAACCTATTGTTGGGCTTCAAGTAAGTCACTTTTAATACAGCAATAGACAATTGAGCAAGGTGTACTTTTAAAGTTTGCATTGAAATGTGCCATCATTAGCCTGCGTGGCAGGTTCGCCTGTGTGGTGGTTCTGATCTGCTGGGAAATTGATGATGATAAGATGGAGTTCTAGGCTAGGCATTCTTACTGTTTGTATGTTTTGAGGGTTTTCTTATTTTCATTATGATAGATGGAAACCAGTAGCGTAGGACCACAAGTGCGATACTTCTTGATGGCAGTTACTCCAACGCGACTCTATTCATTCACTGGTTTGGGGTCGTTAGAGGTTGGTGAATTCTCAATTTTCGGAAAGATTGTTTTCATCAGAAACAAAGTGTCACGCAAGTATACAACACAACGACAAATCTTAATGCCCTGTGCATATGGTACTTTTAGGCAACTTTCTCTGCATATGTGGATAGACCGGTTCGTTTCACGGAACTGCCGGGTGAACAATCCAACAGGTAAATTAATGTGTTTAGAACAAAGGAAGCTAGTCCCTAAAGGAATAACATAGCTCTTTTGAGTTCTTTGTAGGTATGGATTTTTTTTGCACTTAGTGCTAATTAATTACTTGGTTCTGTTGGATGGTCTGCAGTGCGGTGCATTTTTCTGCCAAGCAACGCCGGACCGAAATTTTTGCTTGGCTTGCTGGGCCAGGCATTTACTTTGGGGAGTTGAACCTTGCTTTACAGCAGAGGTAAGCAGATATTAAATCCAGGTTTATCATTGGTTCATCTTAAGGGGATCTTAAGCATATTTGTTCAGTTGACATCATGGTGCTGATTGTTTTTTGGCTTTGGGCTCTCAAATTTTCAATGCACAAAATAGCATAGAAGATTATTTTGTGGAGAACAAGTCTCTTCTCGAATACAGTAAGCTGAGCGATGGGGCCTCCATAAAACCATGTTCTCTTGCATTGTCAGAGTTCCACTTTGTACTTCTGTACGAAAATAAGTTAAAGGTATGTGTATTTCCCTTAAGAAATGAGGTATTTCAGTCAATAGATATTTTATATGCTGTGCAGGATGTATGCTAGGTGGGCAGGTGGTGTAGCTGGCAACTTTGCGCTTGATTTTTTCACGGCTTGATAGTCACGTCTTCTAAACAGGTGGTAAACAGGGTAAGCCAGAAGGTAGTGGAGGAAAAACAGTTTGACTCTCTGTTGGATCACAGCACGGAAACCATGCTTGGGCTATGCACTGATGCTATTGGCGGGGCAGTCTATGCTTTCAATGAGAATACATTGTATGAGGTCGGTTATTAAACTCACAATCTCTTTTGTCAGTGGTACTACACTTATAGCACCATTTTCAGATAGAATTTAAATTTGTAGGTAATAGTTTTGTTAATCTGGTGTATAAAAAGGCAAGCACGGGATCACACTCACAAGCAAAATCCTTTCATGCACACAACCTGTGCTTAGATGCACAAGATAGGAGGAAATTTACTGCTGACTCTTGTACAACAGATGGTTACACCCTTCGAAGAGCTTTCGTGGATGCTTCTTGTAAATTGGCGCTTGTTGCTGCCTGAGGGTTGCTTGGAATGCTGTTGGGAAGTAAGGAAGGGGTTGGACCCTTTCATATGCTTGAAGTGCAGCTTGGCTAGATTGAACTGGGGGTACCTAGTTGTGGTGCATGTAATTGGTAAAATGCTTGTCAGGCTGGTCACCTGCTTACCTTGGCATCTCTTGGCAGCTGGCTGCCAAATTAAAGCTTGTTGGCTGTTCAGATGTAATTCTTTCAGCCCTCCTGTATGCCACCTGCTACTTCTCAGTATGCCTAGTTACGGCTTTATTTTTATGTTATTTAATGCGAAACACATGATCCACAAAGTTGATAAATGTGTAGTGAACCATGGAGATGACCAAGAGTTCCTCCAGAGGCGCCCCCCCCCCCCCCCCCCCCCCCCCCCCCCCCCCCCCTTTTCAGAATGCGCAGCGGAAGACTAACGCACGTAAGAGACGCATCACCATCGAGCTCCACGAACACCCCCAACGGGCACTGCAGCATCCCTCCACTGGGCTCCCATCTCCCGGTGAGTTGCCTCCCAAAACACCGGCCGGAGGAGATGATTATGACAAGGTGCCACTCTAGCCTATATATGGCTCTTCAACTTCCTATGCTTCCACTTATGGGATAATCCAAGGCACCTTTTAGCCATAGATCACAAGCTCGAAATTGCCAACCTTCTAACACCCTCCCTCGATTCGAGCTCCGCAAGCCAATGAGGTGCGAGGGGGTCGCCCAGGACCACACACGCCCCGGCTCTGATACCATGTCAGAATGCGCAGCGGAAGACCAACGCACGTAGGGGACGCATCACCATCGAGCTCCATGAACACCCCCAACGGGCACTGCAGCATCCCTCCACTGGGCTCCCATCTCCCGGTGAGCTGCCTCCCAAAACACCGGCCAGAGGAGATGATTATGACAAGGTGCCACTCTAGCCTATATATGGCTCTTCAACTTCCCATGCTTCCACTTAGGGGATAATCCAAGGCACCTTTTAGCCATAGATCACAAGCTCGAAATCGCCAACCTTCTAACCACCCCCCCCCCCCCCCCCCCCCCCCCCCCCCCCGCGGCCCGGGCGCCCCCCCCACCCCCCTCGTTTTTTTTTCCTGAAAAAAGATCCTTCTATTAGTTAACAAAAAACAGCCTAGAAGGGCTAAATACATCTGCGAAAGGCTAGATACCAACTCGCCTCCATGTACAGGGCGAGGATTAAAGAACATGATGGGACTTCTCCTTCGGCTGGCCACTCTATGAGAAGAAGGCTATCTCATACAAGGGGTGTGGGGGAGGGAATAACCATACAGGTGGTCTGTAGTGCCAAGTGGGCTCACCACCTCTATCTGTGAGAAAAGGGCCAGGTCACCAGAGCCGCAAGAAGGCTTCCTGCCGCTTCCGCTTCCACATACAGTCACAGCCAGTGCCTCCCCCCTTGGTTGAGAATTATTCTGAAAGCTCACTTACTAGTGGATTACCACAAGCTTCGACACACCCATTCACATATCTTCCTTGAACACATTATGAACAGTTGACACATCCAACCAAAGCACTCTCTTCATTCCAGCACCTGTAGGGTGGCTGCGTTTTGCTGATGATGTGTGTTGATGGGCTGAGAACCCCTCTGCACAAGCTGGTCTGGTCGCCCTCTTGCTATGGTGCGTGTTCCTCCCTTGCTTGCCTGTGATGCTGAGAGTAAAACGCCACAAGCTTCCTTGGCTGAGAGTGGCACAGGTTGCCTCAAAAGGTGTGCCGTTAAGTCACTTTAGATAGGAGACTTTCTTAGTCCATTCTTTTGGTCCACTCTCCCAATCTGGTCCCAGACATTGTGTGAGACTTTGACAAGGGCTTGACACCGACTTAGCCTTCCTAGACACTTGAGCAATGGGTCCAATAAGTGTCTAGTTGGGCTTGTACAACCATTACATCTTGCAAAGAAGGTTACAAAAGACTCGTGCCTCAGGCATGACCGGACCAAACCCTAATGACCTATATGGCACCTAATGACTCATCCCTTGACAACATTCTCAAGCCCCATCAGAAAATGGATCCTCTATCCTAGATAAAGGAGAATGTCCAAATGGCACCCTAGGGCAGATGGTGCACATGACATCCCCTCCTACTTATCTTGATGACAGGGCTACCATTGCTTTCGAGCAAGCCATGAACATCTGTCTTCTCAAATGACGCATGTAATTAAGTCTTGAATGTTGAAATCTTCTCCTCATTAGGACCTTTGACCGGCATGTCCTCAACATATAGAACGATGACCAACAAATCCTCTTTCGTCCTCTTGACATAGAGGGTACTTTCTGTTGGATTGTTGCAATTAATCAAGTGCAACTAAGTATGCATGAATCTTCTCATACCATGCTTTGGGAGCATGCTGAAGGCCATATAGCTTTCTTTTAACTCATGACTCTTCTGAACAAATCCACAAGGTTGAGATACATACACCTCCCCATGCAAATCACCATTCAAGAAGGCAGTCTTGATGTCCAACTTATGTACATGCCAATCATGATGTGCTACCAATGCAATAATACACTTGATGGTAGTCATACGTGATGTGGGAGCAAAGGTCTCATCATAATCAATGCCCTTTTGCTGAGCACAACCCTTTGCAACAAGTCTCACTTTGTAGCGATCTCAACAATACCATGTGCTTTATGCTGAAGCTTGTAAATTCATACCAATGGCCTTCTTGCCATAAGGCAAATCTGTTTACGCTTAAGCTTGTAAATTCGTACCAATGGCCTTCTTGCCATAAGGCAAATGTGTTAAATACCAGATGTCATTGTTAAGGATAGAATCATACTCTTCCTGCATGGCACACACCCACTAATCATTTTCTTGTGCTTATTGAAAGGAAAAAGTTTCCTCTTCATTGCATGTGCTGCTAATCAGAGCATGATCCACAAACATTTTGGGCTGAATGTGTCTTGTAGCCACCCTGTAAAGAGGCTTTTGCCTTTGCCTCTTTGACTGGCAGCAAATGCATTATATCCTCAACATGCAAGACATACCGGTTTTGCTGGGATCGCTCTTCTTGCAGGAGCACAACAATAAGCTTATCAAAAGTGAGGGCATTTGGATTACCCTTCATCATGAGACTGATGGTAGATGCAAAACTCTAGTATGAGTCCAGGAAAGCATTGAGGACGGTAGGCACCAAAGAACTGTCCGGATAGGCCTCATCAACACTTGCAAGTTGCTCTCTGAAATCCAAGAAACTCATTCATCGAGTCTCCCTCACTCATGTGTTCAAATTCAAGCTGCCTGCGTAAGCAAGCGACACATGACTCATTACGTACATGGTACAATGTTGCAAGTGCATCCCAAGCGTCTTTAGCAAACTTACATGGTACAATGTTGCAAGTGCATTCCAAGTGTCTTTAGTAGACTTACATGAGCAAATGTGCAGGATCCTGGATAATACCCCTCTTCATTGACACTGCAATCAAGGCATGGGCATTTGCATCTCTACTATCCCATCTTGCTTGCTCCGCAATAGGAGGGGGTGCAGCTGTAGCCACAATGGATGCAGAATCACCTTCCAATGTACCTGTAACACCTCGCAGGCTTGCTAGTGAGGTAGGGCATGCCTCAACCTCATTAACCACATTCCAAAACCCCTTTGCAACCAAAACATGCCTCATCATATAGGACCACTTTTGCAAAAAAACATCTGACCCACACCAAATGTAACCTGGCCAATACACTGCAAGTGTAGTGCCCACTTAATGCAACCAATTTAGCTGCCAAGCGACCCAGTGATGACGGAATACCTGCAAATGTATTGAAAGTGGACTGACTCTAGTGAGTAGAAAGCTTTGCTGGTAAGACTGGCGGCGGATGATGAACGAATCGATGCGGATGCAGCCAATGATGTCGACTTGCTGACATCTGATGGTGACCTGAGATGATGGGCGGTGCTGCTGTGGTGGCCACCAAGCGCTGCTATGGTGGCGGCTCTGGCGGACTGAGGCGGCTATAATGTCTACATTGCCAAGAGCTCTCTCTTGTCAGGCCTACAAATTCTGAGGGGAGGATGCAAGGAGGGAGAGGTTACTAGCATGAAAGATGTATCTAATACCAAATGTTGGAGCAGAAGAACAATGGTAATGTGGCACCTAAATCCTCAAATAAAAAGTGATCAAACTGAAGTCAACACTAAATTGAGCCTTGACAGTACATTTCTATAACCCATAGATCTGAGTGCCATGATTTGACATTTAAACTTTGATTGGATATGCGATCCTTCTAGTAGTCTTTGTGCTATCCTTTTTGTTAAATGAAAGAAAACCCTCATATATGAAATAGGGAAGAGTATAAAGAGTTCATTATGTCATTGCGCTGATTTTTTTTAAGATATGGAATTTGGTTGATCTAATGGGCTCTTATTACTTAGCTCCTTTTTCAGATTGTTATAGATGATGAAGGACGGGATATGTGGCAAGTATATTTGGATGTCAAAGATTACACTGCTGCTCTTGAGCATTGCAGAGATGCATTACAGAAAGACCATGTCCATGCTGCTCAAGTACCACCTTTTCCTGTTTAGCATATTGTGGCATTCTAATTCTAGTTGCTGCTGTTAATATTCTAGTTTGTCATATTCTGAGCTCTGTACTGCTAGAGATACATCACTTCTGTTTTTGTCCAAGCATTTACTTCATGTTGCAGGCAGAAATTGCATTTGCAGCAGGAGACTATACAAGGGCTGCATTCTTTTATGCAAAGGTAGGGCCATCATTGCTGAAAGCAGTATAACATTCTCTGCATGGCTGCATGCCAGCATGCTAGTTCAACAAGATCAGGTCAAATTAAACACTCTGACCCCCCTTCCCCTCCCCCCAAAAAAGAAAAAGAACATTAACAAACAGCAAAAAGATCTGGAATCCACAAAAAAGTCAAGACTTGCTATTAAGGTCATTCTTGAAGCTTCAAACTTGCAGAATTTATATATTTCTTTGATTGTTCACAGACAAATAATGTCTCGACATTTGAGGAAATTGCTCTAAAGTTTGTTGCAGTGGGTGAGCTGGTAGGTTGGTGTACACAATACACAGGGCTTTTCGCAATTTAAATCGCTATATATTATGTAAAACATTTTTGAGTTTATTTAAAGTCAGATCTTCGGGTCCTCTTATTTGGTATTTGGTGATTTCAGGATGCATTAAGGACATACCTTCTTAGGAAGTTAGACAATCTAAGTAAGGAAGATCGATCTCAAATCACGATGATATCGACCTGGGCTGTGGAGCTGTACCTACACAAGGTGCTTTGGCCTGCTCAACTTCGTTTGTTCAGCTCTGTCATGTGAACTTAGCCAGCATCATTGAAACACACTAAACGTACTAATCATTAGTGCTATTGCAAGTACGCACTTGCGTACATGTGCGCGCGAACACACACACACACACACACACACACGCACACACACGTGTGCGTGTGTGTGTGTGTGTGTGTGTGCATATATACGACCTGCTCGCCGGGACCTGCTCGCCTGTGGACCTGCTCGCCGGGACCTGCTTGCCTGTGGACTTGCTTGCCGGGACCTGCTTGCCTGCGCACGTGTCTGAGAGAGAGCAGATTCTCCTTTGCTTTCCCTCTGGCTGCAGCTCTCACCTGTGTGTGTGTGTGTGTGTGTGTGTGTGTGTGTGTGGTGTGTGTTGTGTGTGAGAAGAGTGTGTGTGGCGACCCTGTTCGACTGCTCGCCTGCGACCCTGCGACCCTGTTCGCCTGCGACTCTACTCGCTTGTGAGCCTGCGACTCTGTTCGCCTGCGAACCTGCGACTGTCCTCGCCTGCGTCTCTGCTCGACTCTGCTCGCCACTTACCTGTCTGATAAAGCCGGCGACCACATGAAAGAATTTGTCCAGCGACAGCGTGAGTCTTCTCTGTGCCGCTGAGTGTGTTCACTCGCCCCTGTGTGTGCTGCGTTGTACATCTCTGTGTGTGTCTGTGCGCGCGTGCGTGCGTACTGTGTGTGTGTGCGTGTTTTTGTGTGTGTGTGTGTGTGTGTCAGCCAGCCCGACTCCTGTTCTACAGCAGCGTTCTACAGCAGCAGTACTTCCTCGTCTGCAGCAGCATTAGGGTTTCTACTTCATTTGGGGCTTGCAGCAGATTCGGCCAGCGGTACCGCAGCAAATTCTTGTTTGCAGCAGCAGTAGGGCTTAGAGCAGTTCTGGGGATTATAGAAAATTTAAGGTGTGCATGATGGAATCACCTGAGCTGGCCATTTATAAGCGTCGGAAAGCAATGAACACCTCGAATTTGGATGCCATGTCTTTGATTAAGGAATGCCTGCATGAGGATTTCGAAGAAGCAAGATGTGCTTGGGAAGGACCTGCTCCAGTCACAGAAGTGCGTATTCCGGTGCAGGAGCTCATGGATCCGGTTGCGCAGTATGCATTGAATGCAGTGATTCTCTTTTTCCTGGGCAAGATGCCTAGTGCACAGGATGTGGGACAATGGGTTGATTTCTTGCTTAAGCGTCAAGCAGTCCGGGGTGTTTATTTTGGAGCAAGAGGATTCTATGAGGTCTTGTTAGCAGACATGGAAGCTAGAGATGCTTTGTTGGAAATGTCTCCCCTCTTCTTCAATACGCAAATGACTCATGTTCTTCCCTGGGCTCTTACTAAAGATTATCAGAGCCTTATTCGACATAAGTGCCCGGTTTGGGTTGAGGTGGTGGATTTTCCTCGTACTTGGCGTCATTTTCTTCCTTTGTGGCTGCTCAATTGGGCAAAGTGATTTGCCCCCCGAAGTTGGATGCCAATACAAATCGTTTTTGTATTCTATGTGCTCCTACGGGCATTACCGTTGATTCTGGGGACGCAGTGGTCGGAAAGCGACCATTCAAGCTTAAATGGGGGAAATTTGCCAATTCCTGTTTTCGCTGTGGCAAATTTGGTCATATGCAATCTGAATGTTCTGAACCAAATCTACAACCCCCTCCTTCGGCTGTCCCTACCCCTCAGACTCCTCCTCCAGCGAAATCTTCCCCTGAGGCACAATCTAAAGGTGCTTCCGCATCCACATCAACAACTGGACTAAATAAAGGTAAAGGGAAGCAGTCTCAAATGCCAAGTGTTCCTGCTTCCCCGAACATCAAAGACAAGGGCAAAGAGAAGCTTCCTGCTACTCAAGCGTGGATAGTACCCAAGAAAACTGTCAAAGCACGTACTCTACCATCTTCTCGCAATTATGTGCCCCCCTTGAAGAATGTTGCTCAGCAAAAACTGCCTTGTAATGATAACTCTTCCTTGGCTCAGGCCTGGGATAAAGTTGTTCGATCTTATAAGGAAGTAGTTACAGGGGACACCGCTTCAACGTCGGATGGCCATCACTTGTTTCCTCCACATTCGAGTTTTGATTTGGCAGCTGATGTTTCCGCGACAGATGCGGATGTGTCCATGGGCACGAGTTCTTAAGCTTTCTGTTGGTTTTCTCGCCCACTGTATATACCATTTAAGATGCATAGTTCTATACATTGCATTTCATATAATGTGCGCGGATTATGCAATCAGGATAAATGGAGGCTAACCTGGCACTATGTACATACTTGCAAAGCAGATATTGTTGTTCTTCAAGAGCATAATCAGCATAATTTTGCCGGACAAACTTCCTATTTTGCGGGATATTGGATAGCTTATGCAGGATCCGCTGGATACTCTGGAGTGCTGATGCTTGTTCGCCATGAATTATTTCCCATGTTGGTATTCAATGATCCAGCTGGCAGATGGATGGTCATTCAATGTATTATCAATGGGGAAGTTTTTGAGTTTGGTGGTGTGTATGCATACACAGCCTCTACTGACAGGGCTCGTTTGTGGCATGCCATCTCCTCTTATTGTTGGCGTTCTAATGCATTTCTTTGTGGCAATTTTAATAATGCTCCAAATCATGTGGATAATACTACTGGACATTCTCACATGCTTCATGTGGAACGACAAGCTTGGGATCTCTTTCAGCACACATGTAATGCCTTGGATTTGTGGCCTCTGTTGCAAGCCAATGATCCAGGATTCACATTTCAGCATAACGCTCGATCAATGTATCGTGCTCGTCTGGACCGATGGTATCTCTTTCAGATGCAGCAGTATGATGATTTTGTATGTGATATGTGGATTGATTACTCCTTGTGTCTCTCGGATCATGCTCCGATATGCTTGAAAATACAATTCGGTTCATGTTCTGCCAATGATTCATTAACTAGAAAGAGACTTCTGCATGTCAATAATGCTTATCTTAAGCATGAGGTTTTTCGCAATCTGATTGTGGATATTATTTCGCCATTGATCTCTCAAATGCATGTTGATATGGACACAGCATGGTTTCGTTTTGTTATGCGGGTTCAATGTGTGATCCAGGATTATGGCAGACACTATTTATCGCATTTCAGAGAGCAAGTTCAACAGGCCAAAGGCACTTGTCAAAGTTTGATGCATCTGGCTAACACTTCATCTCTTACTGAAATCCAGATGACAGAGTTGCTTTCTGCTCGTGCTTTGTTGCATCGTAATGATGAGAGAAAATTGGCAAAGTGGCAGACTAGAGCTCGCCAAAAGGCTATAGCGGATAAAGGATGCACTTCTAAACAATTCTTTCGTCATCTACATCTTTCTAGGCAGTCTCAAACTATTAAGAGGATTAAACTCCCGACTGGTGATTGGACTACCTCTCGTGTGGGGCTTGCACGGGCCATGGAATCTCATTATGGCAAGATTTTTGAGGCCTCTTCTCTCACGCAGGAAGGTCGAGAGGCTCGTCGCTTGTTTTTATCTCAAGTTGCTCCGATTTTATCGGCCCACCAGGCTCAGCTTTTGGAAGCCGCCTTCACGGAGACAGAATTGTATGCTAGTTTGTGTGATTTGGGCCGTTGGAAATCTCCCGGTTGGGATGGCCTTACTGTAGAATTTTTCTTGTCGTTTTGGCACTACCTGGACCAGCCACTATTGTTAATGATAAACAGGGCATGGGAGCAACAGGTTTTGCCTTCATCTTGGAAAGAAGGCTTGCTCAAGTTGATTCCAAAGCAAGCACTTTGTGAAGAGTTCTCGCAATGGAGGCCGATTACGCTCATGCCTGTGGTTTATAAATTGCTGGCTAAAATGCTTGTCAATAGACTTAAAGGGTTTTTGCATGATGGTTTGCATCCATCTCAGTATGGCTTCATTCCACGAAGGCAAATTACTGATAATCTAGCAAATGTCATCATTGGCATGGAGTATGCGAAATACACTCGACAAGATGTATTGGTCATGTAGGTTGACATTGAAAAGGCATTTGACACTGTTCTTTGGGATTACATTGCAGATACCATGCTTCGGCTGGGATTTGGGCCTACGCTATCCTCTGTGGTTTATTTCTTGTATGCTGACAGTACCTCTGCCGGTTTGTTGGATGGTTTTCTCACAGATCCTTGGCATTTGGGACGTTCAGTAAGGCAAGGTTGTCCTCTCAGTGCTTTGCTTTATGCGATTGCTACTCATCCCCTGCTTATGTATTTGGAGTCTTTGACTTCGTCTGGAAGATTGCAGGGCCTGAAATTACCCTCTGGGAAACATTTTATTGGGCAAGCTTATGCGGATGATTCTCTCTTTATGCCTCGCAATCACCAAGATGATGTGGAACAAATTATGCACACTCTTCATTTGTTTGGATTGGCAGCAGGCCTCAAAGTGAATTTTCGTAAATCCAAACTATTGGCTCTGACTGAGTATGATTGGCATAAGCTGCTTTGGCCAGGCGAACTTGTTCCTCCGAACATTATAGTTCGTCATTTGGGTTATCCGATGGGTTGGACTGTATCGGCTACACGGAAATTGGATTGGGTAGCCGAGCGCTTGCACTCCAAGTTACATTATTGGAAGTTGTCTACTTGGCCGCTTCATGTGCGTCTTAGAATTGTGCAATGCATTCTTGTAGCTTATGTGCAGTTTTATCTACCTTTGCTATATTGGTCTCAATCCCGCTTGAAGTCCCTTATGTCAAGTATATTGGCGCATTTCTGGCGCACTTCATCTCGTGGAAAGGGCCTCAGATTGTTATCCATGGACAAGTTATGCTCTCCTAAGCGCCTTGGAGGGCTGAATATTTTGGATTTGAGACGTCATGTTTTGGCTAGGAAAGCTATGCTTTTGCCGGTTTTGTTGGACCAGCAGCAACCCTGGACTCTCATGGTGTCCCATTTGTGTCGGCATATTGTCACGCCATTCTATGGTCATTGGCAACCCACATACTGGGATCTTATATGTGGAAAACTTGAAGGACACATTCCGGGATGTCCTTTCACTTCTTCTCTCATTATTGATTGGAAGGAAGTTACTTCACATATGATATGGCATGGTTCCCGATCTTTGATGGGCAATTCCCTGCGGCTAGAGAGTTTGCATTGGAGTCGTGTATTTTCTTCCACTTTGGTTGACCGTTCACCTTGTCAAGCATATTTTCTATCTCAAAAAGGAATATGTCAGAGACATCAGGTGGTGGATGACACTGGTCAGGTTCTTTCCTTCTCTGTTGCGGCGGATCGTTTTCAATTGGGATCCCATTATTCTCATCTTTGGACAGAAATTCAGCGGATGATTGCTGATATTTCTCCTTTACCTCGCTTGAATGTGGATTCCCGTCTATCTGATTGGAATCTTGGAACCACTGCTATGAAATGTATTTCAGCTGGGGCAGTTTATGCCCTCTTGCAATCGGATGCATGGATAGTCAGACATGGTAATCAGCTATGGTCTCTCTCCAAATCTTCAATGTGGTGGAAACGTACATTGTTTCGCATTTGGAAAAGTCATCTGCCTCTCAAAGAACGCCTGTTCTTGTGGCGCTGTTTGGTTGGTGCTCTTCCTGTTGGTAGCTTGCTACATGCACGTCATATTGCGCCTTCATGTTGTGTCCGATGTAAAGCTACTGAGGAGACTGTCCCACATTTACTATGGGGTTGCGTATGCTCCAGATCGTTCATTCGCCGGGTCTCGACTGCTCTTCGCCTTCGTTTCCCTTCGGGCATTTTTCACAGACGGTTTTGGCTTTTTGGGGTGTTACAAGCATCACAGTCTCAGTTTGCTGTATTTTTCAACTGGGTCCGATTCTGGGTCTTTTGGACCATATGGCATGTTCGGAACAACCTCATATTCCAAGCCAATGACATTGATCCCTTCCATTACTTCAAGTTCTCGCTTGGTCACGCGCTTCATTTTGCTTATGATGCTGGGGACATCACTCTTGATGCTTATAGGATTTACTTTGATTGCTTCTAGGTAGTGAAGCCTATAGTTACTCTTCTTTTTCTGGGTTTTCCTCGCTTAGAGGTTTCCCACTTGTAAATAAATCAAGGATTTACAAAAAAAGTGTGTGTGTGTGTGTGTGTAGACTGCTCGCCTGCGTTCCAGTTCACCATCGCCTGCGACCCAGCTCGCTTATTGCCTGCGACCCCCTTTGCCTTTGAAGCTGCGACTCTACTCACCTGCGACCCTGGTCGCCTGTTCGACTGCTCGCAGTTCGCCTATCGCCTGCAACCCAACTCGCCTATTGCTTGCGACCTTATTCGCCTCTTCGCCTGCGACTCCCTTTGCTTCGAAGCTGCAAGTCTACTCGCCTAAATTTCAAAGCCTCTTGTATACAGCATACAGCTTTCCAAAAAAAAAAAAAAAGAGTTGTTTAGCAGTGTTGTACATACTCTTGCAATTATGTCTGAGACTGTTGTGACCTATGCTCGCCGGGATAATGCTGCAGACAGTAACAAGAGGCAGCATGCTGCAATTGAATCTGTCACCATGATCAAGCAAGATTCGTCGGATGCACAGTTTGTATATGAGGCTTTATGTGAGGACTTTGTAGACAGTCGTGTCAAATGGAAGGACCCGCCTCCTTCTTTCAGTTATAAGATTAAATTGCCGACGATTGTGTCTCCTCTGCGTAGATACTCAGAGAAAGGGATTATTCTCTTCTTTCCAGGTAAAATGCCTTCTGCGCAAGAAGTAGCTCAATGGATTCAGTCCATTTTAGGTGGACCCTTTGTAGATGGAGTTCACTTTGCAGCAAGGGGTTTTTATGATGTATTACTGTCTGATGGTCAATATAAGCAGCAGATGCTTGAATCTTCCCCCCTTATGTTTGGTATACAGTTGGTACATGTGTTACCTTGGTCCCCGACCAAGGACTATCAGTCCTTGATTAGGCATCGTTGTCCTGTTTGGGTCAAGGTCGTGGATTTTCCAGAATATTTGAGAGAACATTTGCCAGGTATAGCAGCCACTCTGGGCAAAGTGGTTTGTGCACCTCGTCCTACAGGAAACAAAAACAGATTTTGCATCTTGTGGGATACAGACCATGAGCAACCACCAGCAATTGCTGTTGAAGTAGAAAATGTGCGTGGCATGGGTGCACGTTACTTCAAATTAAATTGGGGAGTCTTTGCAGGTGCTTGTTTCACTTGTCATAAGTTTGGGCATATGGCTTCTGAATGTCCTTCTCTGCTGCATCCTCCGCCGTTATCTGCTGTACCTCCCATCTCAGCGAATGAGCAGCCAACTCAAATTAAGGAGATACCAACAAATCAAGCCACTCGAAATACTCAAAAGGAGAAAGAGAAAGGAAAAGCTAAAGTTTCTCCACAAGCTGTTTCTTCTTTGGCAGTGTCTAATCAACCCAAGGATAAAGGAAAAGATAAAATATCTTCAGCTAAATGGAAAACTCCGAAAAAAGCTACTATGGTTCGTCGTGCTCCTGTTCCTTCACGTAATTGGACTGCATCTGCCACTATTACACAGTCTTCCACTTCATCGACTATGCTTTCTAGAATATGGTCAGATGTAGTTCGAGGTGCTTCCTCGAGTATGGATGCCGATGTAAATGCTTTGGATATGTGTGTTGATACGAATATGCATGAGTCTCTCTTGATTCAGGGCGAGGGCTCTCTCCCTGATTCAGTTGTTGTTATGCAGCATTGATTTTGCTGGCTGTTCACTGTATATACCTTTGTACAGATTTGATGTTTGATGCTCCAATAAAATGTCTTTCGTACAATATTAGAGGACTTTGTGATCCAAGTAAATTTAGGTTGTTTTGGCACTATGTACATAAAATGCAGCCTCATCTGGTGTGTGTGCAAGAACACAATCAGCATACCTTAGTGGGTCAATCAGGTCACTTTGCTGGTTATGATATATTTTATGCGGGCACTCAGCATTACTTGGGAGTTTTTATGCTTGTTAAGCATGATCTACAACCAATGTTGGCCTACAATGATTCTGCTGGCAGATGGATGGTCATTCAATGTTTATTGTATGGACAAATTTATGAATTTGCAGCAGTTTATGCACCACAAAGCTCAGCTGACAGGGCAAATATATGGTCACAAATGTTGGCTTATCCCTGGCTCCATAATGCATTCCTTTGTGGAGATTTTAATAATGCTCCATCTCCTGAATTTAACTCCACTGGAAGAACTCATATGCTTGGAGCTGAACGCAGAACATGGAATGCTTTGCTCTCTTCTTGCAATATTTTGGACCTATGGCAACATGTATTCCCTCATCTGCAAGGGTTTACTTTTAACCACAATGCTTTTCCACATATCTGGACACGTCTGGATCGCTGGTATTTGTTACATGCTGATCAATATGATGATTTTGTTTGCAAACTATGGATTGATCGTTCCATGTTACTCTCTGATCATTCTCCTTTATGGTTAGGCCTTTATTTCGACATGCCACAAGATCTCTCTATTCTTCAGAAACATAGGTTGTTGCTTTTAAACAACAGTTATCTTGTGCATGCTGATTTCAAGGAAATGGTTTTGCAAGCCATTGAGCCCTTGCCCCTTCAAATGCATGAGGACATTGACATTGCTTGGTTTCAATTTGTTCAGCGCATGCAGGTTGTGATCTGTGATTATGGTCGTTATTACATGGCCGACTTGCGGGATCAGATCTTGCAGGCTAAAGAAACATGTCAATCCATGGCTGATCTTGCTCAGTATAGGATTTTAAATACTAATGAACAAGAATCTTTAATGGAGGCTAAGCATTTCCTCATGCTAAATGATCAGAGAAAATTGCAAAAATGGTTGACACGTTCGCGACATCGAGCTATCATAGATAAGGGTTGCTCTTCCAAAGATTTTTTCAAAAATCTACATGCTTCAAGACAAAAGGAATGCATCAGAAGGGTGAAAAAATCTGATGGTCAATGGACTCATTCTTTATCGGAGCTCTCATATATTGCTAGTCAGCATTTTGCAGCTCTTTTTGCTAAACCGCCAACGACTTCGTCTGACATACTTGATGCTCGTTATGCTTTATTGCATCATGTTCAGCCCATTATTTCTCCACAGGATGCATTGGAATTAGAATCTGCGTTCACTGATATTGAACTTAAAGATGCTTTACGTTCAATGGGTCGATGGAAATCTCCCGGATGGGATGGATTGACAGTGGAATTTTTCCATGCTTTTTGGCCTCAGTTGGAACAATCATTGCTGTATATGATCAATGAAGCTTGGGCAAATGATGTACTACCATCTTCTTGGAAAGAAGGATTGGTTAAGCTTTTCCCTAAACGGGATCTTTGTGAAGTTTTCTCTGATTGGAGGCCCATTACTCTTATGCCTGTTATCTATAAGCTTCTGACTAAGATGTTGGCAAATCGTATTAAAGGATTTTTACATGATGGTTTGCATCCTGCGCAATATGGTTTTGTGCCTCGGAGGCAAATCAATGATAATCTAGCCAATGCTTATATTGCCATTGAATATGCCAAATACACTAAGCAGGATGTACTCATTTTGCAGGTTGATATTGAGAAAGCTTTTGATTCTGTGCATTGGGACTATATAGCTATGACTATGAGTTCTCTTGGTTTCGGTGCAAAGTGGCAAAATATTGTGTATTGGCTCTATAATGACAGTGATGCTTCTTTGATTTTGAGCTCTTCTCTATCAGATTCTTGGAAATTGGGGCGTTCAGTTCGCCAGGGTTGTCCGCTTAGTTCCTTGTTGTTTGCTATTGCCACACATCCTTTTCTTTGCTATTTGGATTTTTTGCAAGCCACTGATGAAGTGCATGGCTTACAGCTTCCTGCTGGGCATACTTTCCTGGCTCAGGCTTATGCTGATGATTCTTTTTTTATGCCCAAGAATACGCAACAAGATCTTCAGAGATTAATGAAGGCTTTGGAACTTTTTGGTCTGGCTGCTGGTTTGAAAGTAAACTTCCGTAAATCTACCTTGCTTGCGCTTAGTGTACGGCAATGGCATCATGTATTGTGGCCCGGTGGAATACCTCCTGCTGGACATATCGTTCGTCATTTGGGTTACCCTTTGGGTTGGCAGCTGTCATCTTCACAAATGATTCAATGGGTTATGCTAAAATTGAATCGCAAAATTGATTATTGGCAGCTTTCCACTTGGCCTCTTCATGTACGTCTCAGGATAGTGCAGGCTATTGTGATGGCTTACATACAGTTCTTTCTTCCATTGATTATGTGGAGGAAAGCTGATATAGATCGGTTTATGTCTCTGACAATGGCAATTGTGTGGAAAACTCAACATCGTAAAAAGGGTCTTCGTCTTTTGTCAATGCCAAAGATGTGTTCTCCAAAGATTTGGTGGCTTGAACATATTGAATATTCATTTTCATGTGCTTGCTCGTAAATCCACTTTGCTGTTGGAATTTGTACAACAGCGCCAGCCATGGGCTATTATGTTGGGTCATATGTGTATGTCTATGTCTTCACCTGCTTTTGGAAAGTGGACTGTTACGTATTGGGATGCAATTTTCAGCCATTTCAATGGAAAGATTGTCGGCTGCCCATTTTCATCTAAGTTAATTTTTGCCTGGAAACAGATTACGCAATATCTTTTTTGGAATCCGAGGCTTAATGCGCAATCTTCTTCACTTCGCCTTGAGAGTATTCATTGGTCGAAGGCTTTTGATGTACCCCTGGCTTTACGTGAGCCTAGGAAGGCATATTTCCTTTCAAAGAAAGGAGTTTATCTTATTGATGATGTTTTGGATGCTGCTGGCCATGTGCTTTCTTTTGTGGTTGCCGCCAAGAAATTTGGTCTGGGGATGCATTATAGATCAATCTGGCAGCTTATTCGGGAGCTTCTTGCTCCTTTTGAACCAATTGCAGATTTGGATCGTTCTGATCGTTTGGTTGATTGGAGTCTTAAAAGAGAACAACCTGCACGAGGCCCTTTATCAATGACTAAACTTTCGGTTCATTCGATATATCATTTCTTGTTGCCTGCCTCTTGGGTTCAAGAACATGCAAATCAGATTTGGCATCTTCATAAAAGTCAGGCTTGGTGGAAACAGCGGCTTCATTCTCTTTGGAAATGCAGTCTACCTTTGAAAAGTAAACTTTTTTTATGGAGATGCTTGATTGGAGTCTTGCCAGTCGGCCTTTTCTTGGCTAGGCGACTTTTGGCACCTTCAACTTGTCATAGTTGTGGTGCTTCTCAAGAGACAGTCTTTCATCTTTTATGGAGTTGTCCTCTCATCAGGACTTTATTGGATCGGATTGCTACACGTTTGAGAGCCCGCTTCCGGCAGGCACCCTTTGGGAAATACTTTTGGATCTTCGGTCTTCTCCCTTCACCCCTTAGATCCTATAAAGTCTTCTTTGATTGGGTTCGCTATTGGGCTTTATGGACTACGTGGGAGTCTCGCAACAGGATAGTTTTTGCTGGGCCTCATTTGGATGCTTACTCATTCTTCCGTTCCTCTCTTCAGCAATCTTTATATGACTGTGTCTCTCTTCATGAGATAGACTCATCTCTATATGCTCTTTTTATAGATTGTTTTTAGATGTTTAACTATGTTCACACTGAACATAGTGAACATTCTAGTAGTTTCCCTTGTATATGGTCTTTTTGGTGGGTTTTCCTCGTTTTGAGGTTTCCCACCTGTAATTAATGACATGAAGCTTTACAAAAAAAAAAAGTGTGTGCATATATACATACATACATACATACATACATCCGTTGGGGATACTCGGGAGTGGATTCTGGATAGTGGTGCTTCTAGGCACATGACTCCTTCACGAGAGTTGTTACAGGACCTTCCGAGGCAAACAGGTCACATCTTTATTGGTGACAAGTTCACTATCCCGATTCACAGTGAGGGTAGAGTGGAGAAAGTTCCCGATGGCAAAAGGGGGAAGCATTCCTCCCTTGTTCTTTATGTCCCATCTCTTGACTGTCATCTTTTGTCAGTGCATGAGGTTTGCAAGACTGGCATGCGGGTGGAGTTCGATGAGCATTTAGTTGCTATCCAGGACAAAGCAACAGGCCAAGTTGTTTGGGAAGGCGTGCACATGACATTCCCTTCTACTAAACTTGATGACGGGGTAGACACTTTGCCACCCTTCCTCACTGGTAAAAAGCACACAAAATCACAACCTTTTTCCCCACATGAAACGATATGGTTTCAATGTGCACATGAAACGTTTCAACATTGAAACGTGAAACGAGTTTCAAAGCCACCGAAACGAGTTTCATGGTGACCATGAGTCGCCTCCCTGCCTTCTGCACTTCTGTCGCCAGCTCAGCTTCCGTCCACTGCAATTCAACCATCGCCCACAATTCCGTCTGTTCTCCAGTGCCGCCAATTCAGAGCTCCGCTGCCCGTTTCAGCCTCCAACAGGGGCGGCGATAGTGCAGAGGGCTCCACCACCGCCCTGCCCACGGGCGGCGCTCGCACCTCAGCAGGCGACCCCTGGCGGTGCTCAGCCGCACCTTGGGCTTACAAGGCACAGGACGATTTTTTGGAGATTTTGGGTGCCCAACTCCGGCAACAAGACCATTCCGTCGCCGACTCCGTTAGTCGCCGTCGCCAGAGATCTTCGCATGTGCCGTCGTCTGTCCACGTCGCCTCTACTGCCCACCATCATCTTCGCCGTCTGTCCACGTTGTTAGGAGTTTTTTGAGTATGGTTTTCTAACATATGTACATATATAGCACTGGGATGCCCAATACTCCACCCGATGAAGTGGTAATGAAGCTTTTTTTAGCATGTGATGATGTGTTTGATGCAGATATGTTTGTTGGAAGCGGTGGAAGACTATAACCATTGTAAAATTACATCAATGGCATGATGTTTGGCAACAACAAGGGGAACACATTGTGGAACACCACCAGATTTATGTTCATCAATGATCAGGGTTGGGCTTCCTTAAATCCGGGATCTCGTGAGCTTATGTAGAAGAGCAGGAGTGGATCAGATCTTTGTAGATGGCACGTACGCAATCGGAGATCTTCATCATCAATATCAAGCCAAAGGTGTGCATAATACTTAGGGCCTTAATATATAAAGTCCTTAATACATAAGGGCAATAATGCAATACCATGTAATTTTCTTTAAAAAGGGTGGTGAAATTAAAATAGCAAGCAAAAAAAGGTTCAAACGGAAGGTGGCGGGTGAGAAGGATGGCGGGTGTGATGGATGCCAAACGAGGAGCACAATTTCAGGATTTGCCCGATTCTGCCAGTGGAATTCTTCAAACTCTGAGAAGTATAAAGGATGGCACACTGGTGGCGACATCATGGGGGTTTTCTTTGGTTGAGGATGCCGCCTCTGAGGCCAGTGTGGGTGTGTTGTTTTGTTGGGTTGTTGCCCCTCGGTGTGTGAGTAGAGATTTATTGTGTGAGTTTCCCTTTTCCAGCTTTAGTAAAAGCTGGTGGTGCCCCTCTTTTGTTCTTTGAGTGTGTTCTGGCATGTGTGGGTGGATGTTGCTATAGAGGACTGTCCTTTTCCTTTCGACCCACATGTTTTGGTGCCCCCACCGAGGAACCCAAATCAAGTACCTGCAGTTAGTTGGTATGCCAAAAATGGTGTACGCATACCCAAAGTTTCTTGGTGACGAAGGTGAAGATGTGGATGAGTTTTTGGAGCAGATGGAGATTGCGTGCATTAGCAACCATGTTGAAGACGAAGCCCGGATTCTACGATTGATGAGAATCTGTATCAAGGGAGAAGCTCGTAAGTGGTGGAATGAGTACGAAGCAAAGGAAACAATGGCGAAGCCGCCTCGGAGATTAACAATTGAAGGAGTGAAGCAGGCATTATTGTCGGAATTCCGGATGAAAGAAGATCCAAGTGTGGTGTGGCAGGAGCTTAATGGCTTGCAACAACAAGAGTCTGAAACTGTAGCAGTTTTCCTGCGAAAGTTTGAAGACTTATGGAGCAGGTGGTGTGCAGTTCTTGGAAATGAGAGATCCCCTCTCATGTTTAAGAAGAATGCCTTCATTAATGGCTTGGTGACAACGCTAAGGGTGAAGGTTGATTTGAAGCGGCCAGTGGATTTTGAAGAAGTGGTGCTGATTGCGAAGGAGAAAGAATGGAAGATGCAGCGACAAAAGGGAGCTCGGAATTGCGGTGAATGCAGATTTTGTGCCAGTTTTCGAGACCTATGAGGAACCCCAACAATGGACGAGGGGGATGTACTACACCCCTCCCGTGACAATGACAACTAGTACAATAAGGATTGAGGAGATCCATGAAGTCCCCAAGGTGGAAGTAGCTCCTTGTGTAGCTCTCATCAAGAAGAATGAAGAAGAAGCAAAGACGGTGCCTATGCCGATAAAAGGGGTGAAGCCCGTGTGGAACCCTTTGAACCTTGATGTGGATGTCATAAAATCTAGTGGAAGTAGACCGAAGCAAGTGAAGCAATGGATGTATCAAGTGCCTCCCCATGTCTTTGCCAAAATAAAAGAAAGGGAAGAGCCAAAGAACGCTGTTGCAGTTTTGACGGTGGCTGTTGAGGCCAAGACGGAAGAATCTGTTGCGGAGCCTACCAAAGAGTGGAAGCTGAAGGTGTTGCCGGGTGGTACAAGTGCAATATTGCTTCCATAAAGCGGATTTGGAGCATAATTTGTTTCAAAGCCATCTAGAGCCAGATGCAGATGAAGATGGATAGATATGTTGGAAGGACTACCAGTGGGAGAGAAGACAGTTGGTTTTGTTTTGATCCAGGAGGATGGTGGCGTGTGTTTGCATTGTGGAAGAGCAGTGAGTGCTTCCCTTTTGATCCACGTGGACAACAGTTGTTTGAGAGCTGCTCGACATAAATGTCCTAGCAGGCTGGGGGGTGGGCAAACTATGTTAGGAGTTTTTTGAGTATGGTTTTCTAACATATGTACATATAGATGCATGTTCATATAGCACTGGGATGCCCAATACTCCACCCACTGAAGTGGCAATGAAGCTTTTTTAGCATGTGATGATGTGTTTGATGCAGATATGTTTGTTGGAAGCGGTGCAAGACTATAACCATTGTAACGTTACATCAATGGCATGATGTTTGGCAACAACATGGGGAACACATTGTGGAACACCACCAGATTTATGTTCATCAATGATCAGGGTTGGGCTTCCTTAAATCCGGGATCTCGTGAGCTTATGTAGAAGAGCAGGAGTGGATCAGATCTTTGTAGATGGCGCGTACGCAATCGGAGATCTTCATCATCAATATCAAGCCAAAGGTGTGCATAATACTTAGGGCCTTAATATATAAAGGCCTTAATACATAAGGGCAATAATGCAATACCATGTAATTTTCTTTAAAAAGGGTGGCGAAATTAAAATAGCAAGCAAAGAAAGGTTCAAACGGAAGGTGGCGGGTGTGATGGATGCCAAACGAGGAGCACAATTTCAGGATTTGCCCGATTCTGCCAGTGGAATTCTTCAAACTCTGAGAAGTATAAAGGATGGCGCACTGGTGGCGACATCATGGGGGTTTTCTTTGGTTGAGGATGCCGCCTCGGAGGCTAGTGTGGGTGTGTTGTTTTGTTGGGTTGTTGCCCCTTGGTGTCTGAGTAGAGAATGTGTGTGTTCTTGTTGGGTCGCCGCCTCTGAGCGCAGAGCATGTGTGTTTGCTTTGTATTGCTGCTGCTAAGCAGGTGTGTGCTCGTTTCGTGTGTTGCCTTGTTGGGCTTTACTGCTAGGTTTGGGGGGAATATGCTGCTGCTCTGATTACCCAAGCTCATTTAAGGAGAAACCAAGCTGACAAGAGCATGCTAGTCCTTGTGTAGTGTTCATTTGAGGGCAAAGCTCAAGACCATCGTGGTGACGGTGCGAAGAACTTCAATGCTACCTATGCTAAGTTTTCCTGCACTAAAGAAAGATGCTGGTTTTGCTTGAAAGTTAAGCATTTTCTGCAGAAGCGGTTCAGCGCAACCAGCTTGCTTCCATTATATCCTTATTGGTGTTTGCTGCCGGGGGTTTTTCACATGAAGACACTATTCTTTGGAGGTTTCTGAGGCTTGGGCTCACACACTTTGGAGGCTATTCACACTAGGCTATATAATCAAAGGTGGTGGAGCTTAAAGAAGGTTCAAGAGAAAATCAAGCTCAAGGTAGAAGTATAAGTGCTGGTGGTTCTTGTGGTTGGGCTATCTTGATTTGCCTATCTAGAACATTGAAGATCATCTTTGTTTGATCTCAGGCGAGGTTATCTCATTGTGCATGTGTGATATGAGAGTGTGTTTGGGATGATGCTCTTTGAAATGATTATGTGCCAAGGTGTGAGTATCTTGGGTACTTAAAAGGGCGGCTATCTTCAACACTCTACTTCATATTCAATCAATGATGCAGAACATTTTGGAATTAATGTGTGTGAGCCCAAGGGGCCTTTGTGTTACAAGTTTTTTTGAAGTTGTGGGTGAGGTGGGAATGTAGATTTAGTGTGTGGTGTGTGTGTGTGTGTATCTGTTGATGTGCCCAGACCCCCTTCTGTGCACAAAGATGCCATTCACATGCTAATCTCTCATTCTCTCTCTATTCTTTATTGATCTATTGCTTAAGGCTGTTGAGCCTATGTAATCAAGGTTTTTTACCCATATATATCATCTACCAATGGAGTTGTGAGGTAGAGAAGTTAATGTACCTTTTTCCCTCGCTCCTCTTGGTGTGAATTTGTATTTTGGGCTATGTTGTGTGTATCTGGATGGTTGGATGAGGGTAGAGAGTTGTTGAACTGTGGGTTTTGAGTATCTTGAGATTTATTGTGTGAGTTTCCCTTTTCCAGCTTTAGTAAAAGCTGGTGGTGCCCCTTTTTTTGTTCTTTGAGTGTGTTCCGGCATGTGTGGGTGGAGGACTGCCCTTTTCCTTTTGCCCCACAACGTCAACACCACCTGCACAGTCACCGCTGCTGGCTCCAAGGTCTAGTCCTGTGCCGTCTGCACAATTGCCTCAACGCCAGCAGCAACTCCCGTTTGCTTGCCGTAGACCGGACTGGCCAGCAACCCCCGTCTGCAGCTTGCCGTACCTGCCACCTACAGCTCATCGGAGATTTGGAGAACTTGAAGACTGGAGAAGACCGACACCAGCGCATTGGTTCCAGCTCCTGGACAGCCCGCCATCAATGTGCCTGCCCGTCTACAACCTGCATCTACATCTCTGCATACCCTGCAAAATCAGGGTTCCGACCGGCCAGGTAACTGATTTTTTTTCCTGGGAAAAGGATCCTTCAATTAGTTAAAGAACAACAACCACAAAGGGCTAGGTACAACCACAAAGGGCTAAATACAAACTTGGCTCATATAAGGGCGGGAAACAAGTGATCATTAGGGGAAGAGATGCTTCTCCTCTGGCTGGCCACTCTGTGAGGAGAAGGCTATCTCATAAGGGGGGGGGGGGGGGGGGGGGGGGTAGAGGGGGGACAAACCACACTGGTGGTCTGTAATGCGAAACGGGGTCACGTCTCTATCGGTGAGGAAAGGGCCAGGCCTCCAAAGTCTCAGGAAGGCTTCCCGTCGCTTCGCATGCGGTCATAACTTCCCTGTAACTTCCCCCACTGACCGTAGAGGGTATGAATGATATCAAGCCATATGCTCCTAATGGTCTCAGCTGGCGGAGTGCGGGTACCCTTGATGGCCTCGCTGCATCTAGCACGCCAAATGTGCCAGGCTGCGATGCTTCTGCAAATCTCCCATCTCTAGTATGAGCTTGGCCGACAGTCACCTGAGGGAGGGGTTGTGATTGGTACTACTGAAATGCAATGGTGAGAGCTGAAGGGCTAGTCTTTCCCCATCCTCCTCATAAGCTGTGATCGCTCCAGCCTCAGTGGCCCAAGCTACAATGCCCCAAGTGATGATCCGAGTCGATGCCCTGTCCATAGCGAAGATGTGGAGAATCCGTTGCCAAATTTGTTGAGCGTTCGGGATATCCCTAAGGCAACATCGCTGAGACTCTTGATGGTGGCCGCACCGTGGACAAGCTGCTGACCGACCTCCAACTGCCAGCCAAGTACCGACCGCTAAACTCATGTGTGCCATCAGCCAAAGAAAGAGTGTGATCTTTCTAGGCCGAAAGTTGTCCCAAAGCCTCTTCCAAAAATATGAAAGGAAGCGTTGTGATAGGTACTGTGATTGCCAATGTGCTGTTGCTGCCGGTGTGCCATCTATCTCAAGCATCTAGATCTTGCGGCCTAGCCGTGTTGTATATGCAAAGAAGGGGGCATCTAGAGTCTCCTCCCGATCCCCAGGATCATGCCAAGTCCACTCTCCCGGGTCCCACTACAGCCATGTGAGAGGTCGGCACTCCCAAATCCATAGCCGCCATAGTCTCTCCTAGGCCACCTTGGCCGGTGCTGGATCTATGTGCCATTTTCGTGCCCGAAAATTTGCAAGGTGCAGCTTCTGAAATCCTCCAAGGGAAGCTCTGATCTCTCTAGTCTGCCCTGGGAGCCAATAGAAAAAGTGAGCAAACCACTATCCTCATCTGCTTCGTGGAACGCCACGAGGATATCGTGTCTGATAAACACTCCTAACCACCGCGCGGGGGCGGGGGGGGGGGGGGGGGGGGGGGCATTAGCCACTCCTGAGGGATAGCTGACTCAATGTTGATGTTGAGCCTATCTCGACCCCGAATCCCTGTCAAGCCTTGCTCCAACTCCTCCAGGGGTAACTACCTATGTGCAATCCAATCTCCAAGAGACCTGGCTGGTCCCGTGCTCAAGGCTCCCCAAGATACATGCGGTCGGGCCTCTAACATGTGGCCACCGGGAAGGAGTCCTCTGACAATCAACTTGCCCAGTAGGGCACGATTCTGAACAGCAGGATCAATGAGACCAAACCCCCTTTGCTACGTGGCTGAATGATCGCTCGCCATGCCACCATGGCCCTAGATGGCCTCCCATCACTTCCGGCCCATAAGAAGTTTCGGATCGATCGCTGTACTTGGCCAATGCATGCCCGAGAAAAGGCCCAGCACGAAGTGAGGTACCACATGGTTGCTAGAAGTACCTGGTTTGCCACCACCACTCTGCTTGCTAGGGAGAGCCTCGCCGTGCTCCAATATAAAAGCTTCTTCCAAATACTCAGAAGAAGCGGAGCGAGCTGTTCCTCCGGAGAGAGATCAATGACAACCTGGCAACCGAGATAGCGAAATGGAGTGCCCCTCGGGATCCACTGGAAAGCCTCAACTGGCCGCCAAGTCGGGGCGGGTGTTGAACCTACCCAAAAACCACACGACTTGTGCCAGTTGATTTGCGCTCCTGATGCGCTATAGAAAATCTAATCGCCTTTGCGAATCTCTAGAGATTCCCAACATCTCGTGAAAGGAAGGCTACTATGTCATCTGCAAACTCTAAATCAAGAAACTACTCCTTCGTGCGGAGGGGAAGATGCAATCCTTGGAGCCCGGTCTCTTGGGTAGAGAGAAAATTGCTCATGGCCTCGGCGATGAAAAGGAAGAGGTAAGGTGCCAATGGACATCCCTGCTGAACCGAGCGGGAAAGGCGAAATCTGTCACCTTTGGCTCCCTGAATGAGGACCTGGCTATGCGAGGTTGAGTAGAGTCTTGAAACCCTATGAATCCACTCCACAGGGAATCCCATCCAGCTCATCGTGCCCTCCAGAAAGCTCCAATCCACCCTCTCATATGCTTTCTTGAAATCTAGGAGAAGCACAATGAGGTCCTACTGCCACATCCTAGCCGAAGTTGTCGCCTTCGAGAAGGTAAATATGTTGTCCAGGATGCTCCTATCCTGAACAAAGCCAGTCTGAGTGTCATGGAGATCAAGTGTGGGAGAAAAGGCTGGAGTCTCCTGCTGATGGCCTTGGCCAATATCTTATAGGCTGTCCCAAGGAGAGTGATGGGTCTCCACTGCTTGATCTCCTATCTGTCCCAACCCTCCTTAGGAATCAAGTGAATCAAGCCCTTTGAGAGCCTCTCTGGCATGGCACCTGTAATCATAATTTCATTGAAGGTAGCTCGAAGGCCACCTTCCATGAGGTCCCAATGGTGAAGAAAGGAGACTAGAAGCCCGTCCGCCCCTAGGCATTTGCCTGTGGGAAGTGCCATCAATGCCTCCACCAACTCCTTAGCAGTAAATGGTGTCAATAAAAATGATCAAAGAGAAGGTGGAACCGCCTCCCTCATATGCCGCCAGACCCTCTCACGTGCATCCACCACCTGTGAAGATGCTAGGGCACCAATGAGGAGGGATCGAAAAAAGTCCGTGGGGATGGCTCTCACCTAGGGGGGGATTTGAAACAATAGCTCCATCCTGGCCACGCAACCTGCGAATACCATCTCTCCTTCTGTGGGGTCTAGCTATCTCAAAGAAATCCCCTATGACTCTGTCGCCTGCCTGTGTCCAAAAAGAGGCCCTAGCATGATACCTATACTCCACCCTCCTCCCCTCTATGGATCTAATCTCCGTGCGAGTGGCGGCAAGCTAACTCTCGATACATTGGCTATCCGGGGACCTCTGTTGAAGCCACTGTAAAGAGGCAAGACTCCTCGTCAAACTCCTCTCCTACTCCCAAAAACCCTCTACTCTGCTCTGGTTTGCCTCTTGCAAGAAACTGTTGATCTTCCCTAAGCCCTCATCCAATGTGCACGCAACAGAGCCTGAAAGAAAATCCACTCTCGCCCATATCTGCTCTCTTTGCTGCTTATCCTTGGGTCCTGAATGAGGCTGTCCGGAATCCTCGAGCTTGCATGCGTGTCATGCCTCCAGGGGTTCTCTAAGGACAAAATAACTGGGGCGTGATCAGAAAAGGAAGTACCTGCCAAAATACCAATCATACCCCCTCAGCTACAAGCCCACTCATCAACATAAAACCTGTCAAGTCTGCCGGCGGTCCTCCTATCCACACACACATATACATACATACATACATATATATATATATACATATACATATACATATACATATACATACATACATACATATATACACATATGTATATATATATATACATACATATATATATATATATATATATATATATATATATATATATACACACCATGTGTATATATAATGGTGTGTATATATATATATATATATATATATATATATATATATATATATGTGTGTGTGTGTGTGTGTGTGTGTGTGTGTGTGTGTGTGCACCACATATACATGTGTGTATATATATATATATATGTGTGTGTGTGTGTGTGTGTGTGTGTGTGTGTGTGTACATACATATACACACATATATGCATATAGGTATATGTGTACACATACATACATACATACATACATACATACATACATACATACATATATATATATATATATATATATATATATATATATATATACGTGTGTGTGTGTGTGTGTGTGTGTGTGTGTGTGTATATGTATATATATTTATGTATATATGTATATGTTGTTAGCAATCATCTCCTGTCTGTATATTTACACCAGGGCCTCTGTTGTGGGTGTGCCCGCCCGATTTAGGTGTTTTCTCATTTTTCCCCACTCTCCATATTTTTCCCTATTTTATTCTGGTGTGGGAGGCTGTCCTGTGGCTCTTGGTTGATCTAGGTGGTGGCCGACTGCTCCTGTTGCTCCCCGCCCCTCTTTGTAGCTGCCAACTTGACTTGTATGTTGGCCGACTATTAGTAGTTGGCCGATTGATGTTTCAGCAGTTGCGTGACCCACAGAGAGCTGTCGGCTGGTTTTCTACTGGCCGACTGGATCATAGGGGCCATATAAAATGGCCCCTTGCCCCCGCATAGTTTGTATTCGGTATTCAGTCTCCGGGATTTTCTTGTGTATATAGCAGAGTTATACGCTTCTCTGTCTCTCCCTCTCTATTGCTGTGTTTTTCAGCAGTGCACTTACTCTTGTGTTTTCAGATCTTGTCTTCATCTCCGCTGCATATTCTGACATGGTATCAGAGCCCAGGCTCTTGGAAGATCTTGGGAACTGTGTGAGCAAGAGGGGGGCTGTTTTGTTATTGATTGGTGGACTGTTTTGGACCATACGGGACGAGGAGAAGCAAGAGGAAGGCGGGCTGATTTGCTATAGACAGTCACTTGCAGGTTTAGTTCCTCATTTTTTCCCACCCACCCACCCTTTTCAGTTACACCCCAATTTTTGTCCGGGATTTACTTTATCTATCGAACTAAACAGAAATTGAGTCTCGATTTACGGACCCATCAGTCCAGCCTAACCCCATCCAGTCCCATGGATTAGCCAACCGCCCAACCACTGTAGTGATGGGATCCAATTAGGAATTTGGTTAGGTTTTGTCCCGGGTCCTAGGGAAAAGAGTTCCAAGGTCTCCTAGCCGGATGTTCGTGCAAACATAAGACTAGTCACACCACTTACACACCCAATATGAAATTGCCTTTTTTACAGATTCAGCCATCTTTAAAACAATCATTTAATGAAACCATAGTATCACTGATCACAATCCTCCAAAATATCCGGTTGAATCTTAATTTCCAATCATTCCTTCATCAGAGTATCTATGACATCATTGGTAACCAAAACGCTCACCACCTGTCCACTCAGGGGCCTTTTCAATAGTTCCTAGCTCATAGTACTCGGCAATATAATCACTTATAAAAATCAAGATGGAATCTTCGTTGAAGATCAACAAGATCAACCAACAAATCCATATAAAAGAGCCATGGACTCATCCATTTGAGGACCAGCAAGGTCAATCAACCAGATCCATGCCCGGTTTTAGAAAACAACTCTTACTCCTTGTTCCAATATCTTCCACGACGCATGTGTGGGTATCTTCGACGACCCAGAGCCAGAGTACCGTATGGTCAGGACCCTCTAGGATCCTTCGCAGGTCACCTAGCGCTTCACTATCGCTCTCTTGCGGATAGCTCGTTTAGCTTGGAGATGAGAAATCATAGGAATGCCAAGAATGCGCCTATCCCCCCAAATCATGACAAGCGCAGGCAAACCTTTAGAGATAATAAAGGTGTCCTGTCCCCAATTGGGAATAGGTTCATACTGACAAAACCACTGGATTCCTAAGATCATGTCACGCCCCAAAAGAGGAGAGACAATGAAATCTCACTGGAATGAGGCCTTTTGAACATGAAAAGAAAACTGTTGTGCCCGTTGAGATATGTGGGTGCGGAGACGAGGTGTAAACCCGTCTACCTCCAAATGATAGGGCACTAAGGTACAGCTCATGTTGGTAGCCAACTGGGGAGAGATGGTGTCCTCAGAACTGCCCATGTCAAAAAGGATTATGAACTGTCGGCCCTTGGCAGAGCCATAAGCTCGGATCAGGCTTTTCTATGTGGTTGTTGCCTCTACCACGGATGGCATGGGATGCATAGAAGGTAAGATCTGAACCGCATTGGTGATAGTAGGCGGGTCTGGAGGAGCGGGGGATACTGCGGCAACTGTGACAGAAGGCTCTTTGGAGAATTGCTCCGCTTGCCTTTTTGGACAATTCTTCTTACCATGCCCAATGGTATGACAGAAAAAACATCGGTTTTCTAACTGATATTGTCTTTGCTCCTCTGGAGGAAGATAGCCTCCAGTGATACCTACTTGAGCCTTTTCCTCAGGGGTCTTCTTAGGCTTGGGTTCCTTACCCCCTGAACTAGAGCTAGGACTGTTGTCTGTCTTAGTGTCTTTAGAAGACGAATCACCCTTCCCCGGTTGGGGTTTGGTACTGGACTGTGATGACTGCTTGGGCTTACCTCCGTTCATCTTCATTCTGAGCGAGAGTCAAAGCCCGGTCATATGTACTGGGTTCAAAGTTACGAACTGTGAACCGAATGTTAGGATCTAATCCACGAATGAATTGCTCTATCTTGGCCTGCGCAGATAGCCCTAACTGCTGTGCTGAAGTAATAACCTTGTCGGAAAACTGAAGCACTAGGGATCCGTTCTGTCTGAGTTCATAGAACTTGTCAGCCAGACTAGACATGTACTGGGACGGGAGGAATCTGGTCTTTAGGTCATGGACAAAGGTATCCCAGCTAAAAGCTGTAACACCTATGGTCTGGTCTATGTAAAGATTAGACCAATGCTGCCACCAAGTGACTGCCTCACTAGTGAGATTGGGGAGCCACTACGTGGACTCTATCCTGAGGATCTGTGATCCTAGCTAATGGAAAATGAGCAATAAATTGATGAATAAACTGATTAACTGCTAAATGATCACACTTACCATCATACTTACTGAAATTTGGTTGACTGCAAATGACGGTAGTTGATGCTGCGGACTGCTGGCTGGTGGCACCTGAGGAGGGGGATGCTAAAGAGAGGTGCTGGTATCTAAGATGAATGGCCTCCTTTTCCCTTTGGTGCTCAAGTAACATACGTTCTCGATCGAGCTCTCGTTGGTGCTCCCGAGCGGCGAGTTCAGCTTGACGCCGGTCTTCGTCGATCCTGCATTGGGCTTCCTCATAGTGCCGTCTTTCTGCTTTTTCTTGTTGTTTTCTTGCTTCTGCTTCTGCTTTTTCTTCTCTCCTTTGGCCCTCATCTTCTCCTCTTTGTTGTTCTATCTGAAAGAAGAGGGAGATGTAGTCGGGGGCTGCTGGAGGCAGAGGATGACGTGCTGCTGCTGCCTCCAAGAGTTGGAGGCACTCCATGAGTAGTTGGTTCTGAGCTCTAAGAAGAGCTATGGTGTCTGCTGTAGTCGGAAGAGCAAGGTCTCCTTCGGGGGAGACTTCTTCCAGCTGATGGGTACTCTCCTATGTAGACATGATGCTGAAGTCGGTGGTCGTGGCCGAAACGCAATCTGACCATCCAAGGATGCCCTCATGCTAGGATACGGTGTGTGTGGACAAGCTGAATCTGATACCAATGTAACTGTGACATGTGAGGGATTGATCGTAATAATCACAACCTTAGGCTAACTAAACTTCACTTAATGATGCTTAAGAGATAGACAAATGGTGTCAATGCAATGCAATGCAGCTATATTAGATGAATGGGTTACATTGAGATACCAATGTGACATGTGAGGGATTGATCGTAGTAGTCACAACCTTAGGCTAATAAACTTCACTTAATGATGCTTAAAAGATAGACAAATAGTGTCAATGCAATGCAATGCAGCTATATTAGATGAATGGGTTACAATGAGATCTAAATAGATCTATGATGCTGTCCTAGATGAAGATCCTTCTCGGGATGAGAGGGATAGGCTGAATATGCTGCCTATGGTGCTGAATATGCTGATTTGATGACTATATGCTGGGTGAATTATTGTCCCGCTGACTTCCCTTATCTCCTAGGAAGGAAACGCTGAAGAGAAGATGAGATAACCATGCTGAAATGATGCGTTGCTTATATATGAGAGCATGGCTGCTTGTCGGCCAGTGTGCTGCAGTCGGCCAGCCTATCTGGGACTGCACGACCTCATAAATGCATAATCGCTGTTGTCGGCTGCCCATGATACGCTGTCGGCTACCCATAATATGCTGTCGGCTGGTGCTAACAGCCCCGACCTGATGCAAATAAATGCCTTACATGCTAATGAAGACTAAGGTACTGATGTTGGTGCTGAAACAGCCCCATATACATGCTTATGCTGATATATGCCTGAATAATACTTGGATTAATGCTTACTATCCTGATTGATGTTTATGGATGCTTGATGATGCCATGCCACTTGTACACCTGATGGGTGTGCACATGACAGTAACATGCAGCGGAAGTATTCGTTTTGGAGGATCTTGTCACACAAATGCGCACCGTCTTCTGTATCCTGAGTTTCGCGAGTTTAGCAATCCACTTTAATACTTCAAACTTTAAAGAGATATAAGAGAGATGAGAACTGTACACTGTATTGGGTCTCGAATTACCGACTAAAGGGCCCCCTATCCCGTTACCGAGATAGTATTTGCTTTATTATCTTTAAAGAGACTGATGGTGTGACTGACGATAAGCCAAATGCAAGACCTCTGAAGACCAAGTGTTGGGCTGAACTGTACACTGCTGTAGAAGCACCAAAGATGTCCAATCTCGAGCCTATGCACTCTTCCCAATGGAATGAGGGAGGGATGCAAAGCTAGGGCTGAGAGAGGGGCTGTTTGGGACTGTTCGAGACTGAGTATGAATGCTGTAAATGCTTATGAATGCTGCGTTTTACCTTCACCAAGTGGCTGGAGCAAAACGATGATAAGATGAATGCTGAAAACTGTATGGATGCAGAAACAGCAAGGCTGAATGCTGAAACTGCTGCGTTTTGCTGATGTAGGGGCCAAATGCTCATGCGTTGATGCGCCTAGGGCTGTAGGAGGAAAACACTGAGAGAATAGGGCTGAAACTGCGATCGCTTATGCTCCTAGTGTTGAGGATGACAAGCGCTTGAATGCTCCTTTGCTGAATATGATGAATGAATGAATGATTATGCAAGAACTCTATTTATATGGACACAAGGAGCCAGTCGGCTGGCTACTGAGCTGTCCGACTGCTCATGTCCAATATAAATGCATAAATGATGTGAAAAAAGCTGAAAATGATGGGAAAAATACTAGAAAAATCATAGTAAATATCCTGATAAATACTAGATGATATCTGTAGTGTTTGCCATGGTCTAGAGGCAATGGATGAGTGATGTGCAATATGTAGAATGCTTTCTGATGCAAACCCTAAGGTTTCTAGTGACTATATATGCATGAATGCGTATCCTAGACTGAGGATTACAATGGGGTCACGGCGTACGACAACTATCATCCTGAATTGAACTAATACTGTACAATGTTGCACTGATGATGATGAGGAGAGTGCATATGACATGAGCTCATGTTTGCAGAGGACTCTTTGGGAGGTAGGATTGTGTATCTTGTGGTTTCTACAACATGCGAAGGATCTTGGACTCTTTTACACAAGAGGGGGATTGATGGATGGAGTCAGACTCCACGATTGGAGTGACTCAGATTGGGGAGGAGAGCCATACACGAAGACCTTGACATCAGGCTACATTTTTTCCCTTGGCTCAGGAGCAATTTCATGTATATATATACATATGTACATATATATATATATACATATGTACATATATATATATATACATATGTACATATATATATATATATATATGTATATATATATATATATGTATGTATGTATGTATGTATGTATGTATGTATGTACATACATGTATATATGTATATATATACATATGTATATATATGTATACATATACATACATACATACATATATATATATATATATGTATGTATGTATATGTATACATATACATACATACATATATATATATATATACATATGTATATATATGTATACATATATACATACATACATATGTATATATAGATACATATGTATGTATATATACATACATATGTATACATATGTATGTATGTATACATATGTATATATATACATATATACATATATATATGTATATATACATATGTATACATACATACATATGTATACATATGTATGTATATATATGTATACATATGTATGTATATATATGTATACATACATATGTATACATACATACATATGTATACATATATACATATATATATATATATATATATATGTATACATATGTATGTATATATACATACATATGTAATATACATACATATATATACATATGTATGTATATATACATACATATGTATATATATGTATATATACATACATATGTATATACATACATACATATGTATATATATATACATATGTATATATATGTATATATATGTATATATACATACATATGTATACATATATATGTATATATACATACATATGTATACATATATATATATATATATGTATACATATGTACATATGTATGTATATATATATACATATGTATATATATGTATATATACATACATATGTATGTATATATATATACATATATATATATATATATATATGTATACATATGTATATATATGTATATATACATTTAATGTACATATGTATGTATATATACATACATATATATATATATATATATATATATATATATATGTATACATATGTATATATACATATGTACATATATATATGTATGTATGTATATATATACATGTGTATACACATGTATATATGTACAAATGTATACATATACATACATACATACATATATATATATATATACATATGTATATATATATATATGTATATATATATATATATTTATACACATGTATATATGTACAAATGTATACATATACATACATACATATATGTATATATATACATATGTATATATATACATATGTATATATATATATATATGTATGTATGTATGTATATGTATACATTTGTACATATATACATGTGTATACATACATACATACATATATATATATATATGTATGTATGTATGTATGTATATGTATACATTTGTACATATATACATGTGTATACATACATACATACATACATGTATGTATGTATGTATACACATGTATATATGTACAAATGTATACATACATACATACATACATGTATGTATGTATGTATACACATGTATATATGTACAAATGTATACATATACATACATTTGTACATATATACATGTGTATGTATGTATGTATGTATGTATGTATACACATGTATATATGTACAAATGTATACATATACATACATACATACATATATGTATATATATATATATATATGTATATATATATATATATATATCTGTATATATATATACACATGTATATATGTACAAATGTATACATATACATACATACATACATACATACATACATATATATATATATGTATGTATGTATGTATGTATGTATGTATATGTATACATTTGTACATATGTACAAATGTATACATATACATACATACATACATACATACATACATATATATATATATATGTATGTATGTATGTATGTATGTATGTATATGTATACATTTGTACATATGTACAAATGTATACATATACATACATACATACATACATACATACATATATATATATATATGTATGTATGTATGTATGTATGTATATGTACAAATGTATACATATACATACATACATACATACATACATATATATATATATATATATATGTATGTATGTATGTATGTATGTATATGTATACATTTGTACATATATACATGTATATATATATGTATGTATGTATGTATGTATGTATATGTATACATTTGTACATATATACATGTGTATATATACATACATACATACATACATACATATATATATATACACATGTATATATATATATACACACATGTATATATATACATACATGTATATATACATATGTATATGTATATACCTATATATGTATGTGTGTGTATATATATATAGGTGTGTTTGTGTGTGGTGTAGTGAGAGAGCTCGCGCAGGAGAGAGTACTGCACGAACCTTCACGTCTTCCCTGTTTTGACTCACTTTTTGCTCGCTGTTATACCCTCTGCTTAGCTACTGTTTATCGCTCCTCTTCTCTGTACAACCCTGTGTGTGTGTGTGTGTGTGTGAGAGAGAGAGAGAGAGAGAGAGAGAGAGAGAGAGAGAGAGTGTGCAGGCTAGGTGTGTGTGTGTGTGTGTGTGTGTGTGTGTGAGACCCTGCGTGGTCCATCAGCCTCGACTCGACTCCATCGTTTGCTGCTCCCGTGAGCACCTGGTTCCCTCGCAACTTCAATTCGTCGCCGAAATTGCTCAGCAGACTGCCTCGCCATTATCCCAATCGCCCAGTTCTGCATTTTGGTCGCCGGATTCTGCTTCTGGAGTGCCCGTCCTTGCTCGTGGGTCCACTGAGACTGTTCGCTGGTGCGTCTACAGCGCCCTCGATTCTCTGTCCAGCTGTCCTGATATCGCCTTTCTGCACCGACTTTACCTAGTGCCTGTTATCTCATCATGGCTTCTCCTATAAAATATTATGCTCATAAAAAACAAAAGCAGGCTGTAGGTCAGGATGACCCTATGCATGAAACGCCCGAGGCTGGGCTGATCTATGAGGTAATGCATGAAGGATTTCAGGATACACGCAAGAATTGGAAAGATCCTGTTCCTATGGTGGGACTTGCAGTGGATGTGGATGAAATCATAGATCCCATTCGAGAATATGCGAAGCATGCTGTGATTATTTTTTTTCCAGGCAGGATGCCTGTTGCTGCTGATGTCGGGAATTGGTTGACACGGACATTGGGTGGTTGTTTTGTTCGCAAAGTCCACTATGTGGCAAGAGGTTTCTTTGAGGTCATTATGGTGGATGAGCACCATAAGCAAACGCTTTTAGAGCACTCCTCTCTCTTCTATGGACAACAGATGGTTCATGTATTGCCGTGGTCCCCCACCAGAGACTATCAGGCTTTGATTAAGCATCGCTGTCCTGTTTGGGTAGAAGTGGTGGACTTCCCCTAATGTTTGAGCTACTTTTTTGTTCATATTGTACATACACTATAAATATGATGTCATATATCACAGTTTTGACTCTCAATGTACAGGGTTTGTGTGACCCTAAAAAGTGGAAGATGGTTTGGGCATATTTGAAGCGTATGCAGCCAGATATCGTTGCTCTTCAGGAACACTATCAACATCACTACGCTGGACAGCAAGGCCATTATGCTGGTTATGATATTTTTTATGCAGGCCACCATGCCTTTTCGGGTGTACTTTTTCTTGTGAAACATCATTTACAGCCAGTCATGGCATTTAATGACCTCCAAGGCAGATGGATGGTTATGCAGTGCTTTATTCAGGGTGAAATCTTTGAATTTGCATCAATATATGCACCTCAATCCTCTCAGGCTAGAGGACAGATATGGCAACAAATGAAATTGTACCCTTGGAGACAGAAAGCATTCATATGTGGAGATTTCAATAATGCCCCTCAACCTGGTGATAATACATCCGGTCGTACACATATGCTTGCTACTGAGACGTCTTCGTGGGCAGATTTTGTAGCAACGCTTAATCTGATTGATCTTTGGAAAGAATCTCAGCCCTTGATGCCTGGGTATACCTTCCAACATAATGCACGATCCACTTACAAAGCTCGCTTGGATCGATGGTATCAGCTTCATCCGTTTCATTATGATACTCTCACGACCAAATTGTGGGTGGATTATACATTTACATATTCAGATCATGTATCCTTATGGCTCAGAGTTCATCTGCACGACATGCCTGATGACAGATTGCCACTTCGAAGGTTGCTTATCATCAATAATAGTTACTTGGAGCATGATGCATTCAAAGCACTGATACTTGAGGCCTGTCAGCCACTCTTTCCTCAATCTTTCATTGACTTGGATTATGCATGGACAGCTTTTATTGCTCGCATGCAATCAGTCATCCGTGATTATGGTAAACAGTATCTGGAAGGTTGGAGACAGACTGTTGCTTATGCTAAGCAAACATGCCAATCGTTAATCGAGCTTAGTCATCTTCGCTCCCTAACTTTGGCTGAAGCCACTTCTTTATGTCAAGCTCGTCACTGTATTCAGGTAAATGATCACCGAAAGCTTGTCAAATGGGAGATACGGGCACGACAACAGGCGCTTTTGGACAAAGGCTGCGCTTCCAAAAAAAATTTCAAGAGTTTACATTCCAGAAAACAAGCTGCATCTATATGTCGCACTTTAATTTCAGATGACACGTGGACCTCCACCCGAGCACAATTGGCTGCGACTTGTGTTACCCATTTCTCCTCTCAATTTGGTGAAGACGATTCTCATGCCATGGAAGTGTGTGATGCACGTCATCGGTTATTACAGCATGTATCCCCCATCCTTTCTGCTACTCAGGCGCAACAACTAGAAACAAAATTCTCTGAACAAGAACTGTCTGATGCAATCAGGTCTTGTGGCCGATGGAAAGCTCCAGGATGGGATGGCCTTACAGTTGAATTTTTTCTTGCATATTGGGACACCCTCAAATTACCTTTGTTGCGTATGGTAAACATTGCCTGGGAGACAAGGCAAATGCCAGCTTCCTGGAAAAAAGGATTAGTGAAGTTGTTGCCTAAAAAACACTTATGTTAGTCTTTGGCAGATTGGAGACCAATTACCCTTATGCCGGTGATATACAAGATTATCAGTAAAATGGTTGTCAATCGCATTAAGGGTTGCTTGAATGATGGACTCCATTCTGCACAGTATGGATTTATTCCTCGCAGGCACATTACAGATAACATTGCAAATGCTTATATTGGCATTGAATATGCCAAATACACGCAGCAAGATGTCTTATTATTGCAAGTGGATATTGCTAAGGCTTTTGATACTATTAAATGGGATTTCATTCAAGAAACCATGCGTGCTCTGGGATTTGGAGAAAAAATGCAGAATATCATTTACTGGCTTTATGCTGATAGCCAGGCGGCTTGTATATTGTCAGGAGATCTCTCAGAATCATGGACTTTGCATCGTTCAGTTAGGCAGGGATGCCCTTCAAGTGCTCTTTTGTATGCTATAGCGACGCATCCCATGCTTCTTTATATAGATCATTTGGTTGATACTGGCAGTCTTCATGGATTGGACATTCAGAATAGACGTCAGTTGGTTGCTCAGGCATATGCTGACGATTCTTTTTTTCTTCCTCGCAACACACATCAGGATCTCTCTACTTTGATGCAGGCTCTTTCTTTGTTTGCTCTTGCGGCTGGCCTAGAAATCAATTTTCAGAAATCTAAATTGTTGCCTCTACATTCAAAACAGTGGCATAATTTGCTATGGCCAGGAGAAATAGTTCACTCCACTCATTTGATTCGGCATTTGGGATATCCTTTGGGATGGTCAGTCACTCGCCGTCAACAAACAGATTGGGTCTTGGCAAAGCTCAAGAAAAAGTTGGAATACTGGAAACTTGCAACATGGCCATTGCATGTTCGTTTACGGATTCTCCAATCCATCTTGGTTGCCTATATTCAGTTCTACCTTCCTCTCATCAGGTTTTCTAAAGGGGAGCTGAAATTATTTATGTCCACCATCTTTGAGATATTCTGGAGGTCGAAACAGGGGAAAAAGAGTGTACGTTTGCTTTCGGCAAATCGTTTGTGCACCCCTAAAATGCATGGAGGCTTAAATATCCTTAATTTACAGGTGCATATTCTTGCCCACAGAGGTAAACTGATGCTTCAATTTCTGGAAGGCACTCAGCCTTGGACAGCGATGATCCGTCATTTGTTACTTCATCTGACGACTTCGGCTCTTGGCCATTGGCAACCTACTCATTGGGATTTTATTCTTGGTTACATTACTGGCAAAATTAAGGGCTGTCCTCTCATTTCTGGCTTACTTGCTGATTGGAAGCTTGTCCTTTCAAATTTAAAATGGAATGGTCGCGGCTCCTTACAAGGCAACTCTCTCCGCGTTGAGAGTATCCACTGGTCCAAAGCATTTTCAGTTCCCCTGGCGGTGCAAGAACCCCGGCGTTCATATTTTCTCCACTCAAAGGGTGTTACCTCTGTGGCAGATGTCATCCATCCTGATGGTTCCCCTCTTTCTTTTCCACAGGCTGCTGCACATTATGGCTTGGGACCTCATTATCGTCATCTTTGGCGTGATTTTTTGCCGATTCCACTGTTGGGAATTCGAGATCGCCTGCAGGATTGGACTATCTCCTCTTTTGATTCTTCATGCCATCCCTTGAGGCTATCTGATATTACAGTTGCTGGTCTGTATAAACATTTGTTGCCATTGCCTTGGGTTTCTGAACGGGCAAATCTCTTCTGGCATATGCATCGGTCATCTTGGTGGTGGAAAAGACGATTGCGATCTCTTTGGCAGTCGAAGCTTCCTCTTCGACAACAGCTCTTTTTATGGCGCGTTCTTTTGGCTATTATTCCCTCAGGACAGTTTCTGGCACGCAGACATATATCCTCATCCACTTGCCGTAGATGCTCTGCTTCCAGGGAGACAATCATTCATATTTTTTGGAGCTGTCCTTCTTCTCGTCAGTTTTTTCTTCCTCTCATTCAGCTTCTGCGGGCTAGATTTCCAAATATGATATTTGGAAAGTTTTTCTGGTTATTTGGTCTTCATTTGCCCAGACCAGAGTTCTCTCTTTTCTTCTCATGGGTGCGCTACTGGGCTTTATGGACACTATGGAAAGTTCGCAACCATGCAGTTTTTGGTGATGCGGTTTTTTCTGCCTTTTCTTTTTTTCGGTACTCCCTGCATCAATCTTTCTTCGATTGCATGCAGGTTGACCAAATAGATCATGATGTATATATGTCTTATATTGACATCTTCAGTTGATGTACTTTGGGACTATCTACTTTGGATAGTCATCTTGTAAATCTAATATACTTATGATTCCACTAAAAAAAAAGTGTGTATATATATATGTATAGATGTATAGATATACATATATGTATATATATACATATAGACATATGTGTATATATATATATATATATATATATATATATATATATATATATATATATATATATATATATATATATACACACACATATGTCTATATGTATATATATATACGTATATGTATCTATATATGTATATGTATTTTTATGTATATGTATATGTGTGTGTGTGTGTGCGTATATATATAGATATATATATATATGTATATATATATATGTATGTAAACATACATACATACATAAGTATACAATGAAAGAACTGCAGATGATGATCCCTCCTCAGCTAGTACCAATGTCCAGGCAGAAAGAGAGTGAGGCCTCTGTGATGGGAGCATGTCAATGGGGGGGGGGGGGGGGGGGGCGGGAGAGAAAGAAAGAAAGAAAAGAAAAGATATATTAATGTCTACGGAAGGTCACATTGGCCTATGAAACAAATCTGTATACAACAAGTCCATGTCCTAAGTATCATGGAAAGAAAAACTGAAATGAGAGAGAGAGAGAGAGAGAGAGATGTACATGTTTGTGCGTGTATGCATGCATGTGTGTGCACACCTACATGTACGTGTGCCTGTGAGCACGCACATTCATATATACAGACGTCTTGTCTCAATATTCTGGTGTTGTAAAATTTATGAATGTGAGCGTGCACACATTCATATATACACACGTCTTGTCTCAATATTCTGGTGTTGTATAATGTTGGATTTCTCCAATAAGTTTTTTTTTCTTGGCAGTGCATGTTGCCCACAGCCATCTAAAGAATCATGAAAATGTTCATTTTGTTGGTTTTTACTATTCACTTACAAGCCAGATTTGGTGGCAGATCAACTGCTTGGTATCAGATGATAGCAATGAAAACAAGAACAGTACAGAACACCAAAGCGTACTCAAAGAGTTTCGAGCATTTCTTAGTGATTGCAAGGATGTTCTTGATGAGGCGACGACTTTGAAACTGCTAGGGAGGTACTATTTATAATCTATATAAAAAAAACTTTGTAGATTTTGAAAAGAGAACCAGACAATAGGTAAGTTACATATAAAATGTGCTGTCTTGATTTAATTGGCCAAATTTCAGATGTACAGTGGCCTCAGCTATGTTCATTAAGATTTCTCAAAACCAACACCACGCATGGTGACATGTTCATGTAGGATTGGTTATCGTGAAGGTTCTTTTTTGGACATGAGCTGAATCAATCCCCCTCCCGGATGTCAAGTATGCTACCCCTCTCCTTGCTACCCTGGCCTTTTGAGGGTTTCCTGCCCCTTCTTTTCATGTGGCCAGTGGCAACAGCGTACCTTGGGCCAACGAGCGCATAACCAATTGGTGTTGGCTTGTGACTTGGGAGGAGAGATCCTGAGTTCAGATCCCTGACAGGCCCCTGTTGGTATTGTGACTACAGAAGGACTTGCTCAAGGGTTAAAAAAACAGCCTTCCTTGGCTGTTTTTTAAGGGTTAAAAAAAACAGCCTACCTTGGCTGCAATCTGACCTGCCCATGTCTTGCAGCTTCTTATCATCTCTGGCTTGCTTACCGCCCTCCCCTTTAGAGAGAAAAAAGGGGGAAAACAGAAAAATCAATTTTCTTGTTAGGATTTGTGTTTGAACACCTTTAGTTTCCCATCCTCATGGGGACAATATTGCAGAGCCCTAGGTCGAGGACACGTTCAATTGCATTTTTTTAGAGGCTAATCTTCAGCTGCTTTCCAACCGAGTTGCAATGCTCAAATCAGTTACTCTTGCGGGCAGGGTTATAGGAAGCAGACCAGCTTGGGGCCACCTCCAACACAACCTGGAAGCCACGCTCATTAGCAGGGTTGCATCAGAAATAATCAGCTTCTAGGCTGGAGCTATTTTCAGTTAGTGTTCTGGTCGAAACGCTTGGCCACAACAATGTTCTTCAGAGGGACCTTCTCACATTACACAAGGTTTCGAGTTGATAAACAGTGTAGCAGTGAAATTTGTGTTGGTAAAATATGGGCTTTTGGAAATGCCTGCTGTTTGGGAGTTGCCAGAAGAATCAATTGATTAAATGCTGTTTGAAATACTTTTCATCACAAAGTGAGAATATAATTAGTGATTAATGTGGGAATAATCCGGTGCTAGGTGGTTGTGTAAACTAGCACCCTACGTGTATGTAAACTGGGCTTAAATAATGTGAACCACCACCAGTGTGTAATGGTTCTTTTCTTGTGCGAACACCCTCTTAGAGGGATATTTTGTAATCTATGATGTGGGGCAAAGTGACACTTATAAGGACACTTGGCATCATGATGTGACATGTGGCATGTGTGGTGGCAGCATATGCACACACCTTGTAAGGGGGGTCTCTCCTATAAAAAGGACCACTATTCTAATGTTTAAAGTATGCCTAATCTTGCACCTTAAATCTAGTGCCCCTTTTGTACTTGCCTAGTCATTACATCAAGCATCTTGTACCTCATGCAAGAGTGTAATTAGCATTACTTAATCCATTCTCCCTCTCTCTGTCTCCGGAGCTGTCATCTGCCCATCACAAGCAGTCACCATCAAGCTAGCCCAACAATTGGTATCGGAGCTGCTGCTGCAGCTAACTCGCCATTACCATCGCCCTCTCGCCGTCTGACAGCACGTCATCACTGTGGTCCTCTCTTGCCATCTGACAACCACCTACGTGCATTCACGACCTCTAAGGCAGCCGTCATTCACAGCGTCGGTCCGACAGCCACCCACAGTATTGGACGCTGCGAAGACCCGACAGCAGTGTGGAGCTACAAGTCGCCGTCGCTGTCCTTGTCCTGATTGCAAGGATTTGCCTCGTGCATCCCGTCACAACGGGGTCCAGCGCTGTACACTGCCCAAGGTCTGTCGCCATCTGTTGAGGCACCACCATTCTGTCCACCCAGACCCTCCCCCTGTTGCATGCAGGTGCTGTATCCCGACCCCACACCTCCAGGTGCGCCCTGACTCCCTCTGTGCCCCCTCTGCTTGAGCTTTTCCTGCAGCCCACTGCTCCCGTGCCCGTCGCTGTTGAAGCTTCTCCTGCAACGCGCTGCTCCCGATCCAAGATCGTACACCCCGTGTGTCCGCCCCGACTGCTGCTCTCTCTAAGGTACTCCTGCACACGCGCTCGTCCCAGGCTCTGTATCACTTCTCTGCTGCTGCTGCTGCAGTCGGCTGGCTGCAATGCTACTGCTGCTTCTCCTGCTGCAGTTGGTCTATAGAGATAGTGCTGGTGTCAGCGGCAGCTGCCATCAGACCAACCTATTTTGGGGGCGCTTCTGACTGGTCCGGACCTAAAGGCTACAGATTCTCACACACAGTCTCTCGACTCTTCAGCCTTTCAGAGGTATTTTGGATTCTTGGTTATTTTTTCTCTCATTAGGCATCCAGGCACTCTTGGTTTTGTGCACAACTCCAAGAGCATTCTGTTTACAGCTCATTCAAGTGTACATCCTGCATATGGTATACTTTGGCGATCGCACCTTACACCCAGTTGAATCCCGGTGCCTTGTGAGCACATTCCAGCTTCAATCCGATGCCCTGTGAGCACACTCTTGTCACTTGTTTCCCATCTACATAGTGCACTACAGCCCACGTCAAAGGGGGGCTTCTTTATTTTTTGCACTCTACCTTATGTCGGGAAACCTAGTATTGTGAGGATGTCTAGAGCACCTGCTGTTGCTGCTGACATCTCCAGCTTTGGTAAGTTCATCACCACTGAAGACCACCTTGATGGCCCCAACTACTCATTCTAGAGCTTTATGCTCAAAAGCTTGCTCATTGCTTGGGGGTTATGGGAGATTGTCATGGGCAAGAGCCTTGTCCTCCGACACCAGCTCCAACCACCTCGGAAGCTTCAGTTCCTATAGGAAGGGGGGCACCAATGGTGGCCTAAGTGCTAGCAGGACCTCGAGTACCACCACTTGGACCCACCGAAGACCAAAGAAGATGGGATTCTCATGATGCTCAAGCAATGGTAATGATTGCGTTATCTGTCAAGCAATCCATCATCCCTCACATCCGATCCTGTGGCTCTACGAGGGCCGCTTGTTGAGACCATGTTCCAGCCCCGCAACGAAGCACGTGTCATGTACCTAACTTGGGAGCTGGACAACCTGGCCATGAACAAAGGTGATTCCATAGTGGATCATCTTACCAAGGTAACAGACCTTAAAGAAAAGCTGCTGAATATTAATGAGGTAATTCATGAAGGGAAATTGGTCACAACAATTCTAAACTCCTTGCCTGAGTTCTACCAAAATTTTCATACTTCTTTGTTACTCCCTATGAGAGGAGGAGGTAACCCTTTATCCTTTGAGGAGCTTGTTGGCTTACTTCTTCAAGAGGAACAGCCAAGGAAGAATAGATCCAGAGGTGACTCCAGCAAATCTCAGACCATGCTTACCTCTTCAAAGACAAAGGCAAGTCACCTCGTCACAAGGTGATACCCAAAAGAAGAAAGGCAAGTGTCACTATTGTCACAAGCGTACGGAAACATTGGAGATCCTCTTCAGCATTCAACCAGCATATGTGAAACCGGCCTTCAGAAAACTTGACGGGTAGTGAACACACTTAATCACACTTTAATCACTTTATGAACTGGAATAATAAATTTGGAAGTAAAAGAAAATATTTAAGTGGAGCTAGAGTGCTCCTGCACAAGAGACCAATTGGCCCCAAAGCGTGGCGCCCCCGCAGGTATTTATTTATAATTCAAAGTCGGCGTAGCCCTTGCACAACTCCTGAGAAGATTCTTCCTTGATCCACGGGGAAGAGATCTCCTTCAAGCTTTCACCCAAGATGATGTTGTTGAATACAAGGGCCTTGGCCTCTATTTATACAAATTTGGGGGAAAAGTTATGCTTAGCTTTTCCCCTTAGAAAAATCTACTAGAGAGGCTTTTATTCATAAACCATCGAGTAGCTTTTCTTTTCAAAAAAAAATTTTGGGCTGCCTGGCGTTTTCTTCTCTTCGCTTTTCCTTGTGCGATTAGTTGCCGCCTGGATGCCCATCACATTTCCTTGCTTTCCCCTTTTGGTCGTGCGCTTGCCCGATTATGTTGCAGCCAGCTGCCATCGCTTCAGCCAGCCGCCCGCCTTGTGCTTGCTTCGCTGCCCACCTTGCGCTTGCTTCGCTGCTGCCCATGCTTGGCTGCTGTTGCTGCTGCGCTTGGCTGCTGCTTCCTGGCGCTTGGCTGTTGCCTGTGCTTGGCTGCCACATGGCAGTACCTGCAGCCGCCTCAGCTCCTGAGCAACAGCCAGCCACACGTGCAGTCCAACCTGTGCAGCCTATTGTACCTGCACACGTGTCAGCTGGCACGTCATTTGTGCCATGTGTCGGTTGCTGATTGGGCTGAATCACAAGGTGCCTCAGCTGCTATTTCCTGCAACAAGGTAAGAGAAAAACCAAAAGCATGCACATGAACACACACACACCAAACATGTATCTGCATCCACACACGTGTACAAACTTACACACATGCATTTACTGGATTAAACATGATTAGTGAATGCTTAAACATGCTTAAAACATAATTGCAATGCTTAAGACAAAGAGGTAAAATACTCAGTCGTCCTGTAACATACCCCCCTCTTAAAACAAAGCAATCGTCCTCAATTGTTCATTCAAAGGATCTGCCAACTGAAACAAAACCCAAGAGAGCAACGAGAAAACCATGTCCTGCCAACTGAAACAGAACATCCGAGTAACATAAATCAAGAGCATCCACCTCCTGAATAGTCATGTCCCCCTGGATGCTTTACCTGCTCCGCTCATGGCCATCCCATAGGACCCACGATCAGCAGTACACCATGAACATGAGTAAATATTGATGCATATCAAACGAAAGTCTAGAATAGGCGTCCCCATTCTCTGAAGATATTCGTATATCCATGAATCAAACCATGTGACTAGTACACATATATCATAGAAATCCCGTAGGCAGATATACTGTCAGGTCAGTATCTCGGGTGTGCTGATAAGAACACCAAGCGACTTCAAGATCTCATCCAAATGAACTCTGTGACAAAGGAGCGGAGTCACCCCCCTCTTGAGTAACAGGCAGTACTCCAGAATCCATAGCTGAACCTGTTGAAGCACTTTGCAAGGTAGGCTCCAAACCAAAAGCCTCGAGGTAAAGTTGTAGTACCCTCGGTGAATCTGCCAAGTTACCCTCCTCCATCCACTTCGAATCCATAGGCGAATAGTTCACAAACTTCACAAGATATCGACGTGAAACTTTCCCTCTGACTTTTCTTTCTTTATGTGCCAAAATCTGTTCCGGTTGAAGAATCTCATCAAGTTCTTCTACCTCTGGTTGTGGCTCATCAACCTGCGCTGTAGGCACCGCACCTCTGAAAGGTCTAAGAAGACTCACATGGAATGCATTATGAATCTTCCAAAGATCTGGTAACTGAAGACGATAGGAAACATCACTCATCTTCTCAATCACCTGAAAAGGCCCATAGTACCGCACACTCAATTTAGGATATAAGCTCTGTTTACCCTTCATTTTCCTAAGTCTAGCCTTCTCAAATCCCAAAAGCACCCAATCACCCAAATCAAAAACCAATGATCGACGGTGAAGGTTTGCTGCTTTTCTGTGTTTCTCTTGAGTCCTTTGAAGAGCCATTTTGACCTTTTTGTAAGCCTCATCCATATTCTCCACAAAACGATCTGCCTCGAAGATCTTATCTTTTGTATGCACGATCGGAGGTACTTTCTTCCCGCCTTCTACAATCTCGAAAGGTGCCTTTCCTGTCAAAGTGTGAATGGTGTTGTTGTAAGCAAACTCCACCAAAGGAAGATACTTTTCCCATTGTTCTTTACGATCTGAAGCATAACACTTTAGAAGATCCAATACAACTGAGTTGGCAATTTTTGATTGACCATCTGTTTGTGGATGAAAAGACGATGAGAACTTCAACGAAGTCTTCATGTTCTCGAACAATGCTCTCCAAAATAAACTCGTCATTCGAGGATCTCGGTCAGTGACAATAGATGTGGGCATCCCATGGTATTTGAAGATATTTGTCAAAAATATCCTCACCATTTGCTCTACATTAATCTTCTTCGTAACTGGAATGAAATGAGCCTGCTTACTGAAACGATCTATGATAGTCCAGATGCCATCATTCCCACTCTTTGTTCTAGGAAGGTCAAAGATAAAATCCATAGCAATATTGTCCCACAGTCTATCTGGAATAGGCAAAGAATGAAGTAACCCAGGTGTCTTTTGACCTTCTGACAAATGATACAATCATGAACAAAAGCATCAGCATCCCTGCGCATAGTAGGCCAATAAAAGAATGCCTCCAAAGCCTTCACTGTAGCTTCAATACCATGATGGCCTACATAAGGCGGAGCATGGCATTCTGTCAAAACCTTCTGCCTCGGCTGAGATGTAACACACAATTTGTCATGCATCATCAAGAATCCTTCCTTCAGAGAAAAATGATCAACTCGCTCACCTTCGGTCAAACGATCAAAAATCCGCTCAAAATCTGAGTCATTAGCATACTGTTCTCGCATATCATCAAGTTCATGATGAAAGATAATGGAGACGGCGGCCACATGTGGTTTCCTAGACAGGGCATCCGCTACCACATTCTTTTTGCCATCTATATGAACAATCTAAAAGTGAAACATGGACAAAAAGTTTGCCCATCTCATATGCTTCTCTGAGAGCTTTGTTTGGGTAAGGAAATATCGAAGAGTCTGATGATCACTCTGAATAATGAAATCAGCCCCAAGAAGGTAATGCTTCCAAGTAGAAAGAGCATGAATAATTGCAAGAAGCTCCTTCTTATACACTTGTAGATTCTTTTCTGCTGGTGACAGAGTTCTACTCTCATAAGCAATAATATGTCCCTCCTGCATAAGAATAGCTCCAATGCTATTCCCACATGCATTACAAAGTACCAAAAAGGTTTATGAAGATCTAGTAAAACCAAAACTGGACCAGAGGTTAGTTTTTCCTTAAGCTTGTTGAAAACTTCCACTTCCTTTACTGTCCATCGGAATTTTACACCTTGGTCAAGTGATGTAAAGGTGAAGCAATTTCTGCAAAGAATCAGATAAACCTCCTGTAATATGAACAAAGTCCTAAGAAACTTCTTACATCATGAATAGTCTGTAAATCCGGCCAATTCTTTATTGCTTCAAGTTTTATTGGATCCATCCTGACGCCATCCTTAGACACTATGTGCCCAAGAAAGTGAATCTACTGCATGAAGAATTCACTCTTCTTTCCGTTGACAACCAACCTATGCTTTCTGAGTTCCTCAAAGACTTTGGTCAAATGCTCTCGATGCTCCTTCTCTGAGTGAGAAAACACAATCATATCATCAAAGAAAGTGCCCACAAAAGAACGGTGGGGTTGAAAAATCCGATCCATCATCCTGTTAAAAGTCGCTAGAGCATTCGTAAGACCAAAAGGCATGTCCAAAAACTCATAAAGTCCAAAAGTTGTCTTGAAAGCTGTCTTGTGCACATCTTCTGGCCTGATGCGAATTTGATGACATCCACTCTTCAGATCAATGCGACTTATGTAAGCTGATCCCTGTAATCGATCCAAAATATCATCGATTTCAGGTATAGGGAATCTGTTCTTGATGGTAATCTTGTTCAGTGCCCTGTAGTCAATGCACATCCGCCAAGAACCATCTTTCTTTTGTACCACTGGTGAACAATAGGGTGAAGAGCTCAGTTGAATCAACCCTTTGTCCAACAGATCACGCACTTGGCTCATAATCTCTTCTTGTTGGGCTACACTCACCCTATAGGGTGGCTTATTCGATGGTGAACTTCCAGGAATCAAATCAATCCCATGATCCTCAGGCCTGGCAGGCGGCAATTTCCCTGGCAAAGCCTCTGAAAAACAATCTTGAAAACCTTTGAGAAAATCCAATCTTTCTTTATCCAACTCAGATAAGTTAGAATCCGTGGTATCCTGATTCTCTTTAACAAACAATAAGTAAACAAAAAGATGTTTCTTTATTAGACGAGAAATGGCCGAGGCCGATACAACAGGAATAGATTCCCCTTAAAGCTTTACATCAAGAGTGTGTTCCTTCTTCTTATTAGTGAGAGAGATTTTCATGTTGAAAGTATCTACCACCGCTTTAACCTTATGGCACCAAGGCATACCCAACAAAACATCACAACCCTCCAAAGGCATAATGAAGAAGTTATCCTCTCTGTCTGTGTAAGTCTGCACACTGAGACGCAGTTTCCCAATGATCGGTGTAACCTCAACCGAATGTCCAGGGCAAGCCAAAGTAGCCTCATGTAACACACCCATCTCCTCTGGTTTAATGCCCAACTTTGCTGCAAGCTCAGGGGTGATAAAGTTTGCACGAGCCCCAGGATCGAAGAAGATCAAAACCTCCTGATCTCGAAGTCTTCCCCATGCTCTGCATAACTCTAAAGATGCATCCCCTTGCTTCATCCCTATCAAGTCAGGTACTAGTCCAGCAGACGGTTTCTATTTCTTTGCTTTAGGCTCTTCCTGTGAATCATCTGCGTTTTTAGGTGCTCTTTTCGGACACCTATAATACCGATGCCCTGCTTCTCCACAGGAGAAACATTTGTTGCCAGCTATAAGCTCTTTCCTTTCTTCATCTGTCCTTTGAGGTAAAGGTTGAAATTTTCTCTTCTTGGATTGCCCCTTCTCTCGTGGTTCAGTGTTTTTGGTCTCTTTTGATTCCTTTGATGCTTTCTTGGAGAAGAGACGTTGATCCTTGAATCCAGACATCTGACTAGTAAGCATGGCATATCTAGTCTAAGCATTTTCTATCATCTGAGTCATATTAATGACCTTTGTTTTGATGCAATAATCTTGAAGCTCCTTGGATAACCCACAGCAGTAAGTCTCTATCTGCTCAACCAGTGACATGGGCCTAAAGGATGTGACCGGTAGCGGCTTCTCGCCTTGAACAAGATTATTATAGGGATGTGGTTTGAGAAAAGAATTGCCCACAGCATTAGATCCCATGCCCATCATACCACTTCCCATACCAGGCATACCAAAAGCACTTCCACCACCGCCACCATAAGTTCCATACATACCTCCTAGCATACCTCCATACATACCTCCATGCATACCTGGTTGCATGCCATAGCTCCCAGTCATACCCATGTTGGGTACACCCGTCATGGAATGAAAGACAAAGCCTCCGCCAAAGTAACCAGGATGAGAAGTATTGAAAGGGTTCCCATGGATAGGTGGGGGAAAAGAAGAAGAAGAATCAAGGTATGGCTGAAAATTTGGATGTATGGGAGTCGAACGTTGAGGTTTGGCTTTCTTCTCAGATCCCTACCTCTGTGGTTTGGAATCAGCTTTGAAGTTTCGGGGAAAACGTGAGTCCTCTGCGAGTTCCATTAATTCCTCCATCAAACTCTGCATCTTTGCCTCATAGGTGGCATCATCATCTTCAAGCTCTAGCATATTGGAAGGTATTTCTTGCTCGCTTTCCTCGTCTTCATCAAAGTAGTACTCGTCCTCTTCCGAAGATAAATCCTTCATCTCCGCACTAGTTCCAGCCATAAGATTAAATGTGTCGACCACAGGCTCGCCTTCTTGAAAAAGTTGACGATGAATCCCGGCAATGGAACCTTGAAACCGGCCTTCAGAAAACTTGACGGGCAGTGAACACACTTAATCACACTTTAATCACTTTATGAACTGGAATAATAAATTTGGAAGTAAAAGAAAATATTTAAGTGGAGCTAGAGTGCTCCTGCACAAGAGACCAATTGGCCCCAAAGCGTGGCGCCCCCGCAGGTATTTATTTATAATTCAAAGTCGGCGTAGCCCTTGCACAACTCCCGAGAAGATTCTTCCTTGATCCACGGGGAAGAGATCTCCTTCAAGCTTTCACCCAAGATGATGTTGAATACAAGGGCCTTGGCCTCTATTTATACAAATTTCGGGGCTACGCTTTTTGCCTTAGAAAAATCTACTAGAGAGGCTTTTATTCATAAACCATCGATTAGCTTTTCTTTTCAAAAAAAATTTTGGGCTGCCCGGCGTTTTCTTCTCTTCGCTTTTCCTTGTGCGATTAGTTGCCGCCTGGATGCCCATCGCGTTTCCTTGCTTTCCTCTTTTGCTTGTGCGCTTGCCCGATTATGTGGCAGCCAGCTGCCATCGCTTCAGCCAGCCGCCTGCCTTGCGCTTGCTTCGCTGCTGCCTGGCGCTTGGCTGCTGCTGCTGCTACGCTTGGCTGCTGCTTCCTGGCGCTTGGCTGCCCACATGGCAGTACTGCCCATGCTTGGCTGCCCACGTGGCAGTACTTGCAGCCGCCTCGGCTCCTGAGCAACAGCCAGCCACACGTGCAGTCCAGCCTGTGCAGCCTGTTGTACCTGCACACGTGTCAGCTGGCACGTCATTTGTGCCATGTGTCGGTTGCTGATTGGGCTGAATCACAAGGTGCCTCAGCTGCTATTTCCTGCAACAAGGTAAGAGAAAAACCAAAAGCATGCACATGAACACACACACACCAAACATGTATCTGCATCCACACACGTGTACAAACTTACACACATGCATTTACCGGATTAAACATGATTAGTGAATGCTTAAACATGCTTAAAACATAATTACAATGCTTAAGACAAAGAGGTAAAATACTCGGTCTTGTAACAATATGTGCAGTCCTATAGCTATCTGGACGTGCATCAGTGGCTTGAAGAGTCTTCTGCAGTGCCTCAGATTGGTGGATACTCAGCCGACGTATGGTCTTTCTCATCCTTGCGTTGGGCATTCATATCGCTTGTTTACTCAAGCATTGTACATCATTCTCCAAAGAATAATATAAGCAAATACTCCTGCTTGCAAGGGGGGTGGGGACTTTACAGTGGGTATTTGGGACCCAATAAGGTGTCGTCTACTTCACTCTCTTATTCTTTTCTCTCTAATCTCTGAATTGGATAAAGAATTTCACCGCATAAAGGTATAAAGAAGGCCTTGTTGAGCATTATCACGATCAACCTCAGTGCATGTAACACTCACCTTCCTCCTCATGACTTGACAAGTGTGGCCTCAGTGACCCAAGCAACTCTGTCCACGTAGCAGTATGGGCGGGGGCCCGATCCATAGTGAAAACATGTAGGCTCCTATGCCAAACCTGCTAAGCCTTCGGGCAATCCCAAAGACAATGACGTTGAGACTCTTGGGGATGGCTACATCTCGGACATAATGTTGGTCTACTGCCAGCCAACTACCAAGCTCCTATCTGCAAGTAGCCACATGAAAAGGGTGATCTTCTATGACACCCCCTTTTTTGCTTACACTCCATGGCTAGGCCACAAGATTTAGATGTCAGGGATAGACAACAGCGGCAGGACATTGGCCGTGCAAGAACCAAAGTGGCGGTCGGGGGGAAGAGGGGGGGGGGGGTGGGGACACTCTTCCGATAGCCACCTATCACCAGGAGGAGAGAAAGGTATTCCTTCTTGAGACCTGGAAAGCAGACTGTCATAGGAAAGCTTGAGACGCTAGCCAAGGGATCAGACACTGGGTCGAAGCCGTGCGGCCACCACGCAAAGAAGGCCTGCATTGTATGTACCTCATCAATGGAATGGGCAGAGCGTGGAACTTGCCACATCTCCTAGTGCAACCAGTAGTGAGAGAGTGGTCCTGAATTATCAGGGTATTAATCTCTCTGTCTATTACAGCTCATTGCTCTACCTAGTCGAAGCACATTGCAAGTGACTATGAGCATGTCCACTCTACTTTGGGGACCTTCACCAAGGATTTCAATGGCCAGTAATGACAGTACATCAAGGGCATAATATTAGACTAGGAGCCAAAGCTCCATCCAAGCTCTCAACCATATCCAAGATCCAAAGATCTCTGAAGCATTGGGAGTATAGCCACATGGTACCACAGAGTTGTCCCCCTAGCAATAAAGGCAAAAAGAAGGCAGAGGTGCTTATGAAAACTGCAATCACTGATGATCTGTCGCACGCATCACCCTCAACCATTACAGTTAGTCTGCTAGTTAGGATTAGGGCTTAGCAGAAGAAACAAATACCTAGGGACCAAATAGACTGTGTGTGAATAAAGATAATGCCAAATGCAGATTACTGCAAAATCAGCTGACTGGTTGGTGGCCAACTTAGTTTTTCTATAAATAAGACCCCTGTCCTCGATCTAATCATCTGCCACACGGGTGTTTTGAGCAGCCAGATGAGGGAGAGAAGATTAGTGGTAGTGTTAACCAGCAGCCATTGACGCAAATCAGTCCATGGTTTCCTATTGTAGGAGATTTCAGCAATTCGGAGAGTATTATAGGAGGATTTCTTGCTTTGTTCGCAGTTAGCTTTGCATGCAGTTTAGTTTTCAGAAGATCTAGCATGATTCTTTGTAAATCTTAAGTTTGTCAAAGGACAGTAGATTAGATTGAGAGAATCGAGTCTTCCACTGTCATTCTCTTTCCTCTATTCTTCTCCGAATATTTGTGTTCATAGTTGCATTCTGTACTCCTACTCAATCTTGTGATCCGTTCTGTACTTCGCATACCGCATGCATGTATGAACGTACCATACTCCATACAAAATGCAAAACCTCCTATGTAAATTTTGAAGTTTCTGATTCTCCTAGACCTTACTAGGTGGACACTATGCCTCATCTATGCATGCCATATTGCAGCCTGCATGCATTATGTGTACACAATTGTTAAATATCTTACCTAACGTTTCTAACCACCTTGTTTGTGTTTCAAAGTAAGAACAACACTTTTGTGAACGCAACCCTGACATATCTAACATAGTCCCACACCAACTCCTGATCTCATTGCATAGAGCACTTTGAGCCAATCATTTTTTAGTGACAATGCAAGAGTTTCTGTGAGCTACAATTCTAGGGACTGCAACTAAGTTGACCTCCTGGTGTCTCTAATGATCCCTCTCCAAAGGTGCACAGTGATAATGATCTGAGTAAACAATACTTTTGCTACCTGATATGCAGATTTGAATTGGAAGCTAAATTTCACATCTCAATCCATTAGATGATTCATACAACAAAAGCAAAAGCTATTTCTTTCTGATCTAATGAACAAGACATTTTCAGGCTTCGAATAGTAAAGATAAGTGATGAGAGAGCACAAAAGAAAATCATTATACAAGGATCTTAGCTTTTCTCATCAAAGTCAAATGCTAACGCTAGTTAGCCTTCACGACTCAAAATTCTTAACACAATTTTCTCTTTCATCGAAAAACTTAGCCACTTAGTATCCTAGAACTTTCTAACTTCTCATCGTGGAATCTCTCCTTTCTTAAATTATAAAAGTATGCAAAAGACCCGAGTTTGTGAACTGGAGCTCCCGCTCCCCCTGCGTACCTGTCCCAGCCACCCCCCCCCCCCCCCCCCCCCGGGTGCTCAATGCACAGCCCCTTCCTCCACCTCCCGTTGGCCCCCCTTCAAGTGGACTCCATGGCAGCCACTCCGTCATCCACGACCGAGGCCGCCGTCCCTTGCCTATCCTTTTCTGAAAATCTCCAGCTCCTTGCTACGACAATTGCCTCTTCGGAGGCCTCCACCCTGGTATGCAAGATTGTGGGTAGCCGCTTGGTGCACACGGACAGTTCAAGGATTTGGTACAGGCAAGCCTTCTCGGCGCGCCTGGAAAGATCACAGACATTCATCCCTTGGGGCACGCCTACTATCAGGCCGAGTTTGATTCGCCTATACAGCTTCAGACAAAGTCATGCAGCTGAGCCCGTCGCACTGCGTAGGTTAATCCACTAATGTATGAGTGTATTTGCTGTTGGTTTTGAAGGCATGGAGCACAGCCTCCTTAGTCAAAGTGACCTGGCTACAAAGTGCCTGTATAGGTAGGTGTGCTTCCAGGTGGAGAAGGTAATGAAGAGGTGCCCCTTGATAATTTTTCCAAACAAAACAATCTTCCTTGTTTAGTTATCATTGGTAGAAAATTCAAGAACTGGTTTGATGTACCATGAACTTCTGTTTCAATGTCTTATGTTTAAACTAGTCCTACTACTAGGACATTGTATGGATTTTTGCCAAATGCCTATAAATGCATATATATATCTTTGTGTAGCTACGGGAGGGTCGAGGAGCTAATCTTTTTTGCGGGTTTGAAGGAACAACATGAAACGGTGATTCATCACTATATTCAGGTGAAGATTTGGCCTTTTAAAGTAAAAATCTCCACAGGTTTAGAATAGGTCAACGTACAAGTTATTGCCTTGCTGTTCCCAAAGATTGTGATAGGATGCAATACTGCACCAATGACAGCTGCTTGAGATGTATAGTTTTCTACACAAACACCAACATAAGGCAAATATAACAAGTGTTTTGAGGTGGTGTGGAATTTTTTGGGAGGTTTTTTTTGGTTTGGGGGTGTGTGTGAAGGGAGGAATGGTAGAGAAAAGTCTGTCATCTATCTTAGCACCTGGGTGAAGGGAGGAATGGTAGAGAAAAGTCTGTCATCTAATACAAGATGCTTGTAAGTTCTTATACAGATGCAATTACAGTCACCAAATGCTGCCCTTTTTCTTAGTAACACGTAGTGAAGGCAGTCTCATAGTTGCATGGTAGTCCAATTCTTGGATTCCTCTACATCAGCAATTGCACACTTTTTTGTACTTTTAACAGCAAGGAGAGGCTAAGAAAGCCTTGGGAGTGCTTCGAAAGCCCAACATCTCACCGGAGCTACAGGTACTTGTTTCCTTAAAAGTGCATCCAAAAGTACCTTCTTTTGTATACATAGCTGGTTGATTAACGTTAATCAATCACAATCTATTAGCAAGGTTTTTTCCTTCTGACTGATATGAACAAACTTGGAATTTAGTACAAATTTGCACCGGATCTAATAATGCTGGATCCATATGAAACGGTGGAGTTCTGGATGACAATGGACAATTTGAATCCTAGGCGCTTGATCCCTGCATTAATGCGCTACTCAAGCAAGCCTCACTCTAAGTAAGCCTCCTAACACTCTCTGTGCAAGCAGTGCAAACCTGGGAAGCTGTCCATAATCATGTACTTTTATTCCACTGATACCGTAAAGTTATGGATAGTTTCATAGCTTTGAAATGCACACCTTTGTTTTCTATGCTTATGGAAGTATAAAGAGTGGTTATATCTATTCTTGCAGAGATGAACCTCATGAAGCCATAAAGTATCTGGAGTTCTGTGTACAGCGGCAGCAGAACAAGGACAGTGCTGTGCACAACCTGCTGCTTTCTTTGTATGCTAAACAGGTGCTTAAGTCTTTTAATCACATGATTTCTTTACCTAGTGATAGTAGAGCAGGACATGTAACTTGTTGTGCCATGCTTGTCTCAGGAGGATGAAAGTGCACTCCTTAGGTTTCTGGAAAGCAAATACGGGAAAGGAAGGCATGGGCAGCCAGACATATTCTATGATCCAAAGTATGCACTCCGGCTGTGCTTAAAGGAGAAGCGAATGCGAGCATGTGTACACATCTACAGCACAATGAATATGCACGAGGAGGCTGTTGCCCTTGCTCTACAGGTCCATATTTTAGTATTTACCCACTCATAGTAGAAGTTAATAGTGAATTTGATATGATTAACAAAAAAAATAGGATAGGTGTCAAGTCTATCTCTTTCCATGTTTTAGGTAGATCCTGAGCTTGCAAAGGCGGAAGCAGACAAAGTGGAGGATGATCCCGAATTGCAAAAAAAGCTTTGGCTCATGGTAGCAAGGCATGTGATTCAACAGGAGAAGGGAGTAGAGAGAGAGAACATTCGCAAGGCGATTGCTTTCTTGAAAGAAGCAGATGGGCTTCTGAAAATTGAAGACATTTTACCGTTTTTTCCAGATTTCGCACTCATCGATGATTTCAAGGTGAGACATAAAGTGAGCATGTTTGCTCTGTAATAAAAGGTAGCTGCTGGATGTTCGTGCATGCTGTATGGAGGGGATACAGTTAACAATGCTGGATGTTCGTGCATGCTGTATGGAGGGGATACAGTTAACAATGCCTATGTGATGCACTCTTTGGCCTGCCATGGGTAGGCCTTGGTGATACTTCTTAAGCTCTTTTTAGCTTGGTCAATAGTATTTTTAAATATGATGAACTAGTGAAACTTTGATGAGAAGGTCGCAGTCCTCCTTTGTACACATAGCTTTGGTTCTAATCCCAAAAAATAGCGAACAAATCTTCAGCAAGCAGTCCCCTCAAATAAGACAGCATAAAACAAGTGTAGGAAACATGACAGGCCTGCCACTTCTTTTTCTGGTGTGCTTTTGCATACATGCATGTGCAAGTGAATTGATATATCAATAGAGGTGTACAATAGGCTAGTTAACATGTTAAAGAAAGAAATCTTTCCTTTGTTGCTCACCGATTTGATGCCACTTTGTGTTATGGGAACCAGGAAGCTATTTGTGCATCACTGGAGGATTATAATAGGCAAATCAACCAATTAAAGCAAGAGATGAACGATGCAACTCGGGGTGCTGACAATATCCGGCGTGATATCAGTGCCCTTACACAGAGATATGCCATTGTTGATCGTGATGAGAAGTGTGGAGTAATTTTCTCTTGCCTTGTGCGCATAGACTGTGCAACATCCACAAAAGCGTATTTTATTAATATGTACATACATAGTACGCATACACATAATTTACATACATGTGCATGCATGCACATTATGTATGCATGTACGCACTCGTGCTCATATTGTAAGTATATATGCACACATGCACATAATGTAAGTATGTACGCTTGCACACTCATACATACAACACACACATTCATAAATATATACACATACAATGTAAGTACATATGCATAAATATATACACATACAATGTAAGTAAGTACATATGCACAAAATGTACATAGGTACGTTTGCACACACATACACATACGCAGATGCATCCATAAATGCATGCACTCACGTACATATACCCATATGTTTGTACATGCACACATACTTATCTGCATAGGTAGATATATATTTACCTACTTAAATGGGTACATACATACATATTTCTGCATGTACATGCATGAATTGAGTGTGCTCGCCTAATTATTGATCTTTTCCAAATTCTGGCAGGTTTGTGGGCTTGGTATTTTTGCATCAGGAAGTGTGCAAACAAGAGGATATTCTTCTGTGATGGCACCTTTTTATGTATTCCCTTGTGAACATTCATTTCATGCACAGTGCCTTCTTGCCCATGTCATCAAACACAAAGACAAAAATGAGGTAAAGCTGTTTTAAGAGTACACTAATTTGGATTAGTGATGGTTGCAATCATATAAATCCTTTTCTTCTTCCTTTTGCGTTACACATGTACAGGAAAATGACTTTGCAATAAATATGAGTATTGCAATTATCTGTAGTTTAATATAGAAGGTTATTTTGTTTGTAGATGGATCGCATAATGGACCTACAGCGCAAGCTTGTTGTGCTAGCCAATTCTGGAACAACAATGAGTAAAGAGCATGAATCATCTATGGAAAATGAAGACCCACTTGAAGCAACAAACCCCTCTCCAGTAGATCAGGTAACCCTCCCACACACATCCCCCCTCCCCCTTCTTTCATGTAGGTCCTCACTTCCTAGAAAACCTCTGTATCACATGCTTTGCAGAGGGAATTTTAAAATAAGGTCTTTTAACATATTTTTGTGAATACACACCATCTTCTGTAAATATACAAACTTTTATGGCTGTGTAGCTTGATGATGAAGGGTTATGCCTCCTAGGGCAAGAAAGTATACAAACTTGTAAGATGAATATATCTAACACCTGTATATTTACGTAAATGTGCACTCCGGTGCTATCATGCGATTTTTTTCTAATGACCTCCCTAGGGGCAATTATTCATCTTCACAAAGCTTTCAGTTGGTTTGTTTAACCTTCTAGTGTGTTGTGTTCAGCTTCGTCTGCAGCTCGATGATGCCATTGCTGGAGAATGTCCTTACTGTGGGGAGCTTATGATTTCTGAAATCTCGAGACCTTTCATCTCATCTGAGGAGACACGGGAAATTCTTTCTTGGGAGATAAAACGGCAGCAAGCCTGAGTATGGCGAATGAACACCACCCTTTTTGGAGACCCCTTAAGCTCACCTAGATGAAAGCTGCTATTCCTTGAAGGAAAAGTGTGGATTGCGGAGCAATCAACTACCACCAGTTTGGTTTGTTTTGTGAGGTCTAGCCTAGCATCTCTGCTAAAGTTGTATAATAAAGGCTTGTTTCAGAAGAAGACACTATGACCTCGGGCTCGTTGTCAAGAACTGTGCATGTGTTTTGCATCAAGGTCTTTCTATGACGGTGCAGCTTTGTCAGATACATGCCCAAACATCTCTTAACTTTGTAGTGCATCACTTTGAAAGAGGACCAAACCCCTGTTTGAAGAGATATTGAACTCTCCCTTGTATTGCATAATAAATTGGACATGAAAACGAATAGTGCTTCTCTGTCTCTCGCTGGTAGTGCATACCTGGCATACTCGCTTCTTGTGGAATGTCCCCCGTGCCACAATTCAAAGACAATGAAAACGTACTCTAATGGCAATTGTCATGGCATGCAGGGTGTCTAGAGAGATACTTGGGTTTCTTGATTAAACCATACTCTGGAACTCTTAAAAGATGCTTTGTAGAAGTGAAAAAGCTTTGTAAAAAGCTCTGATGGGATCAGCTAGGTCCACTTGTGTAAAGCCAAATCAAATCTAGATGGATATATATGGTTGATCTCGTCAAGAGAACTCCAAAAGGAGGGACCTCCGAGTTGTAATCAAAGGGGGAGGTGATCCATTTAAAGATAATGTGAAGAAACCATCTAGCGATATAAGAATACTGATGTCTGCTTTGACCTTTCTTTGCAAGTTTTTTGGAAGACCCATGGTGCCAACCATGGGAAGTGGTCAATGCAAATAATAGTTTGGAAGAGGGAATCTAAGATCTGATGGGATGCTTCAAACTTGAGCAATATGATCTCTCACATGGCACGGAAGACCCACTCCTGATCATACAAGAGAATATCATCACTTCTTGATCAAAACAGGAGAATATCATCACTTGCAATCTCTCTATCCTCCTTCGATCTCCTCCAAACTTCAAGGCTCCATATTGCATGGAATGTCTCAACAAAGTGTTAAGAAAACAACTCTTGATATTGGGTTCTTGGAAGTGAGTCTTAAAGTTCTCTCTCAAATTAGGCCGAGCAGCGAGTCTTGTCGCTAAGTGGGCATGAGTAGCCAGCCTCAATGAAAATATGACCAGTAAAAGTAATCCCAGGTAGATATATAAAGTGACTAGCTCAACCCATTCACCTTGATAAAAGAAAAACTATTTGGCTACAAGTTGATGTAGCTCTGAAGGCAATCAAAATCACAATCATATGAGTGCTTCTTCCAGTTTAGGCTTTATCACTGATGAACAGAGAGAACAACCATGTACGCTGTAGCTTATAGAAGGGTTGATGTTTACATTTTTATACGAGTGTAACCCTTCTTAAATACTTTGTATTCATAAGCTAGATAAAAGTCATATGTTCATGTTTCCTTCTTTGTACATTGCTTGCTGTGCTGATATATTTCTTTTGCATTTATCTGAAAATAATTGAGCAAGTATTTAATATGTTTTGATTATTGGTCTTATTTATTGTGTTTGAAGTTCATGCATTTCAATAGATGATGATATGATAAGGTGGAAGTTTGTCTACGTGGTCTCAGGCCACAATACAAGGCGTTCAAGATATCTATTCAGACTCGAAAAAACATTCCCAATTTCACAGATTTGGTGTCTATGTTGATTATAGAAGAGAAGAGCTTGAATAAGGACCAACAGTCTTCACAAAACAAAAACAGTTCAGGAGCAATAGGCCTTCTACACAAGTCAGGAAGAGGACGAGGTAAAGGAGGCCGTAGACGCGGCCAAGGAGGTGGCCGAATAGGTAATCAGAATTATAGCCAGCAGCAGCAGCAACAACAGTCCCAGAATTCACAACAACAACATGCAGGTGAAGAGGCCAATTCAGAGGCAGGGGGAGTCAAAGAGGTCGTGGAAATTAGCAAAGGCAGTATAGTGATACACGTGGATGCTTTTATTGTGGTAAGCCTGGACATGTGCAGGCAGATTGTTATAAGAAGCAGGCTGACATGCAAAATGAGAAATTGCAGCAAAACAACTATGCATCCTCGAGCAGAAACAATGAGGATAATAAAAGGTTATTTGTTATGCAGCATGTCGTTAATGCCACATGTCTGAAAATGTTGAAGCAGCCCATAATAAACTTATGATTAACAACTTGTGACTTTCTCATTGTCATTGGAGTTGGTCACTACTTTTAAAAAATTGTCTACCTTTTTGTAGTATGTATTCTAGTAGTGAATTTAGAACATAGTTTGAAGCATTTAAAGATCTTATGGGTGAAAAAGCTTGATCTTTGTCTAACATCAGCAAGTTTCCTTGCCATGTTCTTTTTCCCATATCTTTTTTATATTTACTACATTAACCATGAAGGATTTTATCTCACTAATAAATGTATGGCCACTAGTGCATGTTTGCAAGATGCATTTGTCCAAAATCATTTTTCAAAATGTTTTCGTTGGTTGATTGGTTGTATTTTATCATCTTTTTTCTTGAAAGCATTGAACATTTTTATAATTAGTGAACAAGTTTGTAGTAAGAATTAGTCACATATTCGATATGATGTATATGTAAATGTTGTTTTCTAAAAATATTGTTTTGATTATATAGAAATTTTTCTTGTGTCTTTTGTTGTCTAGATGTCTTTGGTCTTGTAACGTGGTTGAATCATGGAGTTAAATAATTACACCATAAAGACCCGTATATGATTAAAAATTTCAAAGAACACACAATTTTATTAACCGAGGTGGGGGGTGGGGGCGGGTGGCATGGTCCAAGGGGAGGTTGTGATGGCATGACTATGGGCTAGGGTGGGGTGGGGGTGTGACGGCACGGCCTCGCGGGGGAGGGGGGGCTGGGCGGGGTCGAGATTAGGGGGTTGTGACAGCATGGCTCCGAGTAGGAGCTGGGGAGGTGGGGTGGAGGGGATGTGAGCACATGACACCAAGGGGGTGGGGGGTGATGGCACGACGCGCGGGGGGTGTGACGGCACGACCTGGGGATAGGGGGTGTGATAGCACAGCTCCAAGGGAGGCTATGAGGCATGAAAACACGGCTCAGGGAAGGGGACGGGAGTGGGTGGATCTGCGAGATATGAGGGCACAACTCTGGGAGGGAGGCGGGGCATGAGGGCACGGTTGCTTGGTGTTTAAAATTGGAGCTGAATAGAAAAGCGAAGGTCAAACATTGTTCCTTTTTTGAAATGGTAATTAGTTTTAAAAACTTTTGTAGATTTTTTAAATAAATGGGGATCACTCCAATGCACACACAGAATTGGAGTATAGTGTATTTTGTGTGTTTAAGATTTTGTAAATTTTATAGTTGTAGGTTTCAAAATTCATGAGGTTATATCTCTTCTCAATGTTCTCATTGTAAGGATTTGCACTGTATTGCTCATTGTCCTCATAGAGCTATCGTAGCACTTCTTCCAACTTCATCCCAAAATCCAATGCGAAATCCCAATGTCATTTTAGACAGACACATGTTATATGGATTTGATCATCCTTTCAAGGATTATTTCAAGCGAGTGACAATAATCCCAATGGTCAGAGCATCAACCACTTTGATGAGCCTTAACTTGTTAAGTGTACAAGGTGACCTTATTTGTACAGTCTTCCTTAATGCCATCACAAAGGAAACATCCAAAGCAGTGAAGAAGCTGAAAGCTCAAGTTTGACCTCAAAGTTAGTAGTCTAAGCACTTGCGCTCAAAAGGTTGCAGTATCTCCTTAAAAGGCTAAAGAACCAGAACGAGAGGGTCTAAAAGAAGGAAACCTCGAAGAGCACGCAAAAATACAATGCACAATCAATTGTCAAGGGCAACAACACTATATGACCATTGAAAGAGGTTTGAAAGATAGCTTTGAAGCTACCTCCCTCGGTGGAGACAATGAGCGTTTTTCTACTCAAACCACAACTCTTCAAAGAAACTTAAAGAGTACCCCAACACTGTGCTGGAGAAAGAGCGAACAAAACATGCCCAAGAGCTTGTAAGCAAGTGTAAGCTGACTTAGAGCCAGTACTTGAGCAAGTGATCGAGTACAAACCACTGACCCTGCCTAAGTGTATTCGTGATCCCATTCTAGAGAATTATAGAACCGATGAGGAGACCTCAATGCTTGCTAAAGAACTTTACCAAAACCGTAACCATTCTTAAGAGGATGCAAAAAGAACAAGTTCCAAAGCCTCTTCTCTAGAACAAATCTGGAAAAAAATTTGGAATTGCTAGATGCAATGACGGAGGACTTAGTGGGAGGTGAAAGTTGGCCTTCCAAGGGTCATCATAGTCACCATAATATTTTCTCCAACATGATAGGTAACAACTTCATTTCGATACCATCAGGAGAGGCATTGTCTCCTAGGGTAGGATCATGCACATCTCCTACACATTGGCACGTCCAAGCCCACTTCCAAGTAAGTACGAGCTAAGTGTGAATATCGCACAAGGGACATAGCAAGCCTCACAACCTTCTTATCCTCGAAAGTTTGACTCCCAATAAGCTCTCTTTTACAAGAAAAATCTCAACTTTGGAGAGACTTGTCAGACTAGATGCGATTGGGGACTCTAAGAGTCTACACACATAAACTTGAAGAGGAGGAGAAGGTCCATACCCAAGACAAAAGGATAGCCAAAAGTGCCCATGAACAAGCTGGTATACTAATTCAAAAGCGATAAAATGAACGATGTGTTACTTGCTGCTTATTGAGGCATGACAGTCTTCGCAATAATGGGTGGTGGTGGTGGTGCTGGTGTAAGCATAATCACTAAGGATTGTTGGGAGACCTAGGGAAGCCCACCACTCGACACAAGCCTCGATGCCTATCGGAACACATCTCAACCTTTGGGCATCCTTCAATATGCAAAGATTAAGTCCTTTGAGCTAAGCTTCCACCACACATTGGTGGTGATGGATTTTCAGAGAAGATGGTCATACGCAATGATCCTTGAAAGGCCATACATAAGAGGAGCAAGGCTGGTTCACAATTGGGAGAAACCAAACAAATTTATATACACAAGGGTAACCAATCCTTGAAAATAAACTTAAAAATAGAGAAGACTCATCCCATGGATCGAGGCATTCTTGCCAATGAGTCTTAACACAACTGCTCGAACTGCTTTAGTCGATGTTTGCAGAATGCAACCCACATTATGGTGAATCATATCTGAACTTAAAAATAGGAAAGATTCATCCCATGGGTCGAGGCATTCTTGCCAATGAGTCTTAACAAAACTTCTCGAACCGCTTTAGTCGATGTTTGCAAAGCATGTAACCCACATCATGGCGAATCATATCTGTAGAGCTTGTAACAAGATGTTGGATAATGAAAAGATGAGGACCAAGAATATGAGCCCCTCTCAAATTGTCCTCCGAAGACTGGATTCATATTCTGGTACAATCTTTCACAAAAGCTTGGGACAAAGTCTACACGATTGGACAGTGTTGAAATTAGGTCAAAACTAGTTTGTTAGAAGCACGAGGCTTCTACGAAGGGGGAACCCTATAATTGGGTTTCAAAGTCAAGAACCTACACCACAAGCCTCTACAACCATGCCATCAAATGCCAAACCAAAGATGGGGTGCCACGCCTTCGATCAGGCAACTCCAAAGCTTAAGTAAGAATGGAGAGCACTGGCTTCCACCTCGATTCATATGTTGACATCACCACCTTCAAAGTAGTCCAAAGAGTCCATGGGCTCCGAGCAACAAGAGGCAACACCTTACCCCATCCCTATTCCCATCAAAGAAGAGCCACCCATGGTGCAAAACTCCAAAGAGAACCACCACACTAACACTAGCTCGTAAGCTGAAACTGGAAAGATCAAGCTCAATCAAAGTGTGCCATCAAGGCCAACTGCGACGACGTCCAAGCTTTTGTCATGGATGGACAAACAATTCTCCACCTTGAGCGTGCGCACGATATAACCTTGACCCCTAAGCCCATGTGTTCATATGTAACGTAGCAACTACCCTAACCGAAAATGATAAGAAAACACAACCCCAAACAAAGGATAACACGAAATGTTTTAAAAAACCACTAAAAACACATACTTCCACGTGCCCTCTCTTTACACATTTGCATGTGCACATCCCACGCACATCCACTCACGTGCACACCTTCACCCATTTATACCTGCATGCACACCACAACATCCATTGACATATTTCCACGTGCACACGCACCCATACGTATTTACGCATGCACGTGCACCTGTGTTTACACGCGTTCGTGCACCACACTCCCCATGTACATGCACATGCACCCATGCGCATTTACGCATGCACGTGCACCTGCATTTACACCCGTTCGTGCACCACACTCCCCATGTACACCTCACTTGCGCATGCATATGCACCCCATACATAACACATTCACACAACCTACACCCACCTATGTGGACCACACTCCCATTTACAATGCCCACATATGAACACACCATTCGCACGCACATGCATGTACACATTTATGCACTTGTGCCTGCATTTGCACCTGCATGTGTGCACACACCTCGTCCATGCACTCAATACATTTGCACGCACACATAGGCTACTCACGCCCGTGTGTGCACGCCCTTCCCCCCCCATATTTTTCTCACCCCCCTTTGTTAATTTTTTCTTCACCTCCGCCCTTGTTTTTCATCCGCCCTTATTTTTAATCTTCGTCTGTTCTACTGCTGCCTTACCACCCTGCATCTCTCCACTCGCCAATCCGGCCTTCACCTTTGCTACACAAGCCTTGCGTTGCCATCTTGCATAGCACCTCGACCAATCTAGCCGCCCGTCCTTGCGTGTGCCTCTGCCCCAGCTCTACTCCCACCAGCTGCATGTCCTGCCCACCCCACCTCTGCACTGCACAGTGGGCTGCATCTCCTCTGAAGGGTAAGGGAGTACCCCAAAATAAAACGCATTACCTGTTTAACTCAACACGGTTGTTTATAAAAGTGTTATCTCCTCCTCAATGAGATCAGTTGTGTTCGTGCTTAGAGCTTTATAGCCATGTAAAATGTCTTGTATTCTCACTTTTGTGAATGAAGCAACAAGCAGCTTGTGTATTATTCTCTGCTTAGAATACTGATCACTCTGTATTTGTACATCTTTGGTGAATGAATCAACAAGCAGCTTGTGTATTATTCTCTGCTAAGAATACCGATCACTCTGTATTTGTACATTATTCTCTGCTAAGAATACTGATCAGTCTGTATTTGTACATCTTTTCCTGATCTAATGTTTTGCCACCATCACTAGAAATTAGCCCATGCTGCATGATCTAGTTTATGCCCAAGCAACGTTAAGCTAGAATGCAGTCCGCATGCACACCTAAAGGACAATAATCTAAAACAAACGTGACCAGCTGCTCCACTCATTCCACGAATAAAAAGGCACATCCAGCATAAATTACGATCATATTATACATAGAGTATAATACATGATGGCCCCAAGCATAGAGGCATGGCAATGATGCCGCTTTTTCCTTTTTGGGAAAATCAAAACCTGTTCAAACCATGTATGCAGCTGAGCTAGAGCTGGAACCAGCCTGCCATCCAGAGCCCAGCTTGAATTTGCATACTGGACAAGTGGCCTGCTGTCGCAGCCACTGGTCTATGCAGCTTGCGTGAAACTGCTCAGCACACAGGCACAGAAAGTAAGAATGCAACATAGAACTCTGTAGCTTCAAATGAATTTGACTACTACAAAGAACTTACCTGATGGACGCAGGGAAGACTCCTCACAAGCTCCCCATCAATAACTTGTTCAAGACATACACTGCATGTCAGGTCCTCGTCTTGCCCTTTCATGATATCCAAACTGACAGCCTCATTCTTTTTCTGTGCATCGTTTAATTTTAATTCAAGGAAAAAAAAAGATGTTAGTGTTATTTCAAATTCTGGGCCTAAAAAGACTGAATGTGCGTGCAAGCATTGTAAGGTATAGATGGGTGTGCATCGGAGCCAGATGCAAGAGAGAGGATCCATGCAGATGCTCCTTGGTAAAAAACTTAGTGCAAGAAGACATTCAAAGTATAAGCCTAGTTACACACAAAGGGACCACCCGAGGGAAAGGGACGGACCCCTCATAACTGCCTGTAAGGCTTGGATTAGCAATCTTGGCCAAGATTACCCATCCAATCCCCCGTCTGTGTGACAGACAGGAAGCTTAAGATAAGGAAGTGTTTCACAAACATGCAGGAATGTGAATTTTCAATAGGAAAATAAGAAATCCCCTGCCTCATTTGAAACTCCAGATGTCATTTGATGTGATGCAGAGCTTTTCTCACTGCAAGTTTTGATTTCGAAGGGTTAGAAGCAAAAATACGTGCCAATCCAATGTGAGGCAAGGGCGATTGCAGCCAAATCATGTCGATAACATGCACCTGTTGACTTGATTGTCGGAAGCACCCTCATGGGACAAAGATTTGTATTTGTGAAGTGGAAGAGCGTTGATTTCTGAATCACTTAAAGATGCCACACCAGGGGGATTGTCTGCATCCAAGGCCCTTAATGCATCATAATCTGTTGGAAAAATCCAATAAACAGGAGTTAGACAGACAAGAGGTTGCATCCCACATCAAGCACATCATTCCTTGCAAAGATCTTCAAATTCTAAGAAAAGGTAACAAAGATCTACTACTCTCCGAACTCAAGCCAAAAGGAGGTGCATTGCAAGGACTTCCTCTGCTAGCTTTAGGTCTGATCTTTGACATTCGCCTACACCCTTTCCCCTTGCAGATTTTCTGAATGTAAAAGGTGAGAAGATTAAGGATATACAGAGGCTCAATCATCCCAACTCTATGCTCCACCAAAGCCTAGACTTAACCATGCAAATGCTGCAGGGAAAATGTGGAGTCCTCGACAGTTACCACAAGTTAGTCTTCAAGGTTCCTATGGAAGGGCTGCCTCACAAGTTCCAAGGCCTACTCACAAAAGGGTGCCAAGTCCAGTCCCGTCATGTGATCAGGCCACTTCACCTTCCTGCCTTTGTGCCAGACAAGGGCTCAGCCTTTCAATCCTATCATAATCCGTCACAGATATATCCACCTGTTTCGAAGCCACACTAGTTTCTCACTTGGGTTTCATACTACCATGTTTGGAATAACATGGAGGCTGATGAAGGGGAGTCTGGACAGGGGCTACCCTCCTAATTGGTCTTCACAAAGCCATTGTTTGCTTCACATCTCCCTGTTTCAAAAAGCACAAAATAGGCTACCATCATCCATGCTAAAAGGTGAGACTGAGTCGGGTAAGTAGCGAATTAAGACAAGACCTAGTTCTTCTGACAGATTTCTCAAATCACGAGTATGCCTACAAATTATACATCTGCTCATGGCCATGTCACTAGACATATGCATCTAAAATGGCCAATGATAGACAACTTGCATGTACCTTAATCGAGGGGGGTGGCACTACCACCTTATCAAACGTGTGCCGTCGCGATTTTATGACAAACCCCCAATGGCCTTCATGGATTACTTTTCACGTGAACTTAAAAAAAGGGTCATGAATTTCAGGAGGGGAAAAAACTGTTGAAAGGCAATGTCAGGACCTCAATGCTAGTGTTGACATGTAGAGGAGCAAATTTGGGTTTTGTGCATGCATGTATGCAAGTCAGGACAGTATTGCATGTGAAGGATCTACACATGCATGTCTTTATTTGGTGCATGCATGGGCCGTTCAAGTCATGCATGTTGTTGTATGTACACATGCATGTCATGACAAGAGTCTTTGGTGGCTGGACGGAAGTGTGGCGCAGTTTAGCATGACATACTGTGTGGGAGAAGAGGAGAATTAGGGTTAGAGTTCATGTGGGAGACATACACAGAGAGAGAGCAAGGGAGAGAGAGAGAGTTGTGGGGATAAGTCAACTCATGATATGAGTGTGTGACTCCCCTATCACACATGTATATTGCACTAGTACACATAGTGCACTTAGTACATTAAAAGTACTAAGTGTACTATGTACTATAACTTATGGGCTTGTACACACTATAAGGGTGGGCATTATGCCTTTACCCCAACAACCTCCCACTTGAAGGCAAAGTGCCCTTAAATGAAGGAAAAGAAAAAATCAGCATGTACATGATAATATACAAGGCCATATCAAGGCTGAAACTGGCCTCATCCAATGCCCATCAAGTGTCTGCAATGAGCAAACCGCTCCGGAGGCACACTCTTTGTCAACAGATCATCCGGGTTGTCATCCGTATGAATCTTAACAAGCTGAATTTGCTTGTTCTCTATCACCTCTCTGATGAAGTGATACTTCACATCCACATGCTTCGTCTTTGCATGAAAGACAGGGTTCTTTGCCAACTGGATGGCACTCTGACTGTCACAATGCAACAATGGAATATCCCCTGTATAATCCAAATCAACCACTAACCGAGATAGCCATAATGCCTCCTTGCAAGCCTCTGTGGCTGCAATATACTCGGCCTCTGTAGTAGATAAGACTGTGCACTTCTGCATCCTGGATATCCATGACACAGCACCTCCTGTGAATGTAAATACATAACCGGTAGTAGACTTCCGGTTATCTGGATAACCGGCATAATCCGAATCCGTGTAACCATGCACTAATGCATCCTGTTTGCCAAAACATATGCACATATCCTGTGTGCCCTTCAGGTATCTCATGACACCTTTCACTGCTTCCCAATGCTTCTTGCCAGGGTTGGCCATGTATCTAGAAACCACTCCCACTGCAAATGCAATGTCCGGCCTAGTAGCAACCATGGCATACATGAGACTGCCACAAGCTGAAGCATACGGAATCTTAGCCATATCAGCCCTGCCACTATCTGACTGTGGGCTGTCCATAGCACTGAGTTTCACATATGGAGGCAAAGGAGTACTAGTCTTCTTCCCCCCGTCCATATTGAACCTCTGCAAAACTTTGCCAATGTATTCCTTCTGAGACAAATACAACACATGCTGATTTTTGTCCCGAAGTATCCGCATACCCAAAATGTGATTTGCATCACCCAAATCCTTCATATCAAAGGTTTCATGCAGCCTCTTCTTCAAGGCATCCATCTCTTTACGAGATTTCCCAGCAATCAACATATCATCAACATACAAGATGAGGATCAATAGACTGCCATCCAAAGCTTTCTTGGTGTATAAGCAGTGATCTATGTCACTTCTCCTGAATTTCTGGGATTTCATGAATGTATCAAATTTATGATACCATTCTCTTGGTGCCTGTTTGAGCCCATAAAGACTCTTTTTCAGCTTGCATACAAGCTTCTCCTTTCCACTTACTGCATAACCCTCTGGCTGTTGCATATATATCTCCTCATGGAGATCACCGTGAAGAAAAGCAGTCTTCACATCCATCTGAATCAAGTCCAGATCATCATGCGCAACCGAAGCTAACAGAGCTCTAAGTGTGGTCATTTTGACCACTGGAGAGAAGATCTCAAAGTCCACACCATATTCCTGCTTGAAGCCCTTAGCCACTAACCTGGCTTTGTATCTTGGCTTTGCATCTAGTGCAACTTTGAGCCTGTATACCCACTTGCATGGCAAAACCTTCTTGCCTGCAGGCAAATGCGCCAACTTCCATGTTCCATTTTTGTGCAGAGAATCCATCTCTGACTTCATGGCACGCTCCCATAGAGCCTTGTTTGCCCTCTGTAAAGCCTCCTTATAACATGAGGGCTCCCCACAGTCAGTGAGCATCAAGTAGTCAACCCCTGGAACAAACCTGTCAGGGGCTCTAGAGGGTCTTGTGGACCTCCGTACCCAATGACCATCATTTGCAGGTTGCTGTCCAACCTGCATATCACCCATTGGTGGCTCCTGTTCCATGCCATAAGGCTGAAATATCATGCCCGGTATCTCCTCTAGCTGTGGTATATCCATAGGGATATCTTCCGCCATGTCTGGCTGTCCATTTGGACCATTTTCAGCACCATTTAAGGGCTGGTTTTGCTGCTGTAATGGCTGATTTACAGCCCTTGGTTGTTGTCCATGATGTCCATCATCATCAAAGATGACTCTGCTAGGCTCCTGTTGCCTTGCAAGCTCCTTATACATGCATGTTTCATCAAAAATGACATCATTGCTGCGTATAATCTTTCTATTCACGGGATCCCAAAGTCTATACCCCATTTCACCTCTGTCACCATATCCTAGGAATATGCATTTGTGAGACTTAGGATCAAGTTTGGTGCGCATTTCCCTGCGTATGTGCACGTACGCAACGCAACCAAACACTCTCAAGTGCTTGTATGACGGAGGCTTCCCTGTCCATACTTCTTCTGGCACTTTCCCACCAAGTCTCGTGTCAGGTGACCTGTTTATAAGGTGAACGGTTGTCATAACAGCTTCAGCCCAAAAACCATGAGGTAATGCAGCATGTGACAACATAGAACGGACCTTTTCCTGAATGGTCCTGTTCATCCTCTCTGCTGTCCCGTTTCGTGGAGGATCATAAGGAGTAGAGAGCTCCCTCTTGATGCCTTTAGCATCACAAAAGTTCTGACCACCATTGTCGGAACGCAAAGCCTTCAGTGTTTTGCCAGTTTGATTCTCAACAAGAGCAACAAACTTCTGAAACACTGAGAATGTATCACTCTTCAAACGAAGAGGATAAACCCACACCTTGCGTGTGGCATCATCTATAAAAGACACAGTATTTTGCCCCTCCCAAAGAAAGCTGAGGCATCTCACATACATCTGTATGCACAAGCTCTAACTGAGCATCTTTCTGTCCAAGAGCTTTCTTGTGGGGGCACTGCAGTTGCCTGCCATATATACAATGCTCACAAAACTGAAAACTTGAAAACTTTAGAGAAGGCAAGTAACCCAAACGAGACAATTGCTCCATTCCCTTGACACTCATGTGTCCCAACCGGCTATGCCACATAGAAATTTCCGGCAGCTCGGTTGCATTTACATTAGCATGGTGACAAACACCTGCATGCATGAAATAAAGAGTGTCCACCTTAGAGCCTCTGGCAACAACCAGTGAGCCCTTACAAATCTTCCACTTTCCACGACCAAATGTGGTAACATAATCAGCATCATCAAGCTGTCCCGTAGAAAGCAGATTCTTCTTGATCTCAGGCACATGCCTGACATCATGGAGCATAAGCTGTGAGCCATCTGAAAACACAAGCCTCACATCACCTCTGCCAAGAATTTTGCATGCATGGTTATCACCCAAATAAACCACTCCTTCATTGCCAGCAGTATACCTGACAAACAAGTCTCTGCAACCTGTGACATGAAAGGAGGCACCTGAATCAATGATCCATGAGTGCATACCATGACCACCTGTAAGAAGTGAATGGGCATCAAGTGAAGACGTAAATAGGACCTCATCCTCACTGCCACCTGCATGTGACACATTGATTTCTTCAATCTTGACTCCACTTTTGCCCTTTGGCTTTACATCTTTGGCTTCATCCTTGTCTTTGTCTTTGCCTTTTCCCTTTTCCTTTTGATCATTTTTCCATTTGTAGCATTGCTTTTTAATGTGTCCCTTCTTGCCACAATAATGGCATTCCAAATCCTTTTTGGAGCGAGACTTGCTCCTTCCCCTTTCTTGGCTTTTTCCCCTTTGCTGGGATCTCCCACATGCATTCATTGCATTGGACTTTCCTACAGAGTTGTTTTTCCTGTTCATCTCTTCTTGAAGAAGAGCACCCTCAACATCTGCATATGACAGCATAGCATTCGAATTGCTAGTGGCTGTCCTGAATGTGTCCCAACTTTCTGGCAAAGTGCATAACAGAAAAGTGGCTTTGAACTCATCGTCCATTGCCAACTTTTGATTAATGACCTGGCTGACAATACCATTAAACTCATTTAGATGGGCTGTCATAGACGCCCCTTCCTTCATCTGAAGACCTATGAGTTTTTTCAACCAATACACTTTGCTTGAGGCACTTTGTTGAGCATACAAGTCCTGCAATCTCTGCCACATTTCCCAAGCTGTCTTCTCTTCACGAATGCTAAAAAGTAATGAGTCTGACACAGACAACATGATAGTAGATCTTGCCAACTCATCCATATCTTCCCACTCTTCAGCAGTAAGAGAAGCGGGCATTACACCCCTTTCTTTGATAGGCTTGTGCTGCTTTTTCTGGAGCAACACATTGTAGCACTGGGTTTGCCAAATATCATAATTATGCGAGCCTTCAAGCTTCTTGATGTGAAGCAATGAAGAGCTCTCACCTGTGGTTGCCATAGCAATATGCAACCTGTAAATGCCTGACTCCCTGCAAAAATGTGCAAACGCTGCACCAAAAGCACACAAAGTGCTCACAGTTGTTCTCCCAAGCTTTATCTCCCACTGCGGAAGCAAGAATGCAACTTTTCTCCCACTGTTTGTGATGAAATCACCAAAATCTGGTTGCTGCAGATTTAGGACAGCACCTTAAATGTGCTCTGTTGCCCTTCCAAAGTACTGTACGACAGTACCAAGTACTCACCAATGATGTACCAAACCTGTACCGACAAGTACAGCAGCTTAAATTGAACCTTTTGCTCACTCAAATCAGTGTACAGCCATGCCAAAACTTGCACAAAGCTGTGCCAAATCTGTACCAGCAGGTACATTAGCAATAAATGCTCTCCTGGCTGTCCAAATGAGTAAAAATCAGACTTTTACAGTCCCGAACACTGCATAAAACAGTCCGGAACAGAAATTGGGCAAAAGCCCCTTGACTGCAAGCTGATTTTTGAGGATTAAGGCATAAATGTCTTGCCTGCTGCTTTGCCAAGCTCAACAAGCATACAAACTTGAAAAGCCCCTTGATTTAAGATCAATTTCTGATCATACATGGTACATTGACGCACATGAAGGCATCCAGAGTGTTCACGATGCTTCCCCCTAGCCATATACATCCAAATAATGAAAGCCCCTTGATTTACAGGCACATTGAGTGCTTGTAAGGCATCAACACATTATCCACAGCATCAAATGCGATTGCCTGCAGGCAAATCAATCCAATCGGCACAAAAGCCCCTTGATTTGCACTGCAATTTGCTGCAATTTTGCCCAAATGTGCGATTTCTCACATCATACAGCATGTATGACTACTTAATTGCACAATTACATCAAAATCCCCAAATTTCGACATCCAATTTCCTGCAAATTAATCCTGATTGTGACCAATGTCACCCAATTTTGCCAATTTTGCTCAGAAATTGAGCAATTTGGCACCTGTACCTACTCAATTAATGATTGTACCTGCTCAATTGCAAATCCCAAAAAAAAATTGAGGCAAATACCTTGCAATTTTTTATTTTTCTTTTTGTTGCAAGAAAAGGGGTTGATGATTTTTGCTGTTGCAGAAAAGGGCGGTGGCTATGGAGATCAGTCTGTGCCTGGTTTGAGGGTTTACGAAGGGGCTTGCCTCATCAACAGCTTGTCTGCTGGCCCGTTTCAGGCAGGGCGTTAGAGGGAGGTTCGCTAGATGCGCTGACACGCTTGCCCACGTTCGCCAACGCCTTCGCCCAACCGCCTGGCAGCACTACGGGTTTAATTGGCTTCGCCTGTGGCTAACGCTCGCAACTTTCCGTCACGTGTAACGCTGGCCAAAGCGTAACAAGCTACCCAACTTTACACGTAGCAACCGAATTGCTGTACGCCGCTGCACTCCGTGTCCGCCTGCTGTGCGCTGGAACTCCACGATTACACGCACCAGGTATACGCCTGGTTCTGGTTCGCCTGGTTCTGGTTCGCAGCGTGGCTGCACCTGCTGGGCAGCGTGGCTGTGCCTGGGCAGCAGCTAAGCAGCCCACACCTTCTTACCTGGCGCCCTGCCCTCTGTGCAGTACTGTGCGCTGCTCAGCACTCTCTTTCCTTACAAGAAGCTCAAATCTCAAACGTTGCTGCGCTTCACTGCCAGCTCGACTGTGTGCTCCAGTTGAAGGCTCTGATACCAGTTGTGTGGGAGAAGAGGAGAATTAGGGTTAGAGTTCATGTGGGAGACATACACAGAGAGAGAGCAAGGGAGAGAGAGAGAGAGAGTTGTGGGGATAAGTCAACTCATGATATGAGTGTGTGACTCCCCTATCACACATGTATATTGCACTAGTACACATAGTGCACTTAGTACATTAAAAGTACTAAGTGTACTATGTACTATAACTTATGGGCTTGTACACACTATAAGGTACACACTATAAGGGTGGGCATTATGCCTTTACCCCAACACATACAACCACTTTTGTGGGCTGAACCGAGGTGGAAAGGGGCTGAAATGAATCGACCAGCTGAAGTAGTCTTTTCACTTATTTTCACCTACTAGGTGTACATGAAACTGGAGCTTCTTTTCATGGAAGTGAAGTCTACTTGTTGAGCCCACTTTTAGCCACCATGCACACTAGCTTAACTCCTCTCTAGCCCACCAAATCAGATGCACTCCATAAACTTGTAGCAAGTCAACCTATAGAAGGTCCTCCCCTCACATGTATATAAAAAGGCCTTGTGCTGCCAATGAGGTGATAGCTCAAGTGGTAGAGATGTTTGTCTAGGATTAGGAGGTCTTGGGTTCAAAACCCCACACGGTGCTTCCTTGGCAGCCGCCTCCTACGGGCTTTTGAAAAAGCACCTACGGGTGGTGAAAAATGATAGCCACGGGAGGATCTTGGGCCTAAGGCCGGTTGGGAAAAAAAAAGGCCTTGTGCCATCACATGTAAAAATACAATTCTAGAGCTCATTCAAGAACAGTGAACACTATTGAGTAGACAGTTTTATGAGCACTTTTTCAGCTTCTATTAATTGAGAGATTCAATTTGTACCTAGTGCTGATTTTGTTGTCCTCTTTATCTTTCTCAAAGTGTATCTTTGTTGTTCTCTAGTTTGGTCATTTCTAGAGAGCTCTCCCTAGACCTTCTCCAAAAACCATGTTCCATGCCCAAACTCAAGTTCTTTCAAAAGTGTAATAATCACCATGGCAGGGCTTCATGCAGCTGGAAAGAATGATGTCATGAATAAACAAGCACGAAGGCAATGTAATCAAGTAAGGCTGTAATTAAGATCTAGAACCTTGAGCTCCTGATGCATCTAAATGAAATAGAATGTGTCCCTGATTCATTGGGAGCTGATCAGTAGCATTGCAGCATGGCAGATCTGGAGAGCACGATGCCTCTAGACCATCAAGGCCACTGTAACACCTCCAGCAGAGGTCATACCATCTCAACTCACATCATCCGCAATCTCCACGGCTAATGGGAGCATATCATAGTAACAAGAAAATCAATTTCCTAGCTGGGGAACACAGAAATCCAGTTCTCTGGAATCACCATTTCTGTTTCCATTTATGGTTTCTCACTCTCTCTATCACACACTTCACCATGGATATCTTCAAGCCTCCATACCTGCTGATCTGCTAACCCTAATTTTCTACAAATGGTATCAGAGCAACCAGGTTCTCACCTTGCTGCTGCCCAGAACTGGTCGCCGCTGTTCACCGCCTGCCCAGAGCTGTCCGCCACCATTTTCACCACCAAAATCAGGCAGCACTACTCTTGGGCGCACCACCGCTGTCCATTTAGCTGGTAGCACTAGTGCCCACAGATTGCCGCCCAGCTACTGAGAATGCTGCCCAAGTCCTGGTCATCACCACTTGTCCTGCTCCGCCCAGTTCCTCCTGTGCCAGATCTCCGCCCAGCTGTAGCCCGTCTCCTCGACCTGTGGACTGCACCACCACTGCTTGGACCTTCTCGCCTCTACCTTCAACCGATCAACAATCTCCGCCAGCAGTTCCTTGCACTCCACCTCCATCTGTGCCTCTGCAGTTCTCTTCCACACTACCTAAGGCCCTTCTGCTCAGTTTGTCGCTTATCACCATTGGTGTACTGGCTCATTCGACAATTTCATTGCAGTGCTAAAGGCTGATTTGCTCCAGCAAGTACTACCTGAGCCATATCAGTGATGTCCCAACATCAGTATGCTGACCCTGCACCGACAAATTTTTGGGGGTTTTCTACAAAAAAACCTTCTGCATCAAAATGATCATGCTACATCAACAAAAATCTGGGGGTTCTTCATTGTAGCTTCCACTTCATGCAGTTTCACATACTTTGCTCTAGCTCCCAAGCCTAAAAAGTCTGTCAGTCACTTGGCGCAAGTGACATCAGCCTGGCAACTTCAACACAAAAGGCCTACATCAACATATCATCGACATGGAAGTCATTAAAACTTCCAAAAAATTCCCGTTTCCTGCTTATGTGAGTCATGGGTTCTCCACCCGGGGAGTCCCCAAAAATTTGAATATTGTTCCCGGGTCATATTCCTCCTCCTACACAGTCCCAATGGCTCAAATTCAACAAAATAGTTCATTTACTCGCTATAATTTCTGGTCTTTTGGCTGAAAACCCTAACTTCAACCATCCTTTATTAAGTAGAACCATAGAGGAAGCTTTCCCAAGGCTCCCTGCATTTACAATTGGTAAGCTCTCATGACCAATTATGGCAGCAAGTAGCAAGAGGGAAGGACAAAACTCCGTATTCACATACCCTGTGTAGTGTTCTCTTGTCCTACATGCTCTCCTGAAGATTGTTTCTACCATGTATGGGAAGAACAATACAGAGCAGATAGAAGAGAACAAGGGCACTTGAGAGGGTAGTGTGAGAAGGAAGCTCCTTGGAGATCTTCATCAACAACCATATTGTTTGCAATACTGATTTCATATGCATTGATATGGAATCTGGTCAAAAATGCCTGTGATGCTATATACTTGATTCTTGGAACACTTGAGAGGGTAGTGTGAGAAAGTAGCTCCTCTGAGATCTTAATACTCTTTTCATATGCATTGGTATGGAAATCTAGTTAGAAAGTCCCGTGATGCTATGTACTTGATTCTCCCAAGATCAATATACATTATTTGAGGAAGGAACCAACCGTTCTGACTCATTGCGTCTCTTGTCAATTCAGCAAATTACATTTTGTATTGCGCTTGTTGTCCATTAAATCTTAGTGTATTTAAGTGTATTAACACTGTGTTCAACCAAACATTCCACACCAACCAGTGGAATTACACGGCATATGATGTTTGTTCCTTCATTGGGATCTATCAAGCTTATCGTGCCCATATGACAAGTTCTCCGAGATTTCGGCTCCTCTCCCAGACATGCTTAAAGGAGTTAAAACATAAAGACAGAAGATCCGGATGACCCCACCCGAGGCTCTCAAGACTCAAGAGGCCTCTTGTTTAAAGTTAGCCTCTTGGGACAATCCATTTGTGGTCAATACGGATGCCAATAATCATGCATTATTTTGCAGCAAGATGGTTGTCCCATAGCCTGAGCCAAAAATCGAACTCGAGGGAAAGGAATTATTCGGTCCACGATAAGAAGCTCCTAGTACTGCTTCCTTTATGGACATGAATTCATGGTACACAGATCATCGGGCACTTAAGTGACTTCACTCAATGGCAAGTCCTAAGCGGAGCAATCTCACCACGCTAGTTGGAGTCCGATTTTCCAATGATTTGGCAGAATGATCGAATATATTGCTAGGAGTCAAACTTGATTGCATATCCAACCATTACCACCCTACATCCTACCTTGCTAAGTCTTGAGAGGCTTGATCTACAAGACATGCAACATCATAAGTATGTGGATTCGGAAGAATTTGGTACACGCAGTGAGCATAAGCCACTTGAAGACACTAGGCTATGTCTATGTCAGTTCATAGTGCGCAATGGTTAGCTCTTGTATAAGGACCGACTCTGTGTGCTTGAAAGACTTCACTCAATGGCAAGTCCTAAGTGGAGCAATCTTGCCAAGCTAGTTGGAGTCCGATTTTCCAATAATTTGGCAGAATGATCGAATATATTGCTAGAAGTCAAACCCAATTGCATATCCAACCATTACCACCCTACATCCTACCTTGCTAAGTCTTGAGAGGCTTGATCTACAGGACATGCGGCATCATAAGTATGTGGATTCAAAAGAATTTGGTACACGCAGTGAGCATAAGCCGCTTGAAGACACTAGACTATGTCAGTTCATAGTGTGCAATGGTTGGCTCTTGTATAAGGACCGACTATGTGCTTGAAAGTCTTAGTGCTACCCTTCTCCATGACATGCATGATGCCATCTCTAGCGGCCATAGAGACATGAATAGCACACTGGAGAAATTAGAGAGGAATTTTTTGGCCTTAGATGCGAAGAGACGTGTTTACATATGTCTCATATTGTCTGGTATGTCAAAAAGTGAAGGCACCTCATGGTAAGTAGGTGGGTCTCTTGCAACCCTTGACAATTCCTAATGGTCCCTTCCAGGATATCTCCATGGACTTTGTTGTGGATCTCCCTCCTAGTGCAAAAAGTCGGAATACGAAAGTGACTATCATAGAAAGGTTTAGTAGTAGTTCATTATGTTGATTCCTTGCAAGACTGATGTTACTACTGAAAGTCGGAATACAAAACTTGACTATCATAGAAAGGTTTAGTAAGTTCGTTATGTTGATTCCTTGCAAGACTGATGTTACTACTGAAGAGTCAACTGACTTTTCATTCAACATGGATGCTGAATTTACATCACATTTTTGGCATGCTCTATTCCTTTGGTGCTAAGCTACACTTTTTCAAGTGCGGTTCACCCACAGGCGAACAATCAAACAAAGATCTACAATCAACTAACTTTCGATGTCTTCAAGTGCTATGTCAATGGCCATCAAGATAAGTGAAAACAGTTCTTGCCTTTAGATCAAGCAATGCTAGATGACTCTTTTCATCCTCGATTGGCAGCAAGACACATTACGAGGTGGCACTCGGGAGGCCTTTTCAATCTTTGATGACTAGGACTATTTTAAAGATTCCTGAGGCCAACAAGGTGACCAAGTCATATCAAGAAATTATGGAGTTTGTGAAGATGCAGTTGGTTAAAGAGCGGGAGGCCTATACTAGGCACGCAAACAAGCATTGAATGGACGTCACGTTCTTGGAAGCGGATTGGGTCCACCTCAAAATCATGAAGCAACGACTCAAGCAAGCGGGAAAGTGATGCCCTAAGTTGTCATTCACAAGCTTCAGACCTTTTTTGATAGCGAAAAAGATCAACAACATCAGCGTGAAACTCTTTCCCTCCCCCAGTTGGACTATGCATCCAGTTTTTCATGTTAGTTAGCTAAAGCAGTACATGGGACCTCTACCTTCAGTTGGACTATGCATCAAGTTTTTCATGTTAGTTGGCTAAAGCAGTACATGGGGCCTCTACCTTCGGAGTACCAAATGAAGAGCAGGCAAGTATCATTGATGAGACAGAACTCTTAGAAATGGAACATATCATCCTGCACCGATTCAAACACGGCACCAGTCACAAGAAGTGGTGATATTTGACCAAGTTCAAGGACCAAGAAACCCCATGTGGTTGGAAAAGGATTTCTTCAAGGAATACAAGCCGTTGTTGGCGGCGGTCTACTTGGAAACAATACAACTCCCGCCATCAATTTAAGCAAAAGGGGATGTCACGTGCACATCTGTTGCTATTCTAGGGTGCCACGTGGTCATTCTCTACTTAGTAAGAATCCTTTTTTAATGGGCATTGTGCATGTTGTGAGCGGTTGTCCAGGGACGTGTCACTTGCACCATCTAGGTCTAGGTCAAATCAAGTGTTAAGAGTTCATGTGCAAGTCCCGCACAAGTCATATCTAATTAACTTGCAAGCTGTAATAATGTACAGGTGTCAGCTGTAATGATGTACAGGTGTCCCAGGCCCATGGTTGGGTGTCTGGAACACTCGTCATGCCATCTAGACAAGTCAATGTCTACCTGTGCGAAAGCCTTTTCTGTCTAAGGTGACTAGCAAGGTAACAGGATGACCATTTATGGGATCATGGGCAAGTCCATGGACAGCCATGGGCAGCTGAAACGACTACTCTAGACTCCTTTTTTAATGAGCCTTAGTAAGACTCCTTTTTAATGGGCATTGGGCATGTTGTGAGCGGTTGTCCAAGGACATGTCACTTGCACCATCTCGGTCTAGGTCCAATCAAGTGTTAAAAGTTCATGTGCAAGTCCCACACAAGTCATATGCAATTAACTTGCAAGCTGTAATGATGTACAGGTGTCCCAGGCATTTATTGGACCCCTGGTTGGGTGCCGGAACACTCCTCATGCCATCTAGATAGGTCAATGTCTACGTGTGCAAAGCCCTTTTCTGTCTAAGGTGACTAGCAAGGTAACAGGATGACCATTTATGGGATCATGGGCAAGTCCATGGACATGGAACCCGTTGGGTGCCCAATTACCCAATTCCGTCACAGAAACATTTCAGTAACTCCAAAATGGCTAGCTGCAACCTTTCAGCCACTAGGGCAAGCGTTTCGGGCTGCTGTTTCCCACTACACCAGGTGCTTTTCGATTTGTCACCCAAATCAACATGAGTGTTTCAGAAAATTCCCATTACATCAACTGATATCCCTTTTAATCCCCTTCTATTCTCTTAACCTTCAAGTTCATGTCATAATGTGATCACATGTGTGTACAACAAACCATGTACTTTCTTCCCTTCCCCTCCCTCAGCCCTCCTTGCTGACGCAGCATTTCCATTTTTGTTTCTGCCTTCCTAGAAATTTCCATTCCCATTTCTGTTTCCGTTTCAATTTCCCAATTTTCCTCAACTATGAAACAAAGGGGTAAAGGCTGGTGAGAAGAGGGATGCCTATACAAAATGAGGAAAAAGGCGATTTATCGAATATTTGTCCAAAAAACTCTTAGTCTCCCTGTAACAATTGGCCGACCAGCACCATAGGCACCATATATTGATGCCTAGGCAGCCCACCATTCCCATCTGCCATCTCCTCAAGCCCACGTGCATGCTTCAGCCACAGTGCAAGCAATTGAAGCAAAATGCAACCAAAAAGGCTACAGAGCATATGCGAACTCAACCAGCCATGCTGGTGCAGAAAATGCAAGCCATCAGCAGATTCTCATTGCCAATTTGCATGAGTTGTACTCCTCAGCCCAGGCAGCCAATCGGCTCTCCACATGCAAGACTAAGATATCTCAGCCATAATGCAATACACCTAAGCGGCCATTCATTTCAAGAATAAACAGATAGCAGGCATATATAAGTACTGCAAAATGCTTCCATGTCAGTGTTATGCTACTTGAATATATGTACATACCAAGATCATCAAACTCCCGATCGAGTAAAGCAAGCTGCAATCTGAGGCCTTGTAACCTTCCTCTTGTAGCAAACGCTATAGATGGGGGCATGCGAAGACGAAACTCAGTGTGACCAACTAAACCTCCAGCTGCAACCGCGGCTGCGGCAGCATGTGCTTGTGCTTGAGCCTGGAGCTGTTGGCACATCGCATACATTCGTAGACTCGTCGCCATAAGGAAGACACCCATCCCAAGCCAAAGCTGCACATGCAAGATTCACAAGAAACCATCAATTGCTTGTGTGAACCTTGAAGCAGGACTCCTTTTTATATCCAAAGGCAGTCTTAAAGACTTCAAGCTGCAAGAATTGTACTGACTCCTTTATATGAATATAATAAGCTCTAGATAGCATTACTCAAACTTTAAAACTAAAACAATACCTACCAAGAAGTTGGGTGACATTTGATGAGAATTAAGAATCATGAAGAGCAGAAGTACTGTCAAAAGGGACAAAGTTAGCAAATTCAACAGTAGAAGTAATGCATGAAAATCCAGCATGTGAAAGTCTTATGTATTTGCAATTTACAAACACATTGTATACCTGTCACAAGGAACGCCATAGGATTTGCATTGACAGACCTTCCATTACCATGAAACCTCTGACCAATTATAGAAGCAATATCAGAAACTACACAAACTCACATCATTGAAGAAAAGTAGAATATTGCACTTGTTGCATGTTAAACAATCTTCCATATTTTCCCCTTCTTTTCCCCTTAGAATTTAAGGGTGAATGGGAGTTGGGGACAGAGAAATGGTGAGAGAAAAAATGGCTCCTCTTGACTCTTACAAATGACCACAAAAGCCTATGAAACCAATGTAATACATCAAGATTGTATTACAGAAGTAGGAGAATCAACAAGACAATGATAATCCATCCAACATGCACCATGGTATGTGTAGACCTACTCGTGCTATAAGAATGTTAACAGAAGATGAACAGATTATACTACAGATGGAGTACGATGACTGTCTGGAAATACAAATGATCAACAACTAGGGAGAAAACCCCAAGTTGACGGAAATCGCTGTTGTTCCCCCAAGCGCTGGCTGTCTCCTGTTAATTCTTGCCTTCAGTTGCACACATAGGCTTGGTAAGCTGCTCAACTGCTGATGTGGAAGGCTGAATAATAGATCGATTACTGAGGGAGAGTCACATGTGCGGAAGCTCTGGGAGTCTCCTTTCAGCCCTAAACACCTTTCCAAGAACACATAGATGCAAAACACAAATAGAAGATGGAGAAAAGAGAGAGAGAGAGAGAGAGAGAGAGCTGAGTTTTCAGTATATTCAGTGTAGTGCAAAAAGGTACAATCCTGGCAAGCCATAAGCTGCGCCATTAAAGGTAGTATCACCTAGTCTAAACCTAGTCTATAACCTAACACCCCAAAAGGTGAGAGATGATCAACTGTAAGCCAAGAGCCTCCTTATATAGGCCTTGGAAGGGCATGTGGACTGGCCGACCTGCTGTCGACCGGGTCCTTGGACATAAAATACCTTTGCTGCAATCAACACAAGAACATCCTCTTTATCCGCTGGCCGACAGCCACCTGGTCCATCCCAATGCCTTCCCTACCAATAATAGCTGCTGAAGCTCCTAAATTGTAACATGCGGAAGCTTGATGAATAGGATCGGTACTTCAATGGACAGAATTCAGCAATCTTTTGTGACGAAGATAACGCACAATATAGAGAGATATGGGCAGAATAGAGAGAGAGAAAGAGAGAAAGAAAGAAACTTGTATTAACATCTTCATCTTCAAAAGGCCAAAATGACCTATGAGACCAAAAGGTTACATCATGTCACATGCACTCAGCACTCAGTGCATGGTGACAAGATGGCTCATCATCAGCAGTGCAACAGTTTTATAGTATTAGAACCCAGTAGGATGATATTTGTCGTACGCCGTGACCCCATTGTACATCCTCAGTCCAGGATAAGTCAGCACGAGCTACGTAGGTCATTCCTCAGCCTTAGCGGGTCAGTCAGTCAATCAGTCAAGTCCCTTAACCCACTTGGAGAGAATCATTCATGCATGTAGAGTCAGTAGAAGCCTTAGGGTTTGCATCAGAAAGCGCTCTGCATTTTGCATAATATGCATTCATATGCCTGTGCATCATTTAGAACATCCCAGAAGCCTTAGGGATTTTACTAGGATTTATCTGGTATTTTTGTTCATATTTTATCATATTTATATAGCATTTATTATCATTTATAAATATAAACTTTATTAAATGACCAGCCAGGGAACGCTCGTGCTGCACGCGTCGCATGGCTTCGTCTTCACGTTGTCGAATCTCCAATGCACGCATCTGCAACTCAAGCAAAGAGCTCGGCTGGCTGTGACCCTGCGAAAGGGTCCCTGTGTCGAGGATCTGGAATCTGGGATACAGAGGGAGAGGGAGCAGGAGATGGAAAAGGCGACGCTGGAGAACGGGTACGCTCTTCCAAAGCCAAGATCTGCGCCTTCTGCTCGTCCAACTTGGTTGTCTGGTCTGCGATTGCTCGCATCATCTACTAGAACATATCTGTAACACTCAAGCCTGATGCCCTGGCTGGGCTCCCTGGTGCACTCTGGTCCCATGGTTCTTGGTCTCTCTCATCGTCGAAGCTCGCCATAGCAAAAAAATACACTTCCTTTCCGGAACGCAATCTGACCATCCACTATCTGTGTGGGAGACGTCCGAAGGCTTCTGGAGGCTGAAAACCAACCGTCCTTCGAGGGACAGGAGTCACTCCGAAAAGGGTAGTCCACCGGCGTCTAAAAACCAACCACACGAGCGAGAAAAAATTTTGGTTTCTTTGCTGAATCTTTGCACTTGAAGTAGGCTCTAATACCACTGTAACATGCGGAAGCTTCAGAGAGGATCGGTAACTTCAATGCTCGGACATCAGCACTCTTTTCGCAACGAAATTAACGCACAAAAACTGAATGAAGATGTGCAGAAAATAGAGAGAGAGAGAGAGAGAGAGAGAGAGAGAGAGAGAGAGAGAGAGAGAGAGAGATGGGGAGGACACAATATTGGGTCCCAAATACCCTCTATAGGGCCCCCACCACGAATGGTGTATTTGCTTTATTAGAATGATTGCAGAAACAAGTGCCAAGAACGCTCCACAAGCAATCTCCTCAGCAACTCAGCTACAAAAGCAATAGAATAAGCTGCCAGGTACACCGTTCCTCTGGAAGAAAACAACCATTTAGGCTGCAACGTGCTGCTCCAAATAATGGTTCCAAACCCAAGTGTAAGAACACTCCCCGAAGTCGAATGTCGTGTATCCAGCGTGTATCCAGCTTGGAGAAGGTATGAAAAACCTCATAACTAACCAAGATCAGATCCTGTATATAATCAATCTTGGGAGAAGCAAATTGCTCCTCATTGGAACCCTCAAAAGAAATAGAGTCAATCTGCTCCAACTCTGTACCAAGAGTAGCCAAATGCTGTATAAAAGCATCCTCTGAAAAGGTCGGCATTGCAAGATGTAAAGACTCTGTAGAAAATATGGGATCCATCTGTTCAAACTCCATAACATGAGTTGCCCAATGCTGTACATAAGTACACGCCACTGAGGTGGGCATCGCAAGATGAAAGGACTCCACATCCCCCTCTGAAAAATGATATCGTCGGACTGGTACAAGCCCAACCTGATTCTGATCCAAATCCAAAAAACTCTGGAAGTACCACTGTGCCCCAGGCACGGTTACCAACCACAGATCCAAAGCATCCCACCGGGTCCAAAAAACCATCCTCCAAAACAACAAGCCATCAGAACTGGCATCCTCAGAAGCATCACAAAGAGAGGCAAAGGTAGACTCCTCACAATGAGGAAGGGAAGTAGGAATATAAACTGCAGTGGCAACAAAGTCCTCAAAAGCATCACGGATAGCAGAAGACTGTTCTAGAAGTAGAACCAGATCCCAAGAATCAGCAACAGATAAAAGATCCATGTGAAAGGATCACACCGCAAAAGGGCAAAACACCCTCCTTGTTCTGCAAATACTGCAAAGAACACAAGCTCGGACAAAATAAACTCTGCTCACGATCTTTGAAAAGATCACTGCTCTCCTCCAAATAACTGTAAACTCCTGTCAAAGAAGAATGTCTCCAGAGATACAACACAGCTCCCGAAACTGATCCTCAAGTGAAGTAGCTGGAGAAAGGCCCCCTCTGAGTGTAGAAAACTCCTATGGGAAGCAAAACGCAGCCAAAACACTGCTATCCAGCAAAAATAGCACTCCACCGCCAACAGAAGGCAAGGAACATGTAGAAACTGGGAAACTGTGTAGGCCAGGAACAAAACACAGGTATAGATGCTCCAAAATCAGCAAAACGCTGACCGAAATCTGAAATTCAGAATCCTCCTCAAGTACCAAACTGCCTCCAAAGCCACAATCCAATCAAGAAACCCCCTCTGCAAGTGAGATGTCCACTGGAGAAGAAAACGCAACCAAACAAGGGCTACAAACCTGAAAATTCAAGCCAACTAGTGTCCACACCTCCTACGAGGAAAAACGCTGAAGAGAAGGTACCTTCGGGTCCAATAGATGAAGCCCAGTTGTGAAGGTAGAGCTACCAGCAAGATCGGTTCAGAAAAACCGCAGCAACCATGGCTGCAAATTTGAAAACGCAGAGGTATAAGGGGCTGAATATGGAAACGCTGAAGAAATAGGTACACCCAAGCCTCAGATCAGCAAATCAGCATCAGAAACCTGTAGAAGAAAAAAACAGCAAACATGCTCCTGCTGGCCTGTACAAAACAGGCGACCAGCACTAAGGGGGGGGGGGGGGGTATGAATGCCGAGAACTGCTGAAAACTGCTGTAGACAGCCACCTGAAGAAAAACGCAGCAACTTATGTGCTGCTTCCCTTGCTGAAAACGCAAAAACGCAGGTCTGTCCAGGGGCGGAAAAAACGCAGATATGAAGAGGTATAGGAGGGAGCATCCAACGCTGAAAATCACCGGCGCTCTAATACCATGATAGAATGTGCAGCCGAAGAAGGGAAAGTGGAAACACAGGAGGGAGAGAGGAGAGAAAGATGGAGAGGAAACACAGGTGAGAACCTGCTCTCAATATCATCATCAAAAGAAATACATGTCCCGAGCAAGAGGGGAGAACCTCGTAAGTGAGGGACTGCAGCTAGACAAGCTAGGCAAGCAATGCAAGCAGTAAAAATATGAGGGAGGCATGCCGGCTATATATACCTCTACATGAAGGCAGCCGACTAGGGATAAATACCTCCACGACTGGGGAAAATCCCAAGACCATAAAATGGGGAATAAATATGGGTAAAATATGAGTGAGGGGTGACCAGCCCCTCTGACTAACATGGTCAGCCCTAGAGACTAAAATAGGACACCAAATAGGAAGCCAGCAAGTAGGGGATGATGTCTAACACCACCGACGTTGCTCAGTGCCCTAGGGTGGTGTGCGTGCTGCTCTGCGTGACTTTGACACTTTATTCATATAGAAGCTTTTACAATAACCCAAGATGTGGATGCAAACAGCACCAGATTTTCCACAAAGCATGCACGAGACTTTCAAAAATTCCTCTTCTCAGAATCAAGACAAAACAGTCCCACAAAACTGTCCCAAAACTGTCCAAAAAATTTGGTGAAGCCAATCTGGAAGAGAAGTGACCAGCAAGTGCTGTCCAGAAAACGCAGCAGCAAAGGGCTGCAAATCTGAGAGAAAACGCAGAGGAGAGGGTGCTGAAAACAGTGCTGAAACTGGGGCAGCAAGGAGGTTGCTAAACCGGGAGCGATGATACCATGAAAGAGTGCACAGAGCGGAAGTAGAGTGGCACTAGAATGTGCTGAATAGAGAGTGCAAGAGAGAGAGAGATATGGAGCAAACTATGCTGCATATACTGAAGCAAAACAGTCCCAAGCAAGAGACACTACAAGTGTCATAAGTGGGGGAGCAAAATATGTACAAGACTGAATGAGAAATGAGAGGCCAGCAACCACTATTTATAGTAGGGGAAGGCTGGCCGACTGGAACTACAAAACAGGACTGGAGCTACTGGACAAGGCTGACTGGAAAATGCCAGAAAAGGCTGGGAAAAATCCCAGAAAAATACTAGAAAAAGGGGTGGCCAGCCCACAAGCAAGGGCCATGCAAAAGGGACCAAATGGGCACCATAAAAGAGCAGAATCTGGGGATGAATGTGCTATTATTCCTAGAAAGCTGTTTAGGGCTGAAAGAAGGCTCCCAGAGCTTCCACTCATGTGACATTGGTATCACAGCATTTGTCACCATTTGGTCCCTCGACCAGTGTTTCATACACTGAGCGGAGCCAAGGTGTGAACGGGGATTTTCCACAATAGAAAGCTGAAGCATTTACTAGCAAAGTTTGGCCTGAAAGATGGCTACGGTACATGAGCAGCATGGGATTTTATTTATCGAAGTGACTTATAATGCTTATAAGTCAGTGTGTTCACATATATTTAAGGAAGGCTGGACATATTTAATATTTTGGGGCATGGAAAGGTGGACAGAAAGAGGCGCCTGCATGAAACTTGGGCAACAAGCTTGGGAAAAACATAAAGTTGATATTTTGGGCCAGCCCACCTATTTTTGGCTTAAAGGAAAAGCATGGGGATCATATTAGGCTAGTCGAGTTGAGAAGGTAGGAAGAAGGGGATGCTCTTGGGGATGCGCATACAGTTCTGGCCGGTTGCAGTCTCTCTCTACCCCGTGCTCCTCTCAGCGTTGGCCGTATAGCAATCTTCTTCCCAGCTAATTGGCAGCAGGCAGTTGATTCGTTCTCTCCCTCTTGCTTTGGGCTGGTCGATTCTAGAAGTGGTGTTTTTTGCTCTCCTCTCTTCTGGTTACACACAACACAACAGCCGCCTGGGTGTCTCTCTCTCTTGCTGTGTGCTGGCCATACACAGCAGCAGTGATTTAGCTGGCTGTTCAGCTACTGTTTGGCATCCGTACAGCCATGCAACAGCCACACGTATGGTTGTCATCCAGTGTTCTTCACTCTCACAGTCCTGGCCTTGTTATGGGCAGATTTATGGCAGCCATCAGGTATTTTCTGATCAGCGTTTTCTTTCCACATGGAGATTGGACATAGGCGGCCTGTTTTTCTTCAGGGCAGCAGCCTTCTGTGCTGCGTTTTCCTCTCCAGTGGGCTTTCCCCTTTGCAGAGGGGGTCTATGGTGTTGCAAGCTTTGGTGGCACTCTTGGTACCTGTGGAGGACACTTCTTCTTCAGAGTTTGTGCATTTTTTGAGATTGAGCCCAAGCTTTTGTGATGGCTGCACTGACTTCTCTTCGTATGTTTGCTGAGTCTGCAAAGTTGGATGGTTCCAACTACACCCTATGGAAGGTGAAGGTGAAATCGGCCTTGCGTGGCGTGGATCTTTGGGATTGGCTTGTTACACCGGCCAATGCCACTCCTCCCACCCTTGCTTCCAGTGGTGCGACTCAGGCACAGCTTGATATTTGGCAGTTGAATGATCGACACGTTTTCTCCTTTCTGATGTTGAACTGTCAGGATTCTGTTCTCTCTCTCATGTGCGTACAGCACATGCTACACATGAAGTTTGGAAGGCTTTTGCAGATCTCTATGAGATTAAGTCTCCGGGTCAGATTTTGGCGTTGGAAAAGCAATTTATGAACTTATCAGTTTCTGCCTTTCCATCTTTATCTGCTTTCATCTCCAAGATGAAAGATCTCCGGGACGAGCTTGCTGTTTGTGGCAAGGACATCTCCACAGAGGACATCGCTATTCGACTGCTCTCCAAACTTCCAGAGAGGTTTGATGCATACTTTCAGTCTCTTGTTTCTTCTCCTTGAGGGATTACCGACCATCAAGGCTCTGTCTACTGCTTGTTCTTCTTGATTACACGAGAAGCAACACCGAGCCGCCTTTCCGAAGGAGGCGACACACAGATCTTCGACATCACTTGCTCTCATTCATGCAGACTTATGTGGTCCTATGAGTACCACCTCTTTGAGTAAGGCGTTGTACATGCTCGTGATGGTGGATGATTTTACCAAATATACTTGGGTTTTCTTTCTGAAGACCAAGGATGAGACTTTTCAGCACTTCTGTGATTGAAGAGCTGAGGTGGAAAAAGAGACCGGTCAAGGCTCTCAGGACCAACGCAGGGGGTGAGTTCACATCCCAAGAGTTTCAGCAATATTGCAAGACTCATGGCATTCGGAGACAGCTTACTACATCATATACTCCATCACAGAATGGAGTTGCCGAGAGGAAGAATAGGACCATTATGGAGATGGCCCGTGCTATGCTTGAGCATTCTTCATTACCTCAACGTTTCTGGGCTAAGGCGGCTTCCACTGCTGTCTATATTCAGAACAGGTCTCCTACTGCTGCTCTTCCTAATAAAACTCCATATGAGGCTTTCCATGGTGAGAAGCCCTCCGTTGTTCATTTCCGGATATTTGGGTATACGGCGTATGTTCATGTGCCTAAGGAGCACCGCTCCAAGTTGGCCTCCAAGTCTCAGCGCATGACTTTTCTCGGATACACCACTGTGTCCAAGGCATATCGTCTTTATGATCCTCAGGCCGGTAAAGTTGTTGTGAGCCGTGATGTGGTGTTCGACGAGACTCCTACATCTTCAGAGGGGGGTGGTGAGCTTCTTCCTTCACCTCCGTCTCTGCCTCCTTCTCCTCCTCCTCCTCCTCCTCCTCCTCCCGCTACTTCTGTTACACCTCCAGCTGAGGATACTCAGCTGGAGATGATGATGTCCCTGCTCCTCCTCTGGCGAGTTCGAGCAGATTTGTACCTGGTTGGTATTATTAGACAGTTCGTGATTCTGGGTTACGTGATCTTCCTTCTACTCCTCCACCTGGTTCTCTTTAACGTTCTTCCAGAGTTACAGGGAAACAAATTCATGAGGGTAACATGTTTGTTAATTATGCTCTTATGTCTACTATCATTAATGGTCCTTCTGATCCCACTTCTGTAGACGAGGCTCTTTCACATGAGCCTTGGCGTCGTGCTATGCAAGCAGAGCTGGATGCTATCGAACGGAATGGCACTTGGATTTTGGTGCCTCGGCCACTGCAGCGTAAGGTGATTGGTGTGCGTTGGATCTTCAAATCAAAGTTCCAAGCTGATGGCAACTTGGACAAGCACAAGGCGAGGTTAGTTGCCAAGGGTTATGCTCAGTGCCCTAGTGTCGACTTCAATGAGACCTTAGCTCCGACGGCCCAGATGACTACCATTCGCACCGTTCTTGCACTTGCACGACATCATAGATGGCCCGTTTTCCAAATGGACGTCAAGTCGGCTTTCTTGAATGGAGAGCTTACACAGGAGGTTTATATTGTTCAGCCGCCAGGATTTGTTGTTCCGAGCAAACAGGATCATGTGTACCGGCTGAGGAAGGCTTTATATGGTCTGAAGCAGGCTCCGCGGACTTGGTACCAGCCGATTGATGAGTTCTTTTAGAAGTTTGGCCTGCACCGTTCTCACGCAGATTCGAACCTTTATATCCTGCTTGAGAGGGGGTTGATTGTTATCATTGTGGTCTATGTTGATGACCTCATCTTTACAGGTTCTTATTCTGTGCGGATCCGTTCTGTTATGGATGCTTTGGAGATAGAGTTTGAGATGACTGATCTTGGCCTCTTGCATTATTTTCTTGGCTTTGAGATTTGGCAGACCTCGAAGGGCATTTTCTTCTATCAGCAGAAGTACACTCGGGAGATTCTCGACAGATTTCAGATGACTGGGTGCACCAGTATCTTCTCCTATGGATACTGGTGAGAAGCTTTCTTCACTTGATGCTTCTCCACGAACTGATCAGGGACAGTATCAGGTTCTCGTCGGATGTTTGGTATGGTTGACCTACTCCCGATTGGACATATGCTTCGCAGTCAGTTTATTGAGTTCCTTCTCATCCAAACCCCGTCAACAGCATTGGCGGTGTGCTCTCAGAGTTCTTCGGTACTTGCGTGGCACTCTGGATTTTGGCATCTTTTATGGCCAAGGACGCACTCTTGTTGGATGGTCTGACTCAGGACTGGGCTGGAGATCCGGATACACGACGTTCGACCACTGGTTGTGTTTTTTCACTTGGGTCTGGAGCCATTTCTTGGAGCAGTAGAAAGCAACCTACTGTGGCGCTTTCCTCTACCGAGGCGGAGTAAGAGTTGCATCGCCATCGCCAAGAACCCTGTGTTTCATGCTCGTACGAAACACATTGAGATTCAGTATCACTATGTTCGTGAACGGGTTCTTGCTGGAGATTTGCGTTTGGAGTATTGTCTTCCCGCGGAGAATGCTGCAGATTTGTTCACCAAGCCGGTTTCTCAAGCTTCCTTGGCTCCTCATCTTCGGATTCTCGGAGTTTGTTCAGCATATGGTGCTGAGAGGGGGTGTTAGCACATTCATCCCCAGATTCTGCTCTTTTATGGTGCCCATTTGGTCCCTTTTGCATGGCCCTTGCTTGTGGGCTGACCACCCCTTTTTCTACTATTTTTCTAGTCGGCCTTGTCCAGTAGCTCCAGTCGGCCTGTTTTGCAGCTCCAGTTGGCCAGCCTTCCCCTACCATAAATAGTGGGTGCTGGCCTCTCATTTCTCATTCAGTCTTGTACATATTTTGCTCCCTCACTTATGAGACTTGTAGTGTCTCTTGCTTGGGACTGTTTTGCTTCAGTATATTCAGCATAGTTTGCTCCATCTCTCTCTCTCTCTCTCTCTCTCTCTCTCTCTCTCTCTCTCTCTTACTCTCTGTTCAGCACATTCTAGTGCCACTCTGCTTCCGCTTTGTGCACTCTTTCAAGGAACGCACAGATGCAAAACGCAAATAGAAGATGGAGAGAAGAGCGAGAGATAGCTGAGTTTTCAGTATATTCAATAGAGTACAAAAAGGTACAATCCTGGCAAGCCATAGGCTGCCCCATAAAAGGAAGTACCACCTAGTCTAAACCTAGTCTATGTCCTAACACCCCAAAAGATGAGAGATGATCAACTATGAGCCAAGTGCCTCCTTATATAGGCCTTGGAAGGGTATGTGGACAGGCTGACCTGCTGTCAGCCAGGTCCCTAGACATAAAATACCTTTGCTGCAGTCGACACAAGAACATCCTCTTTATCTGCTGGCCGACAGCCACCTGGTCCATCCCAATGCCTTCCTTGCCAATAATAGCTGCTGAAGCTCCTGAATCTGGTCCTTATCCGTTGCCCTTCAGGGATTAGCTGCGGGATTAGCATGTCCATGTGCATGCACATGACAGAGGGGCATGCCTATTCATAGGTGAAATCCCTTAATCATGGACTGATCAGCCAGCTCCATGTAGGTCACGGGCTAATTGTTAGCTGGCAAAAAACCCCCAAATCCACCTTGAATGAAAGGGTTACTTTTCATGTGTCCCCAACTTCACGTAGCCCGTAGATGTACAATTGGATCCACATACAGCCTTGTCACAGATCTAAGCGGATTCTGATCTGACCAATGGGCATCCTCATACCATGTGATAGGTGCAACTCAAATGACTATCATAATCAATGACACCATCACTTGTAATCTCTTGTTTGCTAAGACAGAGGCTGGGGCATCAAGGTGTGCTTGAAAAGTGGTATTATGTTCATCTAAATGCCTCAAAAGAGGATGTGATATTGTAATACCACCTCCCAAGCTAGCCAGCTATATGGATAAGGTTACCGCAATCCTAGGTAGAAAATCAACTGCTAGAGACCAATTTCTACAGAGACAGCTAAAGGTCTAGAAGGTTAATGTCAAGCCTCTATAAAGGGGCCCCGTATGCAATAGGAATCATTATCTCACAAGCTATCCAAGAGCACAGTGTCAAACCTCAAAATTCTTTCTCATGGTACAATGTAGGTCAAAAAATATCTTCCCCACAATATGTAAAGAAGTCTACTATCTCCTTCATATGTGGAACTATGCAATTTTCACCCTGGAGGTATGAAAGATGATCCCCCTAATCTTGTTAGGATATACCCTTCTACACACTACATACCTCTAGTGCGACTCTGATAAATTCACCAACATGAGTGAAAACTCCCGATTCGCCATTTGAATAACCAATGTAGATAATCAATTGTCATGTGCACGCTAGGGGCAGGCAGATTGGCAAGCTAGAGTATGATATGTTGTGGGCGGACATGTGCTTTTTGGTCCGCTATTGATATCGTGTGCTTTTTGGGCGTTCCTTCTCTATTTATTGGGGGAAGGGGTACCAGTTGGGCACACACCGACGGATGGAGCACAAGAGTGCAAAGCGCGTGGAGCAGGAGCACCATCGCACATGAGGCCGACGTCCTTGGGGGACAACCCCTGGTGGTAGAGGACACCGGATGAGGACGATGGCAAGGCACTCACAAGAGCATGACGCTCTAGCTCGTGGCTCGGTGAGGACGGCCAAGATTGTGAGGTTCGCTCACGGCTGTCATGGTTGGGTGGCAAGTATGCCTGCACCCAGATATGTTTCTTCCGCTTTGCCTTCTAGGGTTAGGGTTCGTTGCTTTGTCTTGCTTTTCATGGCGGTTTTGCAGGTTTCCTTCTCGGAGAGATCTCAGGATTTGACAGTGGTATCAGAGCCTCTCCGGGAGGAAGATGCGAGCGGGACACCTTCGGGTGAGTTCTTTCTATGTTTCCTGCAGCGTACATGTGTAGGTTTATTGCAAGATGAAGAGAGAGACAGAGAAAGCTGACGGGTGTGCAAGAAAAAGCATCATGGATGCACGTGGTTTTTATGCCATGGTTGCTGTGAAAAAAAGCGCCATGTTTGTATGCCCGTGATGGCTGTGTGTAGAGCGCCTCGAGATTTGTGTGATTTGGGCTGTCCTCGATTTGCTGCTGCGTTGCTTTTTGCATTGCTTTTGCTCACATAACTGTGGGCGGTTTGGTGGCATGGTGGCCGGCCTAGATGTGGCCAGCCAGCCTTGTGTGACCAGCAGCCAGCGCACTGCTGTGTGGCTGGGCTGCAAGGCGGCCAAAGGCCAGCCCACAAGGTGGCCATGTTCAGGCCTGTGGGCGGCCAGCCCAAGGCGCACAGGGCAGCCAGACAGTGCGGGCAATAGGCATGTGCAGGCCAGCCAAGTAAGGCTGCTGTGTGCAGGCACCATAGACTAGCCCTAAGGCTGGTGAGAGGCTGCGGAGAAACCCCACAGGGCAGCCGTAGGGGTTACTGTGTGCAAACAGTAGCCACAGGGATGCTGAGTAGGGGTCACCCGCAGCAAAGCAAGGCCGGCATGGCGAGGAAGCGCAGCATAGAGAGAAGAAAAGCATGCTATCGCATACTTGCTGCTGTACGAGCAGGCAGAGGCCCATGTGCAGGCCACCATGCAGCCACAGGAAAGTAAGGTAGGCGGCAGCAGCACAAGAAAAGCGGCAGGCAGAAAAAAGCTGGCCGCCAAGATGAGCGCCACCGAGAGAGAGAGAGAGAGAGAGAGAGAGAGAGAGAGAGAGAGAGCCGCGATTAGCACGCTGTAATTTTTTTTTTAAAGCAACAGGTATGTTTTCTTTTAATGGAAAAAAAAAACACATACCTTCCCGAAGCTGATGGTGCGCGTGGGGGTTCCTTACCTGGTCGCCTGTGCTACGGACATGGGAAGGACTATCGATGGCACAGTCGGTGGTTGCAGGGATTGTCGGGGCTCGATGGGGCTTCTGGCAACCCGCATGGGGACTGTACCTTGCTGATGGGGACCCCTCTGGGGTGAGGAAGCCCAAGTTCTTGGGGCTGTTTCCCATGCAGCCATGCATGACGTGTGCACGCACTCATGCAGATGCAACGTAGTCTAGCAGGGCCGCACATGCCACAGCCATCCGTGTTACCCGAGGTCTACCTCACGCAGCCAAAGGTTGTGGACAGCCACATCTAGGTTGTCCGGATAGAGGCATACGATCGTCAGTGGGCTGCCCTACAGCAGCAAGTGATGGCGACATGTTTTTCTACGATCTCTCTTCAGATTCTTCTCTCCAAAATGTCTAGGTTGTGTACGGGACTTTGTGGTGTACTTGTGAGGAAACGCCCACTGGGCTACAAAAAACTCTCCTGCTCATAAGAAGGCAGAGCAGAGATCCAATCAAGGCAGCTAGGGAGACTCTCCCTAGGTGCAAAAAGGTACAAAGATCAGTACAAATGACTGAGAGCTATATCATACAATAGGAGGGGGGGAAAGCCAAACAGGTGGCCTGTAATGCCAGCGGGGGGTACCCGCGTGAAGTGTATAGAAGGGGCTGCTGCGCCAAGTGGTGTGGAAGGCCTGGCGCCGCAAGATCGCCGCATCCGAGTCGCCCCGGATGCGGTCGTACTGTCCGCGCAGGGTGTGGATCAGCTCCTGCCAAATCCCCCGAACAGTCTCTGCTGGTGGCTCCAGTCTCCCCCCAAAGGCTCTGAAACACCGGGCTCTCCAGGTGAGCCAGACTGAGGAGCTCCCATCGTAAATCCCTCTCCTGTGTCCAGACGACGGACGAGAAATCCGGTGAAGGAACAAGGCGAGGCTGGCCCCTAATGAATCTGATGGCCTGGCTGTCCTGCTCCGTCTCATATCCCAGAGCAGGCCCTGACGATGTCGACCAAGCAGCTACACCCCACGTATACATGCCCTCTGGAGAGAGGGGGGCCAAAATGCGCAGCATCCTCAGTCAAATCTGCTGCGCCTGTGGACAGTCCCATAGGCAGTGTCTCTGTGTCTCCAATGGGTGGCCGCATCGGACACAGGCCGCCGGAAGACCACCATAGACAAGCCAGGTGCCAACTGCAGAGCCCCTGTGGGCAACCAGCCCCACTGAAAAATCGAGATCCTGCGTGCCTGTCGACTAGCCCAGAGCCTAGCCCAAAAATCCTCCAGGAACTCCTGTGAGAGTCCCTGTAGCCGCCAATGCTCCGCTGCGGCTAGAGAGACCATCCTCCTCACAGTCAAAATATGCCTCCCCAACCGAACAGTGTACTGGAAAAAGGTAATCTCTGTGGCCTCAGGGGACGCATAAGGATCATGCCACTCGTACGAGTTAGTCATGGCCTTGTACCATGCAAGACATAGACCTAATACCCTACATATATTGGAATGACCATTGTTTTCGTTTTTGGGCTTTGATAGGCAAGACTTATCTACATATGTAGGATTGAGGAATAGTTGACCACACATTGACACTGTGGCTACACAGATATTTGATAGAGGGCATCTAGATTAAGTTTACATGTTGGGATTCGTTGTCAGATTGCATGACAAGACGGTTATGCGACAATACCCAATATGTACGTTTTCAACCTTACAGTCCTTAAGGTTTTGATGGTCCTCTACATAGCAGGAGTGTGTACAGATAGATATTCACGCTATTCCAAGTATACCCGCCTATTCTTATACCAAGACTATTGAATCATGGTTATTCAAGAATTTGCGTGATGCACACATAAGTTTTTGGAAGCAAGTTTTAGTTTCCAAGAATTTTTGGGTTTAGACAGATGCTTTGACTACCCTGGACCGAGTTCTTCCTTTCGAGAACTTGTTTCAGGTTGTGGCACATGGTCAGCCATTGGCATTTATTGTTTATAGATCGCGACAGATCCACAAACTGGTGTTTTGTAGTAATCATAGCACGGGTATGGAGTGTATCATGGTGGTATGGGATGCCATGATCCATCGCATGTTACCAAATTGTCAAGACTTTATTCAGACTCTGCGTCTACAAACACAAGGCTATCTCAATATTTTTGAGGGATAGATGCTTTACTTTTGATACAAACAGTTATGATAGATGCTATCTTGAGTCATAACCAGGTCTGTTGGAACAGTTCTTCCTTTCATGTCCAACGTACTCATAGACTTTCTGAGGTCTGTTTGGGAAGTTAGACTTCCGAGGTGACGGAGGACAGATTGATGATCTTTTCTAGGGTTCTTCTCTTGTTTGGGAAGAGACTACTGTTGTGTTCCACTTGGTTCACGCTTCAGTAGTAGGTGTTGGGTTTTCCTAGTTTTTGTGGTTTTTTCTAGACCAGATTTATAGAGGACATCAAGATGAAAGCATGGTAGTCAAATGGAAGATACTTTTGGTTTCGGGATAACTCTTTAGGACAGTGGTTGCTTACCTCTGGTACTGGTAGCATTGTCAGCTTCGAGTTACCCAGATGATCCATTTTCTCCGGATTACGCTTTTGTGACTAGGACTTGACGCTCATGTCCTGTTACCTGAGCAGATCGATCCCTTAGTCGGATTGTCCTTGAGACTATTGGTTTCGACCAATAGAGAGTGTTTCTCTAGTGTTGCGAGTGTGACTTCTTCTCCTTGAGGTTCTTTTTTTGAGCTCAAGAGTGAGTTCTTTTGAGGAAGGGGAGTATGTCATGTGCACGCTAGGGGCAGGCAGATTGGCGAGCTAGAGTATGATATGTTGTGGGCGGACATGTGCTTTTTGGTCCGCTATTGATATCGTGTGCTTTTTGGGCGTTCCTTCTCTGTTTATTGGGGGAAGGGGTACCAGTTGGGCACACACCGACAGATGGAGCACAAGAGTGCAAAGCGCGTGGAGCAGGAGCACCATCGCGCAGGAGGCCAACGTCCTTGGAGGGCAACCCCGCTGGTAGAGGACACCGGATGAGGACGATGGCAAGGCACTCACGAGAGCATGACGCTCTAGCTCGTGGCTCGGTGGGGACGGCCAAGATTGTGAGTCGCTCACGGCTGTCATGGTTGGGTGGCGAGTATGCCTGCACCCAGATATGTTTCTTCCGCTTTGCCTTCTAGGGTTAGGGTTCGTTGCTTTGTCTTGCTTTTCATGGCTGTTTTGCAGGTTTCCTTCTCAGAGAGATCTCGGGATTTGACATCAACCCACAAGCTCGTTCTAGATCTAGTAAACACTTGCTATATCCATCAATTATTTCCCTTGATGTCTTCCAGATCTAGTCCTATGCTTGACTATTGGAAACCAATAAGCTTTATGTGACATGCGGAAGCTCTAGGAGTCTTCTTTCAGCCCTAAGTATTTCATAGGAACCCTTGATGCAAGAACAATCAACGTAGACAGAGAATAGAGAGAGGGAAGTGCTGTTATTTCAGTATATTTCTATAGTACAAAAAGGTACATATGTTCTCGCCTTTGGCCTTCCAAAAAGGAGACATAAAGCCTGATCTAGACCTCAAGGGTCCTATCCAAGACTTGACTCCAAGTGGGAGTGAGATGATCTACACTGAGAAATGTTGTGCCTTTTATAGGCCCTTGGCAACTAGGCCATCAGTCGGCCAGCTCCAATGGACAACAAAACACAAACACACTACCGACCTGAGGTAAACCTCTACAATGCCTGGCTGACTTCAAATGTGTCCAATGGACAACAAAACACATAAACACTACCGACCTGAGGTAAACCTCTACAATGCCTAGCTGACTTCAACTATGTCCAACTTGAGCCTGTGTGAGCCTAGCTAGTGCCCTAAACCTAGTGTTTATCTTCTGCAAATTAGGGATTAGCTTTGGATCAGCCATGTCCATGTGTGTGCACATGACACTTCACCTATTCCCCTTCCTATGCATGTTTCCCAATTCCAATCAGCTTGTCTATAGCCTCATAGACCCCACATCATCGTTAGTACATGCCCATATTTCCATATAGCCCACTTTCCCCCTTGTCTCTTGCTTCTTGTACCTTCACCATTGTAGCAATCCTTTTTCCATTTTGAGTTGGGTGAGGTCTTCATTCATGAAGATGATGTTTTTTGCGAAGTAAACTGCGTACTAAACTTGATCATGACTTCACTACTCACCATTTTAGTGATTGTGAACCCAATCTTTTTCTTCAATTTGCTAAAATCCATTATGAGTAACGATACCTGCAATATGCCTATGTCACGCGCATGCACTAAGCAAGATGCACATGGATATCGATCTCCCTTGCGCCCACCTTTTAGGCAAGAACCAAGGGCTAGTGTGGACCGATTAGGGCAGTTTTGTTGACAGCCCGTACGTGCCCAAGATGGGCATCAATGGATGGGGCACAATATAAACACCTTTTGGATAAAGAATTTAGGTCAGAAAAAGGCTAGCCAACCAGCATACGACCTACTACCATTCCTATATAAAGGCAAGTCAAGGTTCATTTGTGCTCATCTTAGAAGCAGTGTTGGCAATTAAGTCTAAGGGCAGCACAAGTGACATCAAGGGTCATCAGATTTACAGCCCTCTCTGCAAGCTTTCCATTAGGTCATCCAAGGTGTGTTTTTCCCATATGTACATTTTTTTAAAGGATTTGTAGGGCAGCCAAGATTTTCAGCCAAATTCATGCATTAGGGTGTGCCTCTTAGGTCAAGCCTCTAAGAGTTGGAGTGGAGTAGCTTGAAGATGTGCAAGAACACAAGGTAGAGAAGCACACGTGCAGGAATAGAACTCCACAACTTACTTGTACTACAATAGTCGCTAGCTATATCAAATCTTAGGGCACATGATGATGATGGCCCAAGATTAAATCCTATGATGACATGTGGCATCTACTCCAATGGTCATAATAAAAACTTTAAACCATGGTATATAAGTGACATCTTTTGGTAGATAGAACGCAGGCTGAACCATATGCTCCAAGATGCACATGTGCTGGCTGAATGCTGAAGAAGATCTTCACTGAGGCCTTGGGGACTGTAGCACAATGAAGTGCTGAATGCTGAATGTATGCACAAGAGGCCGGATGGCTCTAGGCACACATTTCTGCTCTTGAATGCTTGAGGACTGGAATTGTGATTAATGATTTATGCAATGGACCAAGGGCTGCTTATATATGAATGTTTGCTAATGGTCGGTGCTGAAAAAGGGTTGTTGGCCTGTTCTGAATTGCCCACGGCTTGTGATATTTAGCATTAAATGCTATGCGCTATGGCAAAATCAAATTCCGCAAAGAAAAAAGGGGAAAATTCAAAGCATGAGAGGGAAAGAAATTCGTAATTCATAATGGACATTGACATTTCTGACATGAGAATATTTTATTGCGAGGAAGTGGCATCCACAAAATCTCCGGCATCAAAGCTATTGAGCTTGAGGCTTGTCTCAATAGGAGTCACAATTGGCTTGCATTCCTCATATCAAACCACTTCAAAATCCCATTGATGTATCTGGTTCGAAACATAATAATGCCATCCTCTTTTTGGAGTAGAGCATAAAGCATGTACAATACACACACGATGTTAGTCAGCAAAGTACTGATCTGGGAGAGCTCTATTTTGCATCTTCAGTTTGTTCAGTTTTCAAGACATAGATACTTTCTCTGCTTTTTCCCTATCAATATGGCAAATCTGTCTGCTTATTTATATCTGGGAATCGGTTAAATGAATAGGTCCTAAAGTGTTTGAAGGGCTAAGCAGAGCTGGTCCAATACAGCATGGCAAAGGGTACTACACCTAAGCGAGTAGTCTGACTCCTCCTTGCCCCTTGCTTCTTGCACCTTCACCATTGCAGTTTTTATTCTTCCATTTGCAGATGGGTGAGGTCTTCATGGATAAAAACTGTTTGCTTTTCACAAAGTGAACCACTTTCTAAAAACTTTTGTTGTTTTGAATGAACTTGATGATGGCTTGACTACTCTCCATATACTGAACATTTTAGTGATTGTGAACACCTTATTTTTATGAAAACAAAAAATTTACGGCTTCTGCTCCTAGTTGTCATGTAGCGTGCCTATAAACTAATGTTTACATTTAAGGCAGCTTGAAGTTGTCTCTTTCATACACAAAAATCGCTTGTAAAAATTGACCGACCTAAGGACATGATATTACAGTTTCCAGAAAAACATGCGTAGAAAACCACCTACCACATTACGGCGCTCAGGAATGAAGTCAGTAAAACCACTCTCCAAGTCCCCACGTGATCCTCGGAAAACAAAACTCATGACTCGCAAATGAGAAATTTTGCAGAGTTCCGAGAACTCTTATGCAACACTGCCACGAAAATCCAACAAGCTGGGAAATCCCTGCATTTGAAAACGGCACCAGTAAATGTTATGCAATTCACGACAGAGCAACAACATCCAACTTAACGGAAGCATGAAAAGTGGTTGCACGCGGTCATGCATGCATATATGTATGTATGAATGGGAGCGCAAGTGCTTTTCTAAGTTGCTAACCCTAACAACTTTTTGATTTCTGTTGTGGTTTGAATCTTCATCAGTTACCCTAACCCACTGTATGTATGCGTGTGTGTGTGTGTGTGTGTGTCTGTGTGTGTGTGTGTGAAGGAGGCCCCAAACACATAATTAATGTTTCATAAACTGCCCTAATTAATGCTTCAGCGCTCTCAGGATTGAATTGAACTGTCAAGGTTAGGTCAAAAACAGGATTGAAATGTGAAGAAAATGTGATGAACTATACCCGTTGAGATACAATAAACGCCTCTGAATCAGAATACTCCGGAGCACATGCAGCTGGAAAATCGACGCCTTAGGAAGAAAACAGAACTTTTACCAGTCGCATGAAGTGGAGCAGAAGAAAACGCTTTCGCCAACAAGCTTAAGAGGCACACCATGCCAAGCGTGGCGTTCTTTCGCAGACTTCTTCAGCTACGGAGAAGGCGAGGTGTCCACCCATCGAAAAAACTGGGTGGGACCTTATATGTGCACCCTACGTGCACCCTACGTACATACATATATGTGCACCCTACGTGCACATATATGTATGTACACACATGTATATGTGTGTGTATGTATTGCCTAGACATTTCCCCATACATTGATTTTTTTATGTGCACAGAAAGAAAGCGCCCTTACCTCCCAAAGAGGAGGTGTTGGTGGGTAACTGGCTTCGAATCTACCCTGCCCATAGTGGACATTGATAGCATTCTACTACAGTACAATGTTGGGGTGTGCCCGTAGTGGACAATGATGGTATTCTACTATAGTACAATGTTGGGTAACTGGGTTTGCATCTACCCTACCCATAGTGGGGACAGTGATGGTATTCTACTATAGTCTACATGCATGGACACTAGAGTCCCCACCCCTTGAACAATCATAGAGTTTATCGATCCCTCGTGCGCTACCTACATGTGCCCCATTGGGTCAAGCATTGTTCTATATCCAACCTCAAAGATGTCCATAAAAATTATAGGGATTGGTGTGAATGGTCTTATTTTCATCTTTTAGGTACCTCACAAGTTAGAGTGGCAATACATGGTAAAACTTTTTAACACAAAAGTGTTCTTTATGTTTGTTGATGGAACACCATGCAAGAGATGCTTGCAAAGATTAACATTCTTATACTTGCTATTCTTAGAAGGTTCTACAAGTCATGAAGGAAAAAGCACAATCTTTATGATGAGCAAACAATGTAATTTCAATTAGTTGTATGGTCAATAATTTCAATTAGTTTAGCATACTTGCTATTCTTAGAAAGTTCTATAAGTCATCAAGGAAAAAGGACAATCTATACTTGCTATTCATAGAAAGTTCTATAGGTCATCAAGGAAAAAGCACAATCTATACAAGCAAACGATGTAATTTCAATTAGTTGAACATACAATGTCAACCTTAGCTAATCAATAGAAAGCACCTGCCATGCCATTGGTGGTATCCATTAACATTTTAAGTGGAGGGTTATTTTTGGAGCAGACCCATCCAGCCCCAGCTATGAGATAGTACAACATTGTTGCATATGAGGGTGTAGAGTTGCTTAGAGGATTTGGGTCTTTGAAACTCGGCTTATGAGCAGCAAAGCATCACTTTGGGACATGTAAGACGTTGCTTGCACCATCACTTTTTGATTAAGATCATGCTAACCCTAAGGTGTAAGGCCATATAATTATCAATTGCCACAAAAAACCCTTGACAAAGGTGTTGTTTCTTCTTTTCTTGGGTGCTAAATATAGTTATTTGTTAAAACCCTAAGATCTCTCTACATAATTATTATGCATAAACATGCATAAATCAGGCATAAACTCAACCACCCAACCACCCTCGAGCCCAAGGGATGCACACATGAATAATAATGAAATACATCATACCTCTACCTTGATGTCCCATACCATCAAGAGGTATAACTCCAATCCAATAGCATGTAGCTATAGTGTGAAATGGTAGATGAGTAGATATAGACCTTTACACAAGAGACCATAGCATAAGCCTCCAAGCCTCCAAGCCTCCAAGCCCCCCAAGCCCCCCAAGCCCCCTTGAGTGTGCCCCATGCCCCTATTATATAGGAGGGCCCTCAAGTGACTCTTGACTTTCCATTTCTCATGTGTGACCCTTGGATGCCTGACCCTAACCTTAACCCTTAAGGTTAGTCCTAACCCATGCTCCACTAGAGCTTGTTCCCATGCTCCCATGCTCACAAGCCTAATGTGGGTTAGCCTCCTAGTATATGCACACATAATGTGTATATAACATAGCACACATAATGTACATATAACATACTTCCCCTCTCTCAAAACATTGCACTCTTGCAATGAAAAGAAGGAGAACTGCGCACGCACTGAACAATCTCAACCGACTCCCAAGTCGAATCCTCAATTTTCCTATCTTTTCACCTAATTTTAACCTCAAGGATAAGTCAACTACAAAGTTTCCTTTCCCTGAATTCATGTACCATATCAGGTTCATATGGAACATAGGATAAATCTTTGACTTCAATGAGTTCTTGAGGAGTAATCTGTTATCCTCACTCCTAGTTTCCCTTTCAATCTATTGATATGAAAGACTGGATGAACTCTAACAATTGGAGGGAGTTTTAGTTCTTACGTAACTGTGCCAATCCGATGCATAACTCGAAATGGACCACAATATCTAGGAGATAAATTCAAGCATTTTTTCCATTGACAAAGTCTGAAAATCTTTAGGAACATTAAAATAAACCAACGCTCCTGGTTCAAAAGACCGAGATGAGTGTCCCCTATTAGCATAAAACCGTGCCCTATCATGAGCACTCCTGATAGAATCCCGAGCTTCGGACAGCATTTCCTGCATATCTCGCAAGAAATCCCTCGATGCATCAAGCTCGATGTCCTTAAGACCGACATCAATAGGTGCCCTGGGTTGATACCCATACATAAGTATGCACGGACTAAAAAATAATAGCCGTAAATTTAGAACTGTTATAGGCAAATTCCATCATTGGAAGATATTTTTTCAATATGATGATTTTCTAGAGACATATGCACGAAGCATATACACTATAATCTGATTCATACACTCTGTTTGCCCATCAAACTACTGTGGATGATCAGAGCAATTCACATTCAAAGTAACTTCCTCGTTGTAAACCATTCGAAATAAAGTAAGAAAACATGGCATTATAATAGCAGAAACCAGGGATTCATCGGCGCCCTGACATATCCACATCTGCATATGGAATAATCGACGTCTCGAGTTACCCATATCAACATAGAGAATCATCAACGTCTCGATGAGTTACATATGTCCATCCGTAAACCTATCAGGTTGATTGTGTAAATCACCTAAAGTACGGAACTAGAGAAAGAAATGCCAACAAAGAAAGAATCCAAATTTCCTTATCCGAACACAATAAGATAAACTTGTTTGAACTCTAAAGAAAGAGATTTCAACAAGTGAAAATGCCGACGAGATTTTCCTCATCAAAACATGCAAACTATAGATAAAAGAAGTTTATCTAAAGAATGCCTTCTAGTGAATTTAGAAAATAAGATTGTCTTTGAATGTTGAGGTCAACATGCTAAGCGATGTAAGCAAAGCAACAATCTTGAGCCCAAATTATCCCATAAGATAATATATGTGAGGGATCACTAGCGTCCCATACATACCTTAACAATTTGAAACTCCCTAGTATGCCGTCTAGGAAATGTGAATAAAATCCTGTATAAAAGGAATAAGATGGCCTTATCCAGACTTTCACATACTAAACCTGTCTCTATATACTTGAGACTACATCAAAGAATAACTCCTTCTGAGTACATCATTAGAAAAGAAATTGAATTATTGGCGCCTTTCTAATGATAACTACCCAAAACACAATAAAGTTAGGGTAGAAAAATAACTCACCTAGATATATAAGCAACTAGGTATCTGAGTTACAATATGTACAAGAGTAGAAGAAATATACTCCAAAATTACGTGCAAAAAAACGAAGGCAAATGTTACCTTCAAAGCACATGTAATTATTTAAAAGATCAAAAGATCCTTATAAAACCATGGATAAAAGCATAGAAGCTCCTTCAATCCATGAAAACCAAAGTTGATCATAAAAATCAATGCATACCATCTAATGGACATTAATCATGCCAAAAGAAGCATTAAAATTGGTGGCCAACTCATCAATCCCCGGAGTATATGAACGTTGTGTTGTTCAAATAAAACTCCAAAGTAAAAAAGTGAAACACATGTGTGTAGTACTCAATAAAAAACCCCTAGACACAAGTGATCTAGGCAGAACCTGATGAGTCCATATAAAACTTGGAAAACATCCAATAAAAATCCACCAAAACAAACCGATCAACTGACCCATGATAGAATTTGTCTTAGGCTTAAGAAATTAAGCACAATCCACATTTTAATAAGTGCCAAAATAAATTATCATGGAAAAGTGTCAAAGGTGAAACACACTTTGAACGTAAATTATAGCCATCAAAAGAAATTAAGGAACATATCCAAAAAGAATGGCTAAACAATGGTAAAAAATCATGAATACATCGTTTAGAATTAATCCAAACATAAATATCCATTAATATGAGATATAATCATATTAATAATATACGAATAACCCGCATCTATCTAATGTTAGCACACGAGAAAACGTACTTCAACATTAAATAACCCTCGAAAATATTAAATTCTCGAGAAAAAGAATTATCATGATTTTTTCCTAATTTTTTCTAATTTTTTAGGGTCTCAAAATATAATAATTTTGAATTCCACCAAACCTATCTTATGGCATTCCAAACCTATATTTTTCCATAAAATTTTTAGCAATTTAATTTGATAAAATACCATTGATATTTTAAAAATACCAATTTTTAGGATTTCTAAAAATAATTTCAGAATATTCTTAATTTTTCCTGAGAATTCCATCGTTCACGAAATTTCCAATTCTGCCCGACAATTCTCAAATCCAATGAAAATTTATAATTTTAATGGATTTTTCTAATTTTCTAGGTCAAAAAATATATTTTTAACGGAATTTGAATGGTCACGGGCGCCTGAATGGACACACCACATGCCAAACACCAACCCCACATTTTTCCAAAATTTAAAATAACCTTTGTCTAATTTTTCACTAATTTTTAGAAATTTTTTAAAATTTTTAATTTATCCCGAATGCATTTAGAATACAAACGGTCAAAAAATTTCGGGATTCCAACAGTTTTCCCGGAATACGGAAAGCCAAAAGTTTTGGGAAAATGAAAAGACAAAAAAAATCGGAATGTGAAAGGTTAAAAGTTTCCAGAATACGGAAGGTCAAAAGTTTTTCCAGAATTCGGAAAGCCAAAAGGTTTCGGGAAAATGAAAAGCCAAAGATTTTCCAGAAGATGAAAAGCCAAAAAGTTTCAAGAAAAAATTTTCGGTAATTTTTCAGAGATTTTTTTCTCAAACCCCATATTTTTCAGGCTTTTATCAAGCTTTTTTTTTTGAAAAATCTCCAAAAGCTTTTTTTAATAATAAAAAACTTATTTTCTTATGAGCTACAACAGCTTCTACATAGCTTAGAAATAGCTTAAAACAATATTAAGAAAATTAGTTACAATCTCTTTTGACTTGTGAGCCAACAATTTGTTCTACGTAGCTTAGAAGTAGCTTAAAGCAAGAATAAGAAAATTGTTTACATGACCATGGGTGGCCAAATGTTATGACATGCCACCATTACAACCACTTATGTTTGATTTCATCACACACATGATTTTAAACTAAATAGACTATGGAAAGAGGAGTGTCCATACAAGTGTCGCAACCGACAAGACTAGATGCCAAACTAACTCACATATCAAAGATCCATAAATTTGATGAATTAAATGATACAATCCAGCATTTAGAGACTTTTTTAGATAGGTTGTAAATCTATTGAACATGTGACATGACCAAGGTATAGACTTTAGGGTAGAGCCTAGATGGAAAAGCTGGCTCATTGTTTTGATCAATTAACTACTTAATAGGCAGTAGTAGGCTTAACAGGCTAGCTAGTTATTTTGATCACAAAGCCAAAAGAGAAAAAGTTTATTATATCACTTAAAATTTGATGGTCACTTTTGGCGGCTTGTTTTTGAGAGGTTAGATAAATATGAGCAAATTTGATGGTCACTTTGGGAGGGTTATTTTTTAGACATTAGATATGAGATTACATATAAGCAGCATCCTCAGATGGATGGTTATACCAAAAGGGTCAGTCAAAGATATGCTTTGAGAATATGTGAACAAGAATCAAACCAATTAAATTAAATATTTACCCATTTTGGAAATTATTTATGATAGTGCTAAATTTTATGATAATTTATGGATTTTAGCCTAGAATTCTAATAGCAATAGGGTAAGAGAACCAAAAGGTACACGTAGCTATGATGATTTATGCATTTTAGCCCAGAAGTCCAATAGCAATAGGGTCAGAGAATGAAAAGGTACACATAGCTATGATGATTTATAGATTTTAGCCTAGATATCCAATAGCACTAGGGTTAGAGAATGAAAAGGTACACATAGCTATGATGATTTATAGATTTTAGCCTGGATATCCAATAGCAGTAGGGTTAGAGAATGAAAAGATACACGTAGCTATGCTGATCTATGGATTTTAGCCTAGTGGTCCACTAATAGTAGCGTTAGAGAACCAAAAGCTACACGTAGCTATGATGATTTTAGCTTGGAGGTCCATAGTAGTAGGGTTAGATAACCAAAAGCTACACGTAGCTATGATGATTTTAGCTTAGAGGTCCATAGTAGTAGGGTTAGAGAACAAAAAGGTACAGGTAGCTAAAGACTCTCTTGAGGGTAAGAACGAAATAATTAAGCTAGCTCAAGACAACATAGAGAAAATTTAAAATATAGCAAGAAGTTATGTAATCCTCACCAAATAAAGGTAAGAGTTTATTAGAGGAGAGAAAGTTTATTTAAATTCATGTGAAAGTCAAAAAATGGAAGGTGTACTTCAGGGTACTCTAGCTCATTCCAAATACTTATGACAAAGTTACTTACAAATTTAAACTATAAAAAAAATGTAAAGCATATCCAATGTGCATAAGTCACTTAAGAAGAAAATCATCCATGAAGATCTCTAAGAATTTCCTTAGGAAATCCTTGTACGATGATGTATATGCAAGTCTTTAAAATGTAGCTAGCATGTTGGTTAAAACCAAACAATAAATATTCCCCATTCAATAGCGAATATTGCCTTGTGGTGGTCCCTTGGGTCTATGGATACTTGGTTGTACCTTCAAAAATCCATCTAAGAAGCTATAGGCTTCTTTTCCTATACCACTCTTTGAAGCACATGTTCAGTGTATGGTAGTGGGCAATGATCTCTTGCCATGGTAGCATTCATTTTTTTAAGGTTAATGCACATGTAGATCTTACCATTATTCTTAGGCATAATCACGATTAGAAATATCCAATCTATATGCTCGATCTCATAAATAGATCCTACATTGATAAGTCTATCAAATTCATCCTTAATTGCCTTGGAGTAGGCACCATTGCATGTATACGGTCTTTGTTTTACTTGCCTAGCACCATCCACTAAAGGAATTATGTGCTGGGGAAAACCTTTAGAGGGACTTCTTTCAAGTTTGCATAGCTCTAAGCAAACATATCTATGTATTCCTTGAGAAAAGCCACAAGTTCTATCTCCTCCTCTTAGGTTAAGTCTATGGTGATCCACACTAATTTGAGCTCCACCCCAGGCAATGGTAAATCCACCTATTTTGCATCGTTTTTTCCATCATAGGACCCTCTTAACTTGTTTGATTTTTCCCTTTTTGGTGGTGGAGCACACACCTTTCTGTTTTCCACTTTATAATTCTGGAATCGAGAAGGGACTTGTTTAGAGTTATCTTCTTGATCATTGGTTGTTGGACTTGGAGGCTCAACCTCCTTCGTGACTCTCCCTTCCTTTATGGCTTTGTTTTGTCTTCTCCATCCAAACTTGGAAGCTTTTAAGAGTCTAATGAAACCGTATCATAGGGATTATCATGGGCTAGCACTTTAGCTATATTAGAATCTATTGTCATGGCATTTACACTAGGTCTTTTCATTAGATCCTTCCAACTAGATCTCCCCGATTGCCTTTAAGGCTTCTATATATTGTAAGTACTATTATTTCCCCTTGAAGCTTGGCGGATGTCTGGCTCTAATCTTTGTTGGTTTCTTAGATCTCTTAAGTAGATCTTCTCTCTTTTCAAGGAATTCTCTGAGAAGTGCCTGGTGTTATGGGGCAACACTTCTACATCTTCGTCTTTGCCAGCGGAGGGGCCTGCTTGGTGTAAAACTTGCACTTTAGCCCTGGATTGGTACGATTATTGGTTCTTTGGAAGACTTTTCCCCCTTACTTGGTGGAATTGGTGTCTCTATTTTGGAAGCACTAGGGTCACAGTTCTGATTGGTGTCTTTATTTTGGAAGCACTAAGGTCACAATTTTGGTTGGTGTCTATGCTTTGGAAGCACTAAGGTCATAGCTTTGATTGGAATTTTGTCGCTATCATTCTCATCACAAAACTATGTTCCCATCGGTGTAGAACATACATCCATTCTAGTTTTCTTCCTCTTTATGATCTAGTAGTGAAGTTATGGAAGCTTTATTAGTTGACTCGCATAATTTGCCACTTTGCCCATTGAATTGGTGTATATGTATTGAATCCGAGCGAGCAGTCGTATCTGACCCCAAGTTATTGATAGGCATTTTGGCAACTTCTTTGTACTTATGGTCCTTTAGGTTAATGGTATTTCCCTCTTGTGAGATAGAGGTAGATAACATCATAACCCCAATCGTAAATCATTGACAATTGGTGCACGCAAGGTCGTCCCAGTATTACATAATAATTGGTGGTGGGCCATCCAAATTCAAAAACACAGCATTGTAATCCTCTCTATTAGCTTAATCCCAACCACATTGACTGGTACATCCTGGAATGTTCGTTGTGGGTTACCAATTTTAGCTTGGTATGTCTCCTCAATTTCTCTAATCAGTTTGAGCTTTTCTTTCATCCATTGATCCCAAGCTTCTAGCTTGCATGCCAAGTATTCGGTCATGGTTATAGTCACTAAGGCTGAGAGGACTTCTCTCAACAAGGCTCCCATTTCTCCTTTCAGTGCAGCCCTTAGAGATGGCACATCAACAACGACTGTCATTCGTACCCATGTAGGATGGTGTGGCCAATAATGAGCTAGGCTTATATTTACATGGCATGTTAGCGACTATCATTGACTCTCGTAATCCATACCCATTTCTCCTTTCAATGCAACCCTTAAAGATGGCACATTAGCGAATGTCATTGACTCTCGTCATCCGTACCCATGTAGGATGGTGTGGCCAATAATGAGCTAGGCTTATATTTACATGGCATGTTAGCGACTATCATTGACTCTCGTAATCCATACCCATTTCTCCTTTCAATGCAACCCTTAAAGATGGCACATTAGCGAATGTCATTGACTCTCGTCATTCGTACCCATGTAGGATGGTGTGGCCAATAATGAGCTAGGCTTATATTTACATGGCATGTTAGTGACTATCATCAACTCTTGTAATCCATACCCATGTAGGATGGTTTGGCCCGTAATGAGCTAGGAACCCATGTTCATTTTGAAGGTAATCTCTCAGTGTATCTTCTAATTAGGGATTCTCTAAGGGCATATTCTCTAAGGGCATATTGCCTCTCTTGGTCGATCTTTTCTCTTATGATGTGCTCATGGAGCAATCTCACATTCTCTATTTTAGCAAACTATTGGAGCTCTTCCAATGCTTTTCTTTCATTTTCATGCTCTTTGTGAGGCTTATGGGATTCCTCTTTGATAGGCTCTAATGGCATTGTAATGGGAGTTCTTGGTGGGAATAAGGAAATCAATCATGTAGGCTCTTCTATCTCTAGATGGATATACTATACCAATTCAACCTCGAGATCTCCTCTCTCGGTTTAGGGTAAGCTTATAACTTCTTGGGAAGGGTCTTTGAATTTGTACTTCCCTTCCGGCTTTCTTGGCCATTTCAAGAATGTTGTCTTTTTGGTCCATTATGATTGATCCAACTTCACTTCCCTTGCCTCATTCTTCATTGAGAGTGATTTGAACTGGTGGTTCAAGGATGATTTCTATTTCTACATATCTTGGATTATCAATTGGTTTTAACCTCGGAGTTGTTCATTCCTCTCTATGATCTTGTGAGACTCTTCCAACTTTCTCCTAGAGTTTTAAGGTTCTTTCTTCCAGGATTGGTCCATTATTCACCAGATATAATAGGGTCTAATGGTCCACAAAGAATACAAATTTGCCAATAGGTAATGTCTATAGGGTCTAATGGTCCACAAAGAATACAAATTGGCCAATAGGTAATGTCTATAAATTTTTATAGCATAAACCATGGCCAACCCTTCATGGTCCGTGGTGGTGTAGTTCATCTCAGCATCATTTAACTGACCTGGCAAAGCAAACTAGATAATCTAGTTTGAATTTCCCAGGTTACACCAATATGCATCCTATAGCAAAGGTTGATGCATTGATGTGCATGTGGAATACAGGATCCTAGTTAGTTGGTCTCATAATTGGAGCATGAGCCAATGCATTCTTCAACTTATCATAGGCCTCTTGGCATTCCTCAGTCCATTAAAAGACAATGAGTAGTTTATACAATGGCCTGTTGATTTTAGCATAGAATATGATGAAGCGTCGATAATACCCAACATGGCCTATAAGCCGCTATACACTTTTGTAGTTGGTTGGTGGTGGTAATTCCAAGATCAATTTTACCTTGCTCTCATCATTAGTAGAAATACCATTTTTGACACAATGTGCCCTAAGATCACACCATGCTTGACCCAAAATTGACACATTAAAGGATTTAAGGATATACGATATAATCGATATCTTTCAAACACCTTTCTCAAGAAAGCCAAGTGCTCCATCTAGCGTGAGTGTGCACACAGATCTTCAATGAATACCTCCAGCCACTTTTACAAGTAGTCCTTAAAGGCTATGCACATCAGTTTGTTGGAAAGTTGTTGAGGCACTGGTGAGGCCAAAAGGCATAACCTTATAAGCATATGTTCCCCGCATCGTATTGAAGGTCATCCTGTGCTGGTCTTCGGGTGCTATGGACACCTGATTATAGCCCATCTAAGAAGTTGTAGGCTTCTTCACCTACTACCCATTCTAATACATGTTCTATATATGGTAGTGGGTAATGGTCCCTCTTGGTGCCTACATTGACCTTTTTGAGATCAACAAAGACCCTTAATTTCTCAGTTTTCTTTGGTAAAATCACGATTGGTGAAATTCAATCTGTGTGCTCGAATTCATAAATGAAATCCGTGCGGCAATAAATTTATCAATTTTCTCCTTTACAATCGCTACATATTTTAGATTCATCTGGTACGATTTTTGCCTGGATGGTCTCGATTCTTCCATGATCGGAATGGTGTGTTGAACCACCTTAGGTGGTACACCCTTCATCTCCATGTATTTCCAAGCAAAATAGTCTTTGAATTCTTTTAATGAGCTCTTCCTCTTCAGAGCCATAGTTAAGTCTTTAGCAATGTAAACAGGTTTGGAGTCCTCCGCTGTCTCTCTGCAATGTCAGCCTCCTTAACTTCAGTTGGACCGTCGTAAGAAATGGATTGGCCATCTTCCTTTACTCTCTTAGCCATCAATTGGACCACCTTTTGTTCTTCAATGGTGTATGTTTTGAAATTTTCTGGCACAGAGTAGGTCTGGCTTGTCGTCCTCCTCATCTTTCATCCGAGCTAGTGCCTTTTTTACCTCATGTTCAAGTTCAGCCAGAGCCTTATTTCATTTTCTACGTCCGGCCTTAGTGAGTTTAGGTAGGTTTGGCTCCTGTGGCATAGCCCTTTCTCCTTGTTTCCCTTATAGGGTTATCTTACTCAACTCCTCACCCTTGTTCTTAGAAAACTCATCGTGCACCTTAGTGACCTTAAGATACCTTAGCCACTAGGGCGTCTATGGGTTTACTTCGTAATAGGGCATTTCATCGAGTGATATACCTCTTTTGTTTTCACCATCCTCCTGAGGCATTGGGTGTTGTTGTTGTGTCGCCTTGTGAGCTAGACCCTTCTGTGCTGGAGGTCTCATCCCCTGTTTCCTCTTCTCTTGGTTACACATCTACCATGTGCACTAAGGTGGTAGGAATAATTCCTGATTCGACATACTAGGTTCCTCTAGGGGGCAACACATCTATAGTGGCAAGCATGTGCATCAAATTTTTGCTAAAATCTGGAGGTGGAAGTGACACATACATTGCAGCCTCTTCCTCTTCCCTTGAATTCTCATCAACTAGTTGGCAGACTTGTAAGGATGTGGTCTGTTGTGTGGTGACCAAATCATTTCCAAACAATTGCCCTTCCATGGGATGTGCCTTCCACGTATGTAGATCATTGCGAATCCTTTTGAACCTACACTTGATCTAATGCCCAATCATACTATTTAGCTTCCCTCATGAAAGGTATGCCCAAGATAATGTCATATGAATCCAGCTGGTGCAGAAAGTACATTACAATAATTCTATGATGGTAGCGGAATGAAAAGACCTTAAGCCTAACATTTTTCAGTAGCCCCATCCGTCTTGAGGAAGTTTCATCTCCCATCTTGATGTGATTAGATCTGTTCTTTCCAATTCTGGTTTTTCCTAGTTCTCCCAACACCTTTTGTGTGTGGTAATAATGCTCACACCCGCACCTCCATCTAGGATAGCCAGTGCTTGTGGTACCCATCGTGGCGGATTGGAATTGTGGCATTCGTATCATCACTCTCATAATATCGGCCCAATTGATTGACAGGTATTTTGATGAATCTGGGTGTTCCCTCTTCCTCGTGCACTAGGTTTTTCTATGCTCTAGAGGTGACTTACTCTCCTCTGTAGTGGACATTAGGTTCAATATTCCTTCTACCCAATCCTTGACATTTACCCACAATGCCGACGTGTTGCGTAGCAATGGTCCTAGTGGCATTTTGGCTGTTTTGGATAGTATGGCTACGAGACTACCTATGGCTCTAGGTTCTCTGTGCGAGTGAGGGCTCCTTACATGTCTTTGTCGTGTATTCAATCCTAGGGAATGAATGGATTGACATAACTTGATCCTCTTCCTTAAACATTCTTGCCATGAGGTCACTATGAGTCCCCTCCTCAGACTCTTCTGGGATCAGAGTAGGCATGTCCAATATTCTTTCCCTTACCATCTCATTTCTTGGATACACTGTATCCCTAGCCTAGTTGGCCCTTAACTTGGCTTCATGATTGCATTGACACTCCTCAAATAGGGCGTTAGCTTCTTCCAGCTTCCTTATTTCTTCTTCAACATTTGGATATTCTCCAATCCCCTTAGTAGTAGTTGGTTTCTCCCTTGCAATTTCTTGGGTCTGCCCATCCTATTTCAGCTCTTGGTCACCTTCTTCCCTTGATTAGGTGGATCTAGTGTGTCAATGGTATCTTCTTTGGATTCATAGATTGTGACCATGGTATCTCCCTTGATTAGGTGGATCTAGTGTGTCAATGGTATCTTCTTTGGATCCATCCTAGATTGTGACCATGGTATCTCCCTTGCTCACTTTTTTTACTCTTCTCCTTCTCCCAGTCTTAGAGGTTGTAAACAGCTCCCTGGTTTTTCCCTTTGACCCATTGTTTTGCTTGTGCTCGAGTCATGACATTCAGCGGCGTGATATTCCTAGGCTACACACTTATAGTCTTGGTAGTGGCATGGTTAGCAGTAGAAGCGGAACTACTAGCGTGATATGGGTAGTCTTTGTTCAAATAATTGACACCACACTTCACACATGAGAGTGTAGGCATGGCATTGGCCAGTATTAGCCACATTCTTAAGAGGATAGTCCTTTACTCGATGAGGTCCATTACAATAAAAACGTTTTATGGGTCCCCTTATCCTAGTTGAGTTTATGTCTTTTCCTTTCCATTGTACCATGGTTTAAAACATTGGTACTGGCATGTTGTTCTGTAAGACATAATACTCTGGTACGATCTCTATGGACTCCTCATAGAAGTCATTATTGACTTCTACCTTGCACATGACTTCTACTTCATCCAAGAGGTCCTTAATCAACACTTGGTTGATTTTAGCCTGTGGTGGTTGTGGAGGTAGAATAGGTGGCAACAAAGGCAACATGTCTTACACTCGGAACATCCCTCTTGGTGGATAGGTATTTGGCTACCCTGGAGCCACATTGGTTTGCACTGGTGGTGCCGGCAAGGCTATCGGCACTCTAGATGTTGGCAGTTGTGCTAAGAGTTGAACCCTCGGATACTTGCACATGGTAGTGTCATGGTTTCCTAATTTCTAACAGTGAGCACAGTAGAGTAATTGCCTTAGCCTTAAGTGAGGCATTCTGTACTCATGTGATTTTGTCTCTAAATAGATCACCAAATTAGTTCTTTTTGGGGGTAGAGATGAGCGTTTCCTGATGTTTCTCTCCCATCCCTTAACCTTTAATTTCTCTAAGATGGCATTGTTGAGTTCTTCCACTGTCATATTTCTAACTTGCTTGTTCTTGGTTCTTATGTCCTGTGATGACTGGAGACTCGCGATGTTGCCACTACGGAAGCTGCCTTGGCATCTTTCGGTTGCAGAGCAACTCAAGCATATTGTCCTCATGTTCAATGGCCAGCTTACAACAAGTATCTAAAGTAGCTGGTCGGGCTAACACTAAATAATCATGCATCTTATGATCTCGAACTCCTTTTCTTCGGAAGCAACGCAGTAAATTGTCATCAGTTAGCCTTTCCCTCAACTTGCATCTTGAATTCAAGTGCTTGAGTCGAGAAACATAATCTCACATGGACTCACTTTCCTTTTGCTTGATATTGTGGAGCTCAGTCATCCATCTATCACCACTTTGAGCAAAACTTGGTATGAACACATTTTTAAGTCGAGTGAAGTTCACTTTATCCTCAAGTTTTAGTGTTTGATACCATTGGTGAGCCTTCCCTTCTAGGGTCAAGGAAAAAGCATGTATCATGGTTACGTCGCTCAAACTGGCCCACATGTTTCACAAGTAGACTCAAAGATCTCTATATACTGGATCGGGTCCCCATCTTCTCGAAATTTTTGCACAACCTTTGAAATAATATGTGGTTTCATCTAGGATGGTTTGGATTCCATGGCATTTCCCAGCTTCCTAACCATACCTCGGCCCATTTTTGTGGCCATGTTTAGCAGGTTCGCCCTTGTGACTACATTTAAGTCTACATTAAGATCTACAATTGGCCTTCAAGGAGCTATTCCCCCTACCTAGAACACGTCCTCTTTCTGGATAGGTTCTTCTATTCACTTCAGGTCTTTGGCTGGGTTTGGGTAATGCCTTATTGCTTGGCTCATTGTTGGTAGCCTCAGCCTGACTTTGTTCAATCAAGAGTTCCATGCTCTACAAGAATGTGAGATCATTGATCATTTCTTGTATATCCTCTCTTGTATAGAGAAGACCCTCACCACCTATAGGTGCCCTAGGCAGATTTTCTTCCTCTTCTTGTGTCTTAAGGCTTTCGTCAACCCTTGGTTCCTCATTGATGGGTTCTAGAGTTGGTATCACTCCTGTTATTCCCATCCACATACTATCAATGACATTCCTAGATGTTTCGGGTTCTTTGCCATATGGTCGGAATGAATTTAATTCCTCCATTTTCCATTATTCCGCCTTTGTTCTTCGAGTATTGAGCTCTTATTTTCTTAAGCTTAATAGCTGCAATTGTCACTCTACCTCAACCCTCTTCAATTCCGTTTCCATTTCCTTCGATGTGGGAAAGAAAACTTGACCTATCTTCTCGTGGTGCTTTCCTTATCCCTTCTAACCTTGGGGTCATCCCACTGATCCTTACTGTGTTAGTATGCCTAGGACTATAAGGTTGGGTTAGTAATTTCGGTCTTAGACCATGTCATGTGCTAGTTGACGGGATCGTGCCCATAGATTGTGCTTCATCTTCCGTGCCGTGTTGGTGCAGACCCAAAAATCCCTTGCCATACAAACCCAAAAATCCCTTGCCATATCAAAGGTTCTGCTAGATCTAGGAGGGGAAGATGGTTTTTCTTCCTCTCCAAGGCCATAGAATCGTAGCTTTTCTTTCATGGATTCTTCACTATTTGTTTCTATGGTGGTCACATTCCTCTAAGCTGAAACACTCAATTTAGTGCTCACCAAGCGGCCTAAGCTAACAATCCTTAAGTAGGAAGAGCCTAGGTGATTTGATGCACTATCATCGGGGGTAAGATCGTCTTCTCCAATCAGTTTACCAGACCTCAAGTGCATGAGAATATGTTCCGACAGGCAAAATCACTACTCCAACCTTTTCACCTATTTTTCTACTGAACTATCTTTCTTAGTCGTCTCGTGAAAGAGCAGATATCCGTGAAATTGTAGAGAATGGTTCACGCATCACACTGCAACAACTGATGTTTCATGTTTCAAATTTTTAACTTAGAATCACTTCAATTTGAGTCTGATACTCCAATGGTGTAATTAGGGTACTTCTCCTACCGTTGGTCTGACAACCCTTAATAGTGGTAAAGAGACAAGATAGAAGGGCCCAAAGACCCCATCCATGTTATGCTGAGATTGAGGATGTTTCAAATTCAATAAGCCAAATAACCTTGGATTAAGAGGGGATTATACAGTCGCACCACAAGAAGAATCACACAATGGTTGCTTCTACTCTTGGAATTTGAATTTAGGGTCACGATTAGAAAAGGATCACAATATGTTTTAGGGCGGACCATATGTCTATACTTTTAAATGAAGAACTGGCAACATGCATTGACGATGACCTTCCAGATGCTTGTCTATTCAAACTTGACATGGTGCCTGAATGGAGTGAGGAAATATCCGACTATCTAGCTTATGGGTTTCCATAAGATCGACCCTTGAACAAAGATAAGATGCATTGACTTATTAAGCTAGCCACACCTGATCAATTGATTGCTGGAGAATTATGTAAGTTGGGCAAGGATGATATCCTTAGGAGATGTGTGCGAGAAGCTAAGTTTGTCATTATCTTAGAAGCACATGCAGTATAATAGTCGGAGGCCATTTTGCAAGAGAAGTTACATCTCACAAGGCGGGACTGTGGTGGCCTACATTATTTGAGGATGCCATAGAATCTCTAAAAAGATGCAAAGAGTGCAAACAATGTGCTATTCCACAACAAAAGGACAGGATGCCAGTTACCCCCGTGATTGTGAGACAAACCTTTGAAAAATGGGTAATCGATTTTGTTA